>NC_043015.1:45901462-46051462 GCF_006345805.1 Octopus sinensis
TTAGGGGAGAGAGCCAGTCGATTAGATCTACCCTAGTACGGAACTGGTACTTAATTTATCGAGTCCGAAAGGATGAAAGGTATAGTCGACCTCGGCGGAATTTGAACTTAGAACGTAGCATTACTACCCACAAGGGGCTAAACACAGAGGTGACAAACAAGGACAGACAAACGGATTAAGTCGATTATATCGATACCAGTGAGCAACTGGTACTTATTTAATCGACCCCGAAAGTATGAAAGGCAAAGTCGACTTCGGCGGAATTTGAACTCATACATATATATATACGACGGACTTCTTTTCAGTTTCTATCTACCAAATCTACTCACAAGGCTTTGGTCGGCCCAAAGCCATAGTAGAAGACACTTGCCCAAGGGACTGAGCCAGCAACCATGTGGTTGCTAAGCAAGCTAGTTACCACACAGCCACTCCTGCGCCTATAAAAAAAAATGCTTCCTATTTCTAATTTAGAGTAAATTTTGACCGGCCACTGGCTTGGTAGCAAGGTTGTGAAAGTAAGTAACGAGATTTAAACGCCATCCTTTAGATCTTAAGAAGATCTTGCGGATTTTTATAGTCCCAGATATCGTGGTCTTTTGTAGCTTATGAATTAAGGATTTGCACTATTTCCCAAAGATTTGAAGTTCGGTCATACTTTGTTCCAGATGGTTTGGAATGTATCCTGTTGCTCCAATAACAGCGGGTATAAAGCTGAAAGAGTATCTTGGGTACTGAATTTGCTAATTCTTTATCAATGGTCCATAGATCTCCTCTTTCTCTTGTAATTTTTCTAACCACATCCGTGCGTATGTATGTATGTATGTATGTATGCATGTATGTGTGTATGTGTGTATGTATGTATGTGTGTATGTATGTATGTATGTATGTGTATGTATGAGTTTAATACTCTTTTACTTGTTTCAGTCATTTGACTGTGGCCGTGCTGGAGCACCGCCTTTAGTCGAGCAAATCGATCCCAGGACTTATTCTTTGTAAGCCTAGTACTTATTCTATCGGTCTCTTTTGCCGAACCGCTAAGTTACGGGGACGTAAACACACCAGCATCGGTTGTCGAGCTTTGTGGGGGGGGTGACAAACACAGACACACAAACATACACACACATACATAAATATATACATATATACGACGGGCTTCTTTCAGTTTCCGTCTACCAAATCCACTCACAAGGCTTTGGTCGGCCCAAAGCCATAGTAGAAGACACTTGCCCAAGGGACTGAACCCGCAACCATGTAGTTGGTAAGCAAGCTACTTACCACACAGCCACTTCTGCGCCTATATGAGTTTAATATAAGTTCTTGAGAGAGTTCAAGTCTGTCGGTAACAAATCAACAAAACTTTTTGAGTTAAGAGTTTTCCTGGTGTTTGTAAATATATGGTTGAGTTAGTGTGTTGGTTGAATTGTTGATGCATACGTCCAAGTGAGTGCATCTATTCACTTAAGAATCTCACATAGAGTAATTTTGCAGAAAAACCACACTGCTTTGTGTATTTGCGGCTAATCGTTTCAACACCCTTCTATTGACTTTCAATATGTGTTTCTTTATTACCCACAAGGGGCTACACACAGAGGGGACAAACAATGACACACAAACGAATTAAGTCGATTACATCGACCCCAGTGCGTAACTGGTACTTATTTAATCGACCCCGAAAGGATGAAAGGCAAAGTCGACCTCGGCGGAATTTGAACTCAGAACGTAGCGGCAGACGAAATACGGCAACGCATTTCGTCCAGCGTGCTAACGTTTCTGCCAGCTCGCCGCCATATTGACTTTCAATATGATTTACCCAACATTCAACCGGCATCTTAAAGCAAAGGGAGTGCGACATTCAAGATGCTTCGGCTCGGAGGAAGGGGCACATTCACTATCCAGAAAAGTGCAGGTTAAAGTTCAAAAATGCAGGTTAAAGTTCAAAAGTGCAGGTTAAAGTTTAAAAGTGCAGGTTAAAGTTTAAAAGTGCAGGTTAAAGTTTAAAAGTGCAGGTTAAAGTTCAAAAGTGCAGGTTAAAGTTCAAAAGTGTAGGTTAAAGTTCAAAAGTGCTGGTTAAAGTTCAAAAGTGCAAGTTAAAATTCAAAAGTGCAGGTTAAAGTTCAAAAGTGCAGGTTAAAATTCAAAAGTGCTGGTTAAAGTTCAAAAGTGCAGGTTAAAGTTCAAAAGAGCAGGTTAAAGTTCAAAAGTGTAGGTTAAAGTTCAAAAGAGCAGGTTAAAGTTCAAAAGTGTAGGTTAAAGTTCAAAAGTGCAAGTTAAAGTTCAAAAGTGCAAGTTAAAATTCAAAAGTGTAGGTTAAAGTTCAAAAGTGCAGGTTAAAATTCAAAAGTGCTGGTTAAAGTTCAAAAGTGCAGGTTAAAGTTCAAAAGAGCAGGTTAAAGTATAAAAGTGCATGTTAAAGTTCAAAAGTGCTGGTTAAAGTTCAAAAGTGCAGGTTAAAATTCAAAAGTGCAGGTTAAAGCTCAAAAGTGCAGGTTAAAGTTTAAAAGTGCAGGTTAAAGTTCAAAAGTGTAGGCTAAAGTTCAAAAGTGCTGGTTAAAGTTCAAAAGTGCAGGTTAAAGTTCAAAAGTGCAGGTTAAAGTTCAAAAGTGCAGGTTAAAATTCAAAAGTGCAGGTTAAAGTTCAAAAGTGCAGGTTAAAATTCAAAAGTGCAGGTTAAAATTCAAAAGTGCTGGTTAAAGTTCAAATAGCAATAGAGAATCCAAGAGTCGTAGAAGAATATTCCTCTTCATCAATCGTCCCTGTTTCATCTACTCCACGTTTCGAAGGTAATATGTATGTGTGTGTGTGTGTGTGTGTGTGTGTGTGTGTGTGGAGGCGCAATGGCCCAGTGGTTAGGGCAGCGGACTGGCGGTCGTAGGACCGTGGTTTCGATTCCCAGACCGAGTGCTGTGAGCGTTTATTGAGCGAATGCACCTAAAGCTCCACGAGGTGGCGTCATCTGAAGGCTAAAGCAATGCGAAGCGCATTGTGACCAGCGATGTGTAGCAACATCCGATAGCCTGGTCGGTCACGTGATCCCGTGATAAATATATATATATATAGATATATATATATATATATATAGATATATATATATATATATATATAATATATATATATATATAAAACATTATTGGTGAATTGAAGAAATGGAGCTGAACGCAGATTGAACAGAAATCGTTTTATTTCATTCTACACGTGTTTCGAAAGGCACAAATTACCAAAATCCGATTGAATAATGGGACCATATTGTGTCTTTCTCTTCAGGAAGAAAATAGGAAATCCGTTGGAAAAACAAAAACAGAACAGAGGCGGAGCAAAAACAAATCGAACTATGCTCCTAAGAGTCCATGGCGAAACTGTTTATCAGTGTAGTTGAGAACCGGTGGCTGAAGAATTTAACGGGTCAGGCATCGGTCAATCATGTGGGTGAGGGTGTGTAGGTGTTCTTTGTGACCGAGAATAAAGTTCTGACTATTTAAGGAATATTGGATGTTTTATAAGGGGCGAGAAAAAATCTACTTAGAGACGTGTGTGTGTGTATACTGTTCTATATATGTGTGTGTTGGCGTAGGGGTAGAAAACATTTTTTGTGTACGTGTGTGCGTTTGATCGTTCGGCTGGCAGTGGCTACTGCCGTGAGAACCGTTGGGTGGCAGAAAAAAAAAATATATATTATGTTTTATGTGTGTGTGTGTTCATCTAAGCCTGCCTTGTCATATATATATATATATATATATATGCGAGTGGTGGTGTATTTATGTGTATGAGTGTGAGCCCGAACGCTTGACAACCAGTGCTGGTTTGTTTACGTCTCCGTAACCTTGCGGTTCGGCAAAAGGGATTATGCAGCTGACTTAGAAGGTAAGTACTGAATTCGCTTTTTGTTCAACTCCACAATGAGGTGCTCCAAGGGTTTTCTTTTTAGCCAATATTAACGCCCTATTATTATCTATAGCTGTTCTGCTTCGAGATCCACCGTTCCAAAAAAAAAAAAAACTAAATGGTTCCGGGTTCAGTCTTCTACTATAGCTTTGGGTCGACAAAAGCCCTGTAAGTGGATTTGGTAGACGGAAACTGAAAGAAGCCCGTCATATATGAGTGTGCGTGTGAGAGTGTGAAAGAGAGAGAGAGAGAGGGAGGAGGAGGAGCGAGAGGGAGACTGTGTGTGTGTGTGTGTGTGGATTTGGTAGACGGAAACTGAAAGAAGCCCGTCAGATATGAGTGCGTGAGAGTGTGAAAGAGAGAGAGAGAGGGAGAGAGAGGGGGCGAGAGGGAATGTGTGTGTGTTTGTGCGTGTGTGTGTGTGTGTGTATGTGTGTGTGTGTGAGTGTGTATGCCTTTGTGTCCGTTTTTGTCCCTCACCAACGCTTGACGACTGGTGCTGGTGTATGTACGTCCCTGTAACATAGCGGTTCAGCAAAAGAGACCGATGGAATAAGTACCAGACGTTACAAAAAAAAGTCATAAGTACTGAGCTCGACAAAAATTCTTCAAGGCGTTGCCCCAGCATGGGCTGTAGTATAATGACTGACACAAAATGTAACAGGTATAAGTTTGGAAGACGCAACAAAAATTTTAGGGAAAATATATAAATGAATGGAAACTTTACCGGTGCGTGTGTTAAATGATAAGGCACTAAAAGAGAATGACTCTCCCCAGACAAAATATGCTTCAACACACGAACTCACATAAAGAATCTTGCAAACCAAATCCCAAAACGAAATACATACGTATGTATGTATGTATGTATGTATGTATGTGTATATATGTATGTATGTATGTATGTATGTATGTATGTATGTATGTATGCATGTATGTATCTACGTATGTTATATGTATGTATGTATGTGTGTGTGTATGTGTGTATGTATGTATGTATGTATATATGTATGTGTGTGTGTATGTATGTATGTATGTATGTATGTGTGTGTATGTATGTATGCATGTATGTATGTATGTGTATGTAAGTATGTATGTATGTATGCATGTATGTGTATGTATGTGTGTGTGTATGTATGTATGTATGTATGTATGCATGTGTATGTAAGTATGTATGTGTATGTAAGTATGTATGTATGTATGTATGTATGTATGCATGCATGCATGCATGTATGTATGTGGATGTAAGTATGCATGCATGTATGTATGTATGTATGTATGTATGTATGTATGTATGTGTGTGTGCATGTATGTATGTGTGTGTGCGTGCATGCATGTGACAAATTATGTAATGATATACAGGGCGTGACTCAAAACACCATAAACGTAATAGACGGATAAATGACACCTAGTCAACCGTATCCAAGACCCGATTTCACTTAATTCGCTTTGGTATCGCCAACAAATTCTGAATTTTAAAAAAATGGGCTTGAAAAAAACCCCCCAAAAAACTGCAAGAAAATCACCGAATTCCAACACAATACTTTCCTAATATACACACAGACACACACACACACACACCCACCACACATATATATATATATATATATATATATAATATATATATATATATATATATATATATATATATATATGAAGAGAGAGGGTGGAGGAAGATGCGTGTACGTTAAGTGAGCTATTATGTAAGTTCAGGTTCCATGCCTCACGTAAAACGACAGATTAATTTTAATTACATGCAACAAACATATCCTCCTATATAACATCATAGTAGTAAAAAAAAAAAAACAACCTCCCCTCTCCCCCCTTCTTTACTTTCTTAGTTATACCTCCTACTCATCCCTACAGGTCCTCCCACCACTTCACTCCCTCTATCAATTCACCCTCTCTTTCCTCTCTCTCTCTCCCTCCCTCTTCACTCATCTTTCGTCATCGTTTTTTTTTCTGTATTGGACAACTTACACCTCCCACTGTCACTACACTGTCATCTCCCACTACGACACACACACGCCTTTTTTTTTTCTCTCTCTCTCTCTCTTTTGCTCACGAAACGAACTAAACTTGCGCGATTATTTTAGCTTTAAAGGTTGTGTGTTGTATATATATATTATATATATATATATATATATATATATATATATATATATGTATATATATAACAAAGGGTGAAATTAATTAATTAAGAAGTAATCAGTAATTTCAACAATTTTCTGGGATTCCCTTTTTAAAGTAGAAGAAATAGCTAAGGTTTTTTGACTGCTATTTCTAAACTTCGGCATGTGGTGAAGCAAATCTTTGCCGACCCTAATTATAAAGTATATATATATATATATATATATATATATGTGTGTGTATAAATATATGTGTGTGTATATATATATATGTGTGTGTGTATATATATATGTGCGTGTGTATATATATATACACACAGATGCACTTACACAAATATATACACATGAAAAACAAATATGCATTTAAAGTACACACACACACATACATTTAAGTTGACACACGCGTGTGTGAATGGAGAGAGAGAGGGGGGAAGAGAGAGAAAGTGGAAAGCTAAGACCCCCCAACCACCACCACCACCACTGTTTAGCGAACCGTGACTACGACCCGATCTCGTTCCTGTTGCTTGGAACTGCTTCAGGATTCCTGCTGGATTTTGGTTCCATTCACGTCTCTTGTGCCCTTGGATAAAAGAATGGAAGTGTGTGTGTCTGTTTGTGGAGGGGGCGGTCGAAGTTATGAAAATCCGATTCACCCAATCGGATTCGGCTTCTTCAAGTTTTCTGCTTATTGTGAATAAGACAACATTGCAACAAATTACTCACTCTTTCCATTCCTTCGCGCAGAAGACGTGTGTGTGTGTGTGTAAGAGAGAGAGAGAGAGAGAGAGAGAGAGAGAGAGAGATTGTAAGCATTAGAAAAACAAAAAAAAATGTATTACTATAGACTCAAGGCCCGACCGAAATTTTGGTGTTCTGCTGGTACTTATATTTTATTGAGCAACCAAAAGGATGACAGGTAAAGATGACCTCGGCGGAATTTGAACTCAGAACCTAAAACCGGAAGAAATGTCATTAATCATTTTGTCCGACGCACTAATAATTCTCCCAGCTCGCCGCCTTCAAAAAAAAAGAAGAAAAAAAAAATGACAAACGTGGTGGCAGGGTGCCGTACTAAAAACTATATATAAATGTCTTATATTTTTTCTTTGTCTTTCCACTTTATATTTATATATATATATATATATATATACATATATATATATATATATATATGATTTCATTTGAATGAAACAGTTCTAGTCCTGTAGAAGCTCCTTCTATAAAATATGTATTGAGTACCTTTTTACTACTGTGGTTAACCCCGACTCAACCCGGGACCTACATATATACTATATATATATATATATATCTATATTATAGCTTCATCTTTTCGTTCCGAATTCAAAATATTTCCCTCCCGCCCAAATCAAACTTAAAATAAAATAAAATAGAATAGAATAAAAATATCTGTTTCCTATTTCTACGAGGATCAACTTATTCCTATGCGTGACCTTGTAAGAAATTATTGCTGTTATTATTGTTATTAGCTAGATATGTTTACAGAAACTCTAGACGTGCCGGATTATAAAATAAACGAAATCCGAGTTGGGCACTCTAACCGTTTCTTCAACTCCAGCGCTTTCTGTCTTTAACTATTAATTATAATTATTAAAATCCTTTTTTTTTTTGCTTACTTCAGACTTAAGATCCCTCTGTAATTTTGTACAAGAGATAATTAACTCCCTATTCTTTTTTATTTTACTTCATGCGACAGATGTGTAGTAGGTATGTATGGTAGTAGGAAAATTCACTTTTTGACTTATTTAAGGAGTTTCGGTATATTTTGAATCGTTGCTTATAAGCGCTGGTTTGATTCGAAACATGATTGCAATGTTTATTTACTGCGCGCCCATTACTCTGTGAATATCTATACATACATACCTACATACTATTTTATTATTATTATTAATTATCATATTTATAAACACCATTATTATTGGGGACCTGGCAGATCGTTAGTACCCCTCGACAAAATGCTTTAGCTGTGTTTAGCCCCTTGTGGGCAGTAAAGAAATAGGTATTTCGTCCGCCTTCACGTTCTAAGCTTAAATTCCGCCGAGGTCGACTTTGCCTTTCATCCTTTCGGAATCGATAAATTAAGTACCAGTAAAACACTGGATCGATATAATCGACTAGACCCCCCTCTCCGCAAATTTCAGGCCTTGTACCTATAGAAAGGATTATCATTATTATTAGTATTATTATAATTATTATTATATATGTACACACACATCACTGAAATAAATTAATAAACTACCCCATGTGTTTTTCCTCTCTCGTTTCCAAATCCCAACGCGCGTATACATACATAAAAACGTGTGTATATATTATATATATATATATATAATACCGGTTAAGCATATCTTTGTGCGTGTGTGTTCGTTTAAAATCATATTTCTGCGTAAAACAGAGAAGCATCAAACATTGTGGTCGAGAAGAACTTCGTTTTCCAAGTTACTTTTAATAAACTCTAAACTGTTGCAGTCTGTGTTACTGTTGCTACTACTGCTAGTAATTATGACGATGATGAAGATGATGATAGTCATATTGGCAAGTCTTATGGTGAGAGAGAGAAAGAGAGGTAATGCAAGCAACTAACTCAAAGTCTGTTAAGCCATTTTACTCACCTAGCTTCTCTTACTATCGCATATCTATACGTCCCTACCTACAAACGTTCACCCTACCTATATATCTATATCAGACCGACATACATACAGCCGAGCCGAAACAGCTTATTTCTGTCTAAAATAACCCAGTTGGTTCGCTTCCATTTCGTATCACTGATAGAGACGGTGAAAGGGTATTTTACTACAGACTTATGCAAATTGTCCGACCAGCTGAGAGGGTCAATCGGTCAAAATTTCCATTCTAATAAGACAATAAAGCACTTTGAAAACCCAGAGACGGACAATAAGAATAGTAATCTTAAAGTTTTGTTTCCCAAAAGCTTAAACAGTTTCTTTCTATGCTTCTAAATTATTTAAAAATATATCCATTGAATACTTTATATTTCTTTCTGAAGTCAAATAAAATATATATTTCTTTACTATCCCACAAGGGGCTAAACACAGAGGTGACAAACAAGGACATACATAGGGATTAAGTCGATTACATCGACCCCAGTTCGTAACTGGTACTTAATTTATCGACCCCGAAAGGATGAAAGGCAAAGTCGACCTCGGTGTCTGAAGTCAAATAAAATACATATTTCTTTACTACCCACAAGGGGCTAAACACAGGGGTGACAAACAAGGACAGACAAAGGGATTAAGTCGATTACATCGACCCCAGTTCGTAACTGGTACTTAATTTATCGACCCCCGAAAGGATGAAAGGCAAAGTCGACCTCGGTGTCTGAAGTCAAATAAAATACATATTTCTTTACTACCCACAAGGGGCTAAACACAGAGGTGACAAACAAGGACAGACAAAGGGATTAAGTCGATTACATCGACCCCAGTTCGTAACTGATACTTAATTTATCGACCCCCGAAAGGATGAAAGGCAAAGTCGACCTCGGTGTCTGAAGTCGAATAAAATATATTTAAAGAAAGTTTTACGCACCCGAACTAGTTGAAAAATGCTATTTTCGTAATTAAATGAACGAATCGTCGAAAGAAAAAAATAGAAATAAAAACATATTCGGTCAAGAAGACTAAATGCTTCAGTTAAGTAAAGTTCCGATTCACAAAATCCATGCTAGACATTGAAAAACTTTGCTTTTTTTCTTGGACACGATGCTAAGAAAAATATAAACGATATTACGTTATATGGTTACTAGGTTATTTAATCAAAGTTTATCCTACCACTGTGAAGGGAGATTCTAAACTGTAAAGAAAAGGGGAAAAAAAACTTCTTAGATTTTTTCCCCAAAACCTATTAACGAACTAATTAAATAAGCCAACTCTGTACAGATATACTCCAGTTAACTACTACTACTAAACCACACGAAACTGAAAACCAACATAACATACAGCATCACGACGAAACTAAACTAAAAAAGAAAATCGTTAAAATATAAAAAGTAATAATAATAATAATGATAATAATAAATGAAGTAAAAATAAACAAGCTAACTAACAAACAAACTAACCAACCAGCAAACTAACCAACCAGCCGGCTAAACCAACAAACAACTATATGATCCTGTACACCCCCCGAACGATAGAATTCGCGCAGCCCAAGACCGCAAAAGCCATGCGCACTTCTCCACACGTGTTCAGTAAGATATTTGTATGAAGGAGAGTATCAACCAACACGGCAGCTCTGCATCTCTGCCGCCGCCGCCCCCCTTCCTCCTTCTCTCTGAATCTCTTTCAAAGGAAAAAAAAGCACAAAACTTCTTAAATTCCTCAACACAACAAGCAACAGCTCAAAAAACTTTGGGACTAACGCAACAAAAAATATCTAGAAATATTATATATATACCTCAAAGTAGGTTTTGATTTTTTTTTTTCTTCTTCTGGGGGGACCTGACTGTTTCCCTTGCTCCCTTTAAAAACCTGTGGTCAAAAACCATTTATTATATTTTTTTCTCCCCACCAACAGCGGATATATATATACAAATATATACATACTTTGTAGGTCTAAGTTTAAACACTAAAGTGTATATACATATATAAATATATATATATATATATATTTATATATAATTATATACACTCGTGTGTACGTGTAGATATACATATATATATCTGTACGGTTTATATGTGATACCCAAATACTTTTTTCTGTTGCTTATAGGGCAAATTATATATATACTCAAAATTTGTGAATCGGCAAAAGAACAACGGAAAATATACTTCCTACGAAAGAAAGAAGAAATATATAATTCGAGGAACGTGGAGAAAGCGCTTTTATTTCTTATTGTCTTTTTCTTTCATGATACTTCATTGTGGAAATTCTACATTGTAACTTATCCTTGGAGAAGAGCAACCAATATTTTTTCTTGCTGTGTGTGTATATATATATATATATATATAACACGAATTTACAACCACAAGCATTACAAATACATACACCATATTTATATATAATATATATATATATGTATATATATTATTTCCGTTGGATTAAGTGAAAGATTTGGTGATTTAGGAGTGAAAGACAAAATCGGAGGAAATACCGAAATTCCTCTAAGAAGAAAGAAAAAAAAAATTCCTTTACTATAGAAGGGGAGTTTTCTTCTGTCTCCCCCCCTTTTCCTCTACACACATACACACACACACACACACACACACTATATATATAAATATATATATTTATATATATATTATATATAGTTCTATCAATCGCTAAATTTTCTTTTATATTATTCCAGTCTTTGCTGTCACAAGTATACACACACACACGCATACATATATCAAATGTGGATTTATTACCCTTAAACTATAAAAAAGACCCCATTTAATTACATATCTTACTATTTTTTTGTCCCTTTTCTTCAATTTTCATTTCATTCTCTATTTTTTTCATGTCTAAACATAAGTAAAAATCCTTCTTCTTTTGCAAAACCTCTAAGAATCCAAAACATCTACCAAACATTACATATATATATATATACACATTATTATTATCTATTGGAAGATAATTAAAAAAAAATTCATTATAAATAAAAAAAATGGGGACTGAAAATAATAAGAGGATCGGATTCGCCAGAGTATTTATCACAATTGTTAAAGGATAAAAAACAGTTACAGCGTTTCCGAATGTCTTTGTACACATGGAAAGACTACTCGAAGATGGTAAGTACTAACGCATAATCTCTATATCTATTATGTGTATATATATGTATATATATTATTTCCGTGGATTAAGTGAAAGATTTGGTGATTGGTAGTGAAGAAAAAAATCGGAGGAAATACCGAAATTCCTTAAGAAGAAAGAAGAAAAAAAAAATTCCTTTACTATAGAAGGGGAGTTTTCTTCTGTCTCCCCCCCTTTTCCTCTACACACTACACACAACAACACACACACACACTATATATATAAATATATTATTTAATATAATATGATAGTTCTATCAATCGCTAAATTTTCTTTTATATTATTCCAGTCTTGCTGCACAAGTATACACACACACACGCAAAACATATATCAAATGTGGATTTATTACCCTTAAACTATAAAAAAGACCCCATTTAATTACATATCTTACTATTTTTTTGTCCCTTTTCTTCAATTTTCATTTCATTTTCTATTTTTTTCATGTCTAAACATAAGTAAAAACCCTTCTTCTTTTGCAAAACCTCTAAGAATCCAAAACATCTACCAAACATTACATATATATATATACACATTATTATTATCTAATTGGAAGATAATTAAAAAAAAATTCATTATAAATAAAAAAAAATGGGGACTGAAAATAATAAAGAGGATCGGAATTCGCCAGAGTATTTATCACAATTGTTAAAGGATAAAAAACAGTTACAGGCGTTTCCGAATGTCTTTGTACACATGGAAAGACTACTCGAAGATGGTAAGTACTAACGCATAATCTCTATATCTATATATGTGTATATATATGTATATGTATTTGTGTATGTATATATGTATTTGTGTGTGTGTGTGTATTGGTGTAAATTTGTTTGTGTTTTTTTTTGTAATTGACTTATTGGAACTTGGTGCCGAGTTTTTTTTTTTCTTGGTTTGTTTTTTTTTTCGCTTTAGCGGTTTTTATTTCTTCCTTTGCTCTCTTTTTCTCTTTCTCTCTCTCGCGCGCGCACGCGTGTGTGTTTTATGAACTATATATACGTGTTGGATTAGTTTCTATGCTCTGAGTTAGCTTGCGTGTGTGTGTGTGTGCTGTATTAGTTTGTGTGTGTGTGTGTGTGTGTGTGTGCTGTTAGCTTGTGTGTGTGTGTGCGCTGTGTTGGCTTGTGTGTGTGTGTGCTATGTTACAGTTTGTGTGTGTGTGTGCTGTATTAGTTTGCGTGTGTGCTATGTTAGCATGTGTGTGTATACTGTATTAGCTTGTTTGTGTGTGTGCTGTATTAGTTTGCGTGTGTGCTGTATTACCTTGTGTGTGTGTGTTCTGTATTAGCTTGCTTGTGTGTGATGTTTGTGTGTGTGTGTTACCTTGTTTGTGCATTTTTAAAAACCTTTGTGTGTATTAGTACTTTAGCTTCTGCGTGTGTGTGTGTGTGTGTATGTATATATATATATATATATATATATATATATACTCTGTCTACACGTATGTATATCATGTAGTAGTATGCCATTTACTTACAATACACACACGAGTTTATAACATTTACTGTTAAAATATCGAATCAGAATATTAACTAGCGTGGTGGACTGCGTGTATATAATATACACACACACACAAGTTCACTATGAATTTTATATAAGTGCAGTATATTTGTGATACACAAATATTTTGTAAGTTTTAGTATTTAGCCCCATGTCTGTCTTAATCGGACAGACCTGTGATAGAAGTTATTCTGTCCATGTCCATCCTGTCGACTAAGGGATACGTACGTGTTTTATCCGTGTGCGTTTTGGAGAAGATTTGACTGCTATTTCTGGCAGGTGGAGCTGGAGACCTCCTTCTTTGACCCGCCGTGGTTCAGTGTTTGTGGCTAAACTTAGTGCTTGTTTCATGCTGTCTGACCTGAAATGCCAACAAACTTTGGCCCAGATGTTTATTGCCTAAGTGCTCTGAACAATAACGTGTTTATATATAGTTGTGTATGTATATATATGTGTTCATATATGTATGTATGTATGTATATGTGTTCATATACGTATGTATGTATGTATATATATATATGTGTTTATGTATATATGTGTTTATGTATATATGTGTGTTTATGTATATATGTGTGTTTATGTATATATGTGTGTTTATGTATATATGTGTGTTTATGTATATATGTGTGTTTATGTATATATATGTGTTTATGTATATATATATGGTGTGTTATTAGTGTATATATATGATGGTGTTTATATATATATATGGTTTATGTATATATATGTGTTTATGTATATATACATATCGATGTATATATATATATATATATATATATATATATATATATAATACATATCGATGTATATATATTATATATATATATATACATATCGATGTATATATATATATATATATATATATATATATACATATCGATGTATATATATATATATATATATATATATACATATCGATGTTATATATATAATATATATATATATATAATACATATCGATGTATATATATATATATATATATTATATATACATATCGATGTATATATACTATATATATATATATATATATATATACATATCGATGTATATATATATATTAATATATTCTATATATACATATCGATGTATATATATAGTATATATATATATATATATATACATATCGATATATATATATATATATACATATCGATATATATATATATATACATATCGATATATACATATATATACATATATATACATATATATACATATATACATATATAGATATATATATATAATATACAATTATACTATATAGATATATATATATATAATACATATATATACATATATAGATATATATATATATATACATATATATACATATTAATAATATAATTATATATAATGATATACATATATAAATATATATACATATAAGATTATATATATATATATACATATATATACATATATAAAGATATATAATATATATAGACATATATAATATATATATATATATACATATATATACATATATAAATATAATATATATAAATATATATACCATAAGAAATATAGATATATATATACATTATATACAACCGATATAACTATATATATATGATACATTATATATCACTATAAATAGATATATATATACATATATATACCTAGATAAATATGATATATATAATATATATATACAGATAAAATAGTATATATATATATACATAGAGAGGGTAGTATAATAATATATATATATATATACATATATATACATATCGAATATATATACATATATAAATATATATATATATTACCATATATATACATATATAAATATATATATATATATACATATATATACATAGATAAATAATATATATATAACATATATATACATATAGATACTATGATACAATCTATACATATATAAATAGATATCTATATATATATATACTACATATATATACATATATAAATATATATAATATATATATATATATATACATATATACATATATAAATATATATATATATATACATATATATACATATATATATATATAATATATATATATATATATCCATACATATATACATATAAATAATATATAATATACATATATATACATATATACATATATAAACATATATAAAATATATATATATATACATATATATACATATATAAATATATATATATATATACATATATAACATATTAAATATATATATATATATACATATATATACATATATAAATATATATATTATATATACATATATAAATATCTATACATATATATACATATATAATATATATATATATATACCATATATATACATATATAAAATATATATATATAATACATATATATACATATTATAAATATATATACTATATAAATATATATCCTATATCTACAATATATATACTATATAACTATCTTATATAGATACATATATTAACTATATCTATTCTATACATATATATACATATATAAATATATATATATATACATATATATACATATATAAATATATATATATATACATATATATACATATATAAATATTTATATAATATACATATATATACATATATAAATCTATATTATATAGATTATACATATATATACATATATAAATATATATATATATATCCATATATCATATATAAATATATATATATATATATACATATATATCATATATAAATATACTATATATATACATATATATACATATATAAATATATATAATCATACATATCATATATGCATATATATAAATATATATATATGCCTACATATATATGCATATATATATGCATACATATATAACACTATATATATACATATATATATAAATATATATATATGCATACATATATATGCATATATATATGCATACATATATACATATATATATACATATATATACATATATGCATACATATATATATATGCATATATATATGCATATATATATACATATATAGTGTTCATATATGTATATATAGTTATGTTATATATATATTTATATATATATACACAATTGTACAAATATGCCTTCTGTCTATCTCGTGTGTGTGTGTGTATACAAGATTAATTCTTGATTTAATGGAATCTCTCAGCTGCCACAGAGGGCAGACGAATATATATATATATATATATACACATACATAAGTGCCTCATATATATATACCTACATATGAGGGCGTGTTGTGTATATATATATATATATACATACACACACTTCATACTCTTACGTCTAATATACACACACACACACACACACAAAAGAACATAGAAAGTCAAACATGGCTATACACAACTTAGCAAGTTGAATTCCTAAGAAATGTTTAATTTCCGCTTTCCCATTATCATTAACAAGGAAAAACCTTGCTGTCTTCTTTAAATTGTGTAAAAATGTCCTGCCAGAAAATGGTAATAGAGGCCAAATAGATAATATTGAGGTCTTGTGAGAATCTTTTAAGCTTTTTTATTGTGGAACTTCTTAAAAACATAATTTTGGATCATGGTAAAAACTTTCGGCACAGAATGTTTCTCAACTTTGTTGGCGATGTGTGTATGGTTGTATCTAGATGTATGTATGCATGTGTGTGTGTGTGTGTGTGTGTACATGTCTGTTTCTTAAATGAATCAGGCTTTATAATCATGGACTTCAGAATCTATATAGTGTATATATACATTATACACACCTCGACATATAAGCTATAAGTTGAGTTATGACTAGTATCTCTCTTTCTCTGTATGTGTGTGTATAATATATATACATTTATCTCTCTCTCTATATATATATATATATATACACCACACACACACATATATCTCTCTAGATATATATATATACACACACACACACATCTAGATATATACACACACACACACACACACACACACACATATCTATATATATCTCTAGAGATATATATACACACACACATCTATATATAAATATATAGTTCCACGTGCCTGAGGGTGTTTGAGTGTGTATAGAAATTTATACACATTTGTGCTAATGCCGTATTTAAGCCTTTGTGCATCCTGTGTCTTCTGTTCATGGCACACACACAACACACACACACAGATACACAAAAGACAAAATTCCAACCAAAACTGGCGATCCAACTTATGTGGGACACCTATTCCGAAAGTCTGTGCGTAGATATGAAATCAGTTGGTTAGGGGGAAAAAAGCACTCTGATTATATTTATTTGTTAGGCAGTATATATATTTTTTAGTCTAAATTTATTTGTCATAACCAGGAATAATACTGATGAACAATATATATACACACAGAACTAGCGTGTACATCATTGCTCAACAGTATATTTCTGGTTATGCCAAATAAAGTTGGTCAGAAATACACTGCTTGACAATATATAAATAAAACTGCTCTGTTTTTCTTCTAAGGTGTTGTAATCTTTTCCTGACCAACGGACAACCGACTTATCTATATATGTGTGTGTGTATTTATGTGTGTGTGTATTTATGTGTGTGTATATATATATATATATATGTGTGTGTGTATATATTTGTGTGTGTATATGTGTGTGTGTATATATGTGTGTGTGTATATGTGTGTGTATATGTGTGTGTGTGTATGTGTGTGTGTATATGTGTGTGTGTGTGTGTATATATGTGTGTGTGTGTGTGTATATGTATGTGTGTATATGTATGTCTGTATATGTATGTGTGTATATGTATGTGTGTATATGTATGTGTGTATATGTATGTGTGGATATGTATTGTGTGTATATGTATGTGTGTGTATATATGTGTATATATATATATATGTGTGTGTGTATATATGTGTGTGGTGTGAATCTTGTGTGGTGTGTGTATATGTGTGTGTATGTGTGTGGTGTGTGTGTGTATATGTGTGGTGTGGTGTATGTGTGTGTGTGTGTGTGGTATATGTGTGGGTGTGTGGTAATATATGTGGTGTATATATATATATATGTTTGTGTGTATGTGGAGTTGTTTGCGTATACAAAAACGGTCTTGTGAATGCTGTACAAGTCTAAAGTGAAAACTTTGTTCCTAATTATAAGACAAACCAGTGTCTGGTTTGCTGATATATATATATATATATATATATCGCATATACATGCTTGTGTATATACGCGCCACATGTATACACTCGCAAGCCCGCGTGCACATGTATGTATATGCATGCCTATAAGAAACACCAAGTTTGATTTTTTAAAATTTCTTTGCCATGTGATTATAGGGTGCGGCGGTGTTGTTTAATTAACCCCTAGTTACCCCAGGAGATATGACAAATGGCGTTCCAACCGTGGTCCTCACATATTTGTCTCCTTCGTTTTCTTTTCGAAGACTGTCTGGCATGAGGTGTGAGGTTAATTAAACTGCTATTTCTAACAACCAGTACGAACATGGTTAGAAAAAGGCTCTCTGAAGAGAGAAAAGGAGGGCCCCTGCCTGCAATCGAGATTCGATCCTCAGTTGGAGGCCATTAAAATTGCGGTTTAAAGTTTGCTGAAGTTTGCATTTTCTGACGCAAAATATTTAGTCAGAAGTTGTTATCCTCATCTCCATAGATGAGGATAAAATTTTTTTTAAAAAGCCAGCTCTACAATTATTGTATGTAAATAAATGGTGCCTTGTAAAGGAATCCGTAAAATTGTGTTGGCAAACATCTCTGCGTCGCATACCTCTATCATATTACATGCACACACATAAGGGTATATATACGTGTGTGTAGTGTTTCAGATATTACACACGCGTGTGTACATTCTCTATCTTACACACACATGCTTGTGTGTAGTGTTATATGTGGGTGTGTAATGTGTATGTAGTGTATATACAAAATATATGCGTTTCATAATAGACGTAACTATGTAGATATATGTATATGTAAGTGTATAAAGTATAGTGTGGTATATATATATATATATGTGTGTACATAAGTATCATATATGTGATATAGATATAGGAAACATTGTATATGTGCGTGTTATGTATTTGTATGTATATATATATATATATATATACATATAAACATATATATATACATATAAACATATATATATACATATAAACATATATATATACATATAAACATATATATATACATATAAACATATATATATACATATAGACATATATATATACATATAGACATATATATATACATATAGACATATATATATACATATAGACATATATATATACATAGACATATATATATACATATAGACATACGCACATACATATAGACATGTATACGCACATACATATAGACATGTATACGCACATACATATAGACATGTATACACACATACATATAGACATGTATACACACATACATATAGACATGTATACACACATACATATAGACATGTATACACACATATAGACATGTATACACACATACATATAGACATGTATACACACATACATATAGATATGTATACACACATACATATAGACATGTATACACACATACATATAGACATGTATACACACATACATATAGACATGTATACACACATACATATAGACATGTATACACACATACATATAGACATGTATACACACATACATATAGACATGTATACACACATACATATAGACATGTATACACACATACATATAGACATGTATACACACATACATATAGACATGTATACACACATACATATAGACATGTATACACACATACATATAGGCATGTATACACACATACATATAGGCATGTATACACACATACATATAGGCATGTATACACACACATATAGGCATATATACACATACATATAGGCATATATACACATATACATATAGGCATATATACACATATACATATAGGCATATATACACATATACATATAGGCATATACACACATATACATATAGGCATATACACACATATACATATAGGCATATACACACATATACATATAGGCATATACACACACACACACACATACATATAGGCATATACACACACACACACACACACACACACACATACATATAGGCATATACACACACACACACACACACATACATATAGGCATATACACACACACACACACATACATATAGGCATATACACACACACACACACACACATACATATAGGCATATACACACACACACACACACATACATATAGGCATATACACACACACACACACATATACATAGGCATTTTTGTTTGTCTTAATAACTGACGAGGTGCCGGAACAGATTTCTGCCCCGACATCCGAAACTCGGAGTTTTATTATGGCAACCGAATAATTGTCACATTTTATATTACGGATAAATTCCTCTATTTTACATAATAACGAGGACTCATTCAATCTTTTGTTTTCATACTATTATTAATATATACACATATATACACATATACATACATAATATATACATGTCACACACATATATATGTATATATATATATATAATATATATATATATTATATATATATATATATATATAATGCATGAAATGCTTGGTGTAATATTTGTGGTATAGATATGAATTATGTACAGGTTTAATGTCTTAGTGAAGAATCTCTGCTTTCACCAAATCAATATTTCCTGAAACAATATTTAAAATTTTCGAATATTGTATTTTGGAAGAAATGCCTTAGATTTAGCCATTAGCAAGGAATCTTTTCTAAAAGCTTAAATCTGTGAAATCTTGCTCAACAGTTGTACCTAACTGTATCAGGTGTGTATGTATGTATGTATATATATATATACTTGCAACATGTGTATGTGTGTGTGTATATGTATATATATATATATATACTTGCAACATGTGTATGTATGTATATATATATATATATATACTTGCAATATGTGTATGCAGATATATAATATATATATATACACATGTTCACTATATATATACTTGCAATATGTGTATGCAGATATATAATATATATATACACATGTTCACTATATATATACTTGCAATATGTGTATGCAGATATATAATATATATATACACATGTTCACTATATATATACTTGCAATATGTGTATGCAGATATATTATATATATATACACATGTTCACTATATATATACTTGCAATATGTGTATGCAGATATATAATATATATATACACATGTTCACTATATATATACTTGCAACATGTGTATGCAGATGATATATAATATATATATACATATGTTCACTATGTGTATGTGTGCAATATAGATGTTGTGCATCTATGTATGTGTAAAATATGAATTTACTTATATAGATACGTTTGTAATGTTATATATATGTATATACATACATACATACATCATACATACATGCATACACTCACACAGATCGACGCACCCGTCAATTAACACACTTATGTGTGAAATTATATTTAGGTGTGTTTTATATATATATATATATATATATATATATTTATTCGTAGTAATATGTATATACGAAATAATTCCGATATATATGTAGCGCTCATAATCAATTCGTTCGTTAAATAACTTCAATTACTCGCGCCTATTCGAGTGTGTGTCTTCATGAGAACTTCAAAAATTCAGGTGTATAAATTATTATAAATACACATTTTGTATCACATACAAAGTACTACTTGTGTATATTTTTTGAAATAACCATGAACATCCTTGTGTTTCAAGTTTTATCAACTTCGGTTATTCGTTTTATAATATAAAAAGCTTAATAAACTTTTTGATAATTCAGCAAATGATTACGTATGTAGTTTTCAAATTACAGACACATATTCGTCTGTCGGTTAATTTTCTGTTTTGTTTTTTAAATGTCGATTTTATTTATATATATATCGTTTATTCATTATCGGAAACTTTTATAGAAGTTTGAAAAAGATTCTTTGTAGATCTTATTTCATTTGGACTTTTTTTCTAAGTTTTCACACATCCCTAAAAGTTTTAGATATAACTTTAATACAATTTAATCATTATCTAATATATATTTGTGTATTTGGTGTAAAGAAATAACTTTTTTCTATTAAAACTTTCAGTAAATCTCTGGTTACCACTCGTCCCATCACCTTGTTTGCTCTCATTATCTTTAAGTTTTAGATATAACTTTAATACAATTTAATCATTATCTAATAAAATTTACACAGACGTATGAATTGGCATAGTTTCGGTTGTAGTAGAAACTTCGCCATATGAATTTGTATGTGTATATATACATATATATATATAGTGTATGTATGTATATATATGTATGTATGTATGTATGTATGTATGTATGTTAGAAGTATTGGGGGTGATGTACAGATTTAATACATATGAAAGAAAAAAAGGTATTCAGAATGCTGGATGGTCGTAAAAATATATATTTATTTATATATCACATTATTTCTTCATGTAATATGTAAATAAATATATATTTTTACAACCATCCAGTATTCTGAAAACCTTTTTTCTTTTATATATATATATAATATATATATAAATCTTACAAAGTTTGCTACACATGAGTGGCAGCCATTTTGAAATTGTTTTCTCTCTCTTTCTACCTTATTTCTCCTCCTCTCTCTCTGTTCCCCTCCCTCCTGTCTTTCTTTTTCTTGTTCTGTCTTTACCTCTCTCTCTCTCTCTCTCTCTCTTTACCTTATTTCTCCTCCTCTCTGTTCCCCTCCCTCCTGGCTTACTTTCTTTTTCTTCTGTCTCATCCTCTCTCTATTTCTTCCTTATTTCTTCTCCTCTCTCTCTGTTCCCTCCCTGTCTTACTTTTTCTTCTGTCTTTACCTCTCTCTCTTTATTCCTCATGTCTGTCTTTTTCTTATTCTGTCTTTACCATCCTTCCCCCCTCTCTCTCTCTTTACCGATGTATCTTTCTTCTTCCTCCTTCTCCTCCTCCTCCCATCTCTATGTGAACTAAGCGTGATTAACTTGCCTGACAGCATTTTATTTTTCTTCTTTTACCGTCTAATAAACACTCCTTAAGTTTTTTTGTGTCGGTATGTGAGACTGATTGTTATCCGTGTGTGTGTATAAAATACATATATATATTTATATATGTATGTATGGGAAAAGAGGTGTTTCGAAATATATATTTGTGTGTTTGGTGTAAAGAAGCAACTTTTTTTCTTTCTATTATAAAACTTTTAGTAAATCTCGGGTTGCCATTCGTCCCATCACCTTGTTTGCTCTCATTATCTTTAATCAACTTTAATTAATTTGCCTTCAATGTTTGGAGATTTGCGTCTCTGTTTTCTCCTTGTAAAATTTATCTTTTTTTTTCTAGGACTATACAGTAATTGTGTATATAATATATATATATATATATATATATTCCACAGGGAGTGTGTCTGTGTGAAAAAATATGGTGGTATCTGTGTGCATATTTTCAAACACGGACACACTCACTGTTTAATTGTGTGTGTCTTCTTCTTTCAGAAAGAAATATAAAGGCCCTATTCTTTCCTTATCTTCGTACTTCCTAGCACTTTTTTTCTCAATGCTTTCTTGATATCTTTTATGTATTGCTTTGCTTGCTTGCTCTACTCTGAGACCTTTCTTTTCTACCCTCTGGTTTCACTATCTTTTATATAAAAACTTTTTTCACACCCTGTCGCTCTCTCTATTACACATTCCGCGGCCTTGCTCGATGAAATTCCTCTTGACATTAATAAGAATTCGTAAATCTGTCTCTCCTTTCATTTTATCACGCTTATTTATGCTTTCCGCCGTAACACCAGACCAGCTCTGATCAAAGAGGTTTCCAATTCTGGCCACCACAGCCTTCTCCTGGCCAGTGCATATTATCAAGGACAATTTTAGCTGTGTACTTTTTATGGATATCTATCTGTTGTCTCTAACAGGTCGAGCGACCGACCACGAAGATGTTTGTTTTTCTTCGTTAGCACGTCCCAACTCTTCTAATCAAGCCTACGATCCAAAGACATTGAGGCCGTGACCAGTACCAGTTTCCAACTGGGGTCGATGTAATCGACTTAATCCCTTTGTCTGTCCTTGTTTGTCCCGTCTATGTTTAGCCCCTTGTGGGCAGTAAAGAAATACATTCTACTTTTAAAGGATGTTAAGTTAAATCAAAGGTTAAAAAAATGTGCACATCACCCGTTTTCGGCGGGTAGGGTTACGTCGAAAACGGGTGGTGTACGTATTCTTTACCCCCACCGTTATATCTTTACAGGTCAAGCAACCAGTCACATAGAAACTCCCTCGCTGGTTCCTCCTTTCCGTCAGTTTATTTATTTAATCGAGTTTCTATATATTTTCCGTCTGATTTACCCCGCTCTGTTGTCAAGGAACTCTCTCTCTCTCTCTTTCTCTTTCGTTCGCTCAGTCTATCTAAAAATAGGAGCGACACAAAACGTTCACTCGTTGCCTAAATACGTTTGTATGGTATATGGTATGGAATGGTATGCATGTGTGTATTCCACAGAACTGACTTTGCATACAACCTTTCGGGGGTCGATGAAATAAATAAGTACCAGTTGAGTACCAGGTCGATATAATCGACTACACCAACCCCCACTCAAGATTTCAGACCTTATTCCTATAGAAAATATGTAATACATACATACATGTGTGTGTGTGTGTATGTATATATATATTTACGTGTGTGTGTGGTGTGTATATATATATATATACATATGTGTGTGTGTGTATATAGATATGTGTATATACATGTGTGTATATATACTTTATTTAAAAGTATATTACTCCTGGTATTTGAGTACTCTTTTTTCCACTTTTTCACATTTATGTGTTTACTCCGGTATATATATTATATATACACACACACATACATACATACAGAATGGCGGTGCCCCAGCATGGCCACAGCTCGTGAGCTGAAACTAGATAAAATTAAATAAATATATATACACATATATGTATATATCCACACCACACACATTTCATTCCGGACACTTCTGTTTAGTCTAAGTGCAATGTGCGTATGTCTGTGTACGAGATAAGCTAAGCCACACTTCCTATCCTATTTCGTCTCTTGTGCACATGTGTGTATATATCTATCTGAGTGTGTGTGTGTGTCTGCCTATTTGTATCTATGGATTTTTAAAAATATATAGATGCAGGTGAATATATAAAGCTGTTAAAAGAAGCATTGGTCTAACTATTTGTGTTCGTCTCAACTAGTTTTGTTATATTCAGTGACTATAAAAAAAAAAAAACGCATTTCTTCCTAAACTTTTTTTTCATTCTATTTCATTTACTTATTTTTCTATTATCCAACCTTTACTTGTTTCACTTGTTTTTAAATTTTTTTTCTCGTACATTTATTATTCTTCCCCTGTCGCATATTCATTCTTTTCTCTCTCGTTCCTTAGTTCTTTCTCACAATTGAGAAAAGCCTGACTATCCCACAAAAGACTCGTCTTTAAACTATTTAAATATATATAATCTATTCATCTTGTGTTAGTTGTAGGTCACTTTACCCACTGTTCCGTTCAGTCGGTCTCTCCCCCGGCTCTCTTACTCTCTTCATGAATAAAAAACTTGTCAAACTTATTTTATTTTATTATATTTTACTGATTCAACAACTGGAACTTTGGGTGTATTTGAAAGAAAAGAGAGGGAAAGATGCCTTTCTTCTCCGTTTCATTAATTTATTTCATAAATTAGCTGAATAAATCAGCAACGGTGTTTGTCTTGCCTATCATGTGAGATAGTTCAAACTTTTCTTCTAGAATTGGGTCGTGAATCGGTTATAGCCTTTTAACTAAGCCATGGGTAACCTGTATAGTCCACGGGACTTTCTGAATGGCCCGCCTGAACGAAAAATTACTAACTAGCCATGGGTAACCTGTACGGCCCACGGGACTTTCTGAATGGCACGCCTGATTGAAAACTTATTAACTAGCCTGGGTAACCTGTACGGCCCACGGGACTTTCTGAATGGCTCGCCTGAACGAACAATTATTAACTAGCCATGGGCAACCTGTACGGCCCACGGGACTTTCTGAATGGTACGCCTGAACGAACAATTATTAACTAGCCATGGGCAACCTGTACGGCCCACGGGACTTTCTGAATGGCACGCCTGATTGAAAACTTATTAACTAGCCATGGGTAACCTGTACGGCCCACGGGACTTTCTGAATGGCTCGCCTGAACGAAGAATCATTAACTAGCCATGGGCAACCTGTACGGCCCACGGGACTTTCTGAATGGCACGCCTGATTGAAAACTTATTAACTAGCCTGGGTAACCTGTACGGCCCACGGGACTTTCTGAATGGCAACGCCTGAACGAAAAATTATTCGTTTTTTTATGTATTTTTTTAATATTGCGACCCACTTCTCGAAAAAGTTGCCCCCTTTCAAAAAGAGAGAGCGAGCAAGCAAGTGGTGTTATCTATAATAAAATAGGTGTGGACAGCCCGTATCTTTACAATATGAAAGCCTTTAGTAAACGACAGCTCCCCGCTAGCTCCTATTTCGTTTCCTTTGCGAGGTGGGGCAAGCTATTCGGGTGTCATCTATACAACAATCTCCCCTTCATCTTAAAAGTCTGTCCTCATTCATTCCTGCTGCTTCTCTCTCTCCCTCTCTCGTTTACTTGCTCTCCCTCCTCTCTTTTTACACCCTCGCTTTCTCCTTCCCAATGTAGATATAAATTGTATAGAAAATACAGGTCACATACATACTTTGCATAGCTGTTATCTAGGTACGATTTGAGATATTCTCTCTTCTCTCTCTCTCAATACTAGACGAAAGAAACTGTTTTTGTTTTGTTTTTGTATTTGATGTTCTCTCACCGTGCGTGTGCACTTTTCTCGTTTTGTTAAAAGTTTAGCAAGTCACATGTCTTACCTTTTGAAGGGAGTGTACAATACAGGTGTGTTTATATATTAAATGCATGCACCGTGTAATGTGTGTGTTCATATATATATATACTTATTTGTGTGTAATATATATATATATACTTATTTGTGTGTAATATATATATATATACTTATTTGTGTGTAATATATATATATATACTTATTTGTGTGTAATATATATATATATATACTTATTTGTGTGTAATATATATATATATATACTTATTTGTGTGTAATATATATATATATATACTTATGTGTGTGTGTAATATATATACACTTATTTGTGTGTGTAATATATATATGTATATATATTGTAGACTTATGTGTACTCGTGTCCCTTCTAAAAGGACCCGGGACAATACAAATTTTTGTGTAGACGTATAGACATCAAATCAATCCTGATGGAAGTTACACCAACGACCAAAGACATTCCAACCGTAGCCATCATGTCTTTTTTTTTTCTCTCTCAACCAATTTTTACCACCTTTGATTCCTTTTTTTTTTACTTACTCAGGTGGGCCCTCGTACCAATTCGATGTAAATTCCTACTATATATTTTTTAAAAATTAAATATAAAGGAAATTGTATTAGAAAAATCAAAATATTTTGTCTTGCAGAAGCAGTTTATTGCACATAAACTTTAACAATTTTGTATAGACTCCCGATTGAGAACTACTGATTTTAGATTTACACTGTGTTCCTTAGAGACAAACAGCGTGACTTAGGGGTGATTTACTCGCTATTTACCAACAGGTTGAACAGACAGATAGGAAACAAAAATTGGATCTTTTCGCTTATGTACACACACACATGTGCGTGGGGTGGGATATCTTCAATTTTACAAACTTATTGTTATTCCACTTAAAATTACTGTTAGATATTTCATTTAAAGACTTAGCCAAATTCTAAGATTCCAAGAGCATGTTCATTTGTCTTTAAGTTTTCGGTAAATCTTTTGTATACCGGCTGTTTTATATTTTTTCTTAAACTTTTGATGGGTTTGGACTTTAAGATCTTTTGCAGAAAGATAACCCGCCATTTTTTTTTTTTTCCTAATTTCCTAATTAAAGAAAAGTAATAATTCATTTTAATTTTTCTGCGTAATTTATCTACTGACGGTTACAGAGTAGGATTTAACTATCTCTCACACGAGGTTCTCAACGTATTAATTTAACTTGCAAGAAAAGGCTACCAAATTTTTCACATAAACACTCAATAAATGCTTTTGAACAGGGAAGAAGGACGTGGTCTGAAATAAGTCAAGATGGTTCCTGACTCTTTATCAGGACTTGACCTAAGATTAGCAACTATGTAGGTCATCACCTGTCCTTGAATCTTATGATGCAACTGACTAGAGTTAAGCAATCACATTATCTGTAAAAGGATATTAGATAAGTTTATATCCTTTCAAAAGTCCATTTTCATTAGGTGAATATGTTTCACCTTTCCTCATATGTGGACGCCGAGGTAAATGTGATTGGAACCACAACTTTTCTTAGATCTTAGAGTTTGTTGGAGCCTCTTTGTAGTCACAACCTTTTAGAAGTAGCAGCCAAATCGGATCTTTTCGGTTTGACCGGCAGTTTTTTAAAATAATTTCCACGTAACTAAACACTTTTATACTTCGTATACTGGTAGAATGTGTTTTTTTTTTTAAAACATCTTTTTCTCTTGGCTTTATTGAGAAAATTCTATAAGTTTGTAAGATATTTGTTGTTTTTTCTTCAATTTCTGCACTTTCAACCAATCAGTGACGTCTATTGAGTTAAAAAGCATTCTGTGCCGTATGAATATGTCCCTCGTTTAAGAAACGGATTGGGTTTATTTACATTTGTGAAGAAAAAAAGATACCTTACCCCCACTCCTAACCCTAAAACAGATTGAAATGCAATAGATCGATACTAGGGTCATAATTATGGGTGACAATTTCATATGACACCGTTAGAAAAAACTGCCGTTCAAACCGAAAAGATCGGCCAAATCTCCCTCAAATCAAGCCCTATTGTCTCGAGTATAAATATTAAAAAGCAATACTTATTGGACTATTAGTGCTGGCATACCTTTTAATAAGTCTGCTCGGTCTTGTTAACTGATAACTAATTTGCTATTTTGAGCATTTATACTATGTAATGATACAATGCAGTTTAGACACATGAATGGGTACAGGCACGGTTGTGTGGTTCAGAAGTTTCCCTTGCAGCCATGGAAGGTGCGATATACATGAAGAATATTTTAAGGATCTTGGGAATAGGAAATCCTCTAGCGGTCCCCAGCCGCAAGTATATCCCTGTTGGGAGACAGTCAAGGTTGATCTGGAACCCAATCTAGGCCCCCATATCTACGGCGTTCGCCGCTGGAATAAGGAGTGGTTGGAGATCGCGCGGTCGTTAGCCTCAAATCGGCAGGCCTGGTCAGCGTTTGTGAGATATGCAGCATTGAGGATGAATGAAGCCAGCTCAACCCACCCCGGGTGAGTGCTGTCTCAAGTCTTGCAGCCATATAGCTTAGGGATTGGTCCCACCGTGTGGCACTGAGCCTGGCCAGTGCGCTGTAAAGTTGAATTGAATAGATGAAAAGTAAAGACTCCTGTCGCATGTATTTGATTAATTTTGACTCGCTAATTGCAAACAGTTGTTGTTCATGCTTAGAAAAAAAAAATTATTTGCAATCGTTTGTGGAAACATGTCTGGTCATTGAGCCGTTTCATGTCCGAAGGACTAGAGGGAAATATTATTTACTAGCTTGAAAAATGTCTGTCAGCAAATGGAAAAGAATTTGACCAAAGAAAATTGTCCTTAAACATAGTGGACCATTAAGTGGATAAGCGTCTGTAATTATACATGTATTTGGGTTGGGGGCAAGGTTTAATGGGCCTTTTCTGGGACACTCATTGCAGTCCATTGTCCGCTTTCGCGGAGTTAAACACTGAAATTTTTCACCTTCTCATATCTTCCTTGGGTCTTTTCTGCTGCCTGTTCATATTTTTCCAAGCATGTTTCTCTGGCACACTGCATCCGATTCCTCTCACCTTCAATGTTTCTTGCATGCAGAAGATGCTCACTTCTCTTTCCAGCATTTCAAACATCCTCCACATTAAACGCTTGTGCTTTCCTCCCATGCTTGTGTACAATCCTCCATCATAGGTTATATTTTTCACTTGGAAGACAATCTAGCTGAGTACCCTTCTCTATTTGCAATTCACATAGAGCAACGGTCCTTAACCAGGGCCCTTATGACTCTTGTGAATCCATGTAAGATTTTGCTAAACTTTGTGCAATAAATTGGTTATGCTTCTACAGTGCATCAAATAAATAAATCTAACAATTTTTTAAATAGAATTCCTAATATCTCTCTCTATATAAACGGCAAAATGTCTGTGTGTGTGTGTGTGTCTCCTTTATACAAATCAACAATTTTTCAGTTAGAGGGCTCACACTTTCTATGGTTATTCAAAACCGTCCAAAGGTGGTTGTGCACATCTTTACATTTCCCCAGTCACCCCGCAAAGCCATTAAAAAATCAATAGAAGTGACTTTTTTGTGAATTTTCTATCCAAAACCCAATCAAAATGCCCAAAACTTGATACACCAATTGAATGCAAGCTAGCTGTATGTGATTGGTCGGAGATTTGGACAGTACTCGCGTGTATGTGCGCACGCACACAGCTGTATATGCATGCACTAGCACTATAACCAGGCGTTGCTGGGTCATAGAGCTAGTTTGATTATAAAAATATAATAGAATTTTTAAAGCATCAATCGAATGGTTATGGGGGTTCACCCGAGCAAAATAGGAATCAAAGGTCCAAAGGTAAAAAAAAAAATAGTTGAGTATCACTATCTAAAAGCTGGAAATTGTCAGGTGCTTCTAGAATGATGCTAAACATCCAAAATATTTTTTCCTAGGTACTCTTGTACAAATACAAAGTCCTATCAGCATGCCTCTGATTCCACTTGAATCTCTTATGCACCCGTAGTTTGCTTGCATATGGTACAGCATATGCAAGTCCTATGTTCTTTTCTGCAGATCAAGCATAGTCCATTGTTCGATGGCTATGGAGGAGTCCTGTCTTCTTTCTTGCCAGCTGAAACATTTGTCTTTGCTAGTATTAAAGATATTGATTCGTATGCCCTGTTTCTACGTTCACAATTTCAATTCTTTGACAGATTTTGCTTAGAGAATTAGGTCATTACATGTAGTTTCTTGTATACAACAGATCATAAGTGCCACTGTCGCGTCTTGGTCAACTGATAGCCAAAACCGGGCTATTTTAATAATCAGAGTAACCTTCATAATTTTATTGAATTAGTTGCATATTTTGCCACAAAAGGAAAATGTTACTATCGATCTATTTCATTCAGGGCAGGCACTGCCTACCTTGCTTACCTAAGCCCTTACCTTGCTTACCTAAGTCCTTGATATTGACTCATCATTATCATTTAATGTCCACTTTTTCTGTCTTGCATGGGTCAGACAGTTTGTTGCAGTAGATTTTCCTACAACTGCATGTGCATGTCACCAACCTGCATCTGTTTCTAAGCAAGGCAATATTTCCCCCATGGCCAGACATGTTCACGGAAGACTTGAAATGAGAGCACTGCTTGTATGGGGGTGATACTCGTTTACAGACAGTACATATCTAAACAAGTGTACATAGAAATACATCATCGTTTAATGTTCGTTTTCCATGCTAGCGTGTGTTGGACGGTTCGACTGGGGTCTGGGAAGCCAGGAGGCTGCGCCAGGCTCCAGTCTGGTCTAGCAGTGTTTCTACAGCTGGATGTCCTTCCTAACGCCAACCACTCGGTGAGTGTAGTGGGTGCTTTTTACATGCCACCGGCACAGGGGCCCAGAGGAGGCTGGCAAACGGCCATGATCGGTTAGTGCTTTTTTTACGTGTCACCGACACAGATGCCAGTCAGGTGTTGCTGGCATTGGCCACGTTCGGATGGTGCTCTTTACGTGCTGCCGGCGCGGGTATCACAGCTACAATTTCCATTTGATTTCATTTTATGTACATAGAAATACATTTTATATATATACATGCATGAATAGACGAAGGCCAGTTTCTTTGTTTCTGTCTACCACATCCACTTGCATGTGTGCTTGAGTATTTATTTTAATATCCATCTTCGGATCTTTTCACTTTGACCGGCAGATTTTTAAATAATTTCTATGTAACTGAAAAATATTAAACTTCGTATACTAGTAGAATGTTATAAAATATCTTTTTCTCTTGGCTTTCTTGAGAAAATTCTGTAGTTTGTAACATATTTGTTAATTTCTTGTATTTCGGCAATTTCAACCAATCAATGACGTCTATTGAGGTGAAAACAATATCTGCTGTAACATTTTCTGGCGGCATCATATGAAAATGTCTGTTTTTTTATGAGAAAAAAAGATACCCTGTGGCCATAAACTGAGGGGTTACTTGTAAACAGAGCTGGATAACAAAACCGTTCCCTCTTTAGTGTCCCCCCCATAATTATGACCCTAGTATCGATCTATTGCATTTGATTCTGTTTTAGGGTTAGGGGTGTGGGAAGGGTATCTTTTTTTTTTCTTCAGAAATATAAATAAACCCAATCTGTTTCTTAAAAACGAATATATATGTAACAAGAGACATTTTCATATGTTACACAGAAATTATTTTTAAAATCTGCTGGTCAAAGTGAAAAGACCCTCATCTTTTATATTTGTATGGGTTGTCCAACATTGTATGTATGTGTGTGTGTGTCCACTGTTCAATATGTCCATCTCTGATTTAAGACAACTGGGTATGATTTGAAATTTGTCTATCGAAAGATTTAGGTGACCATGTGAACGCTCCCTTGTTTATATAGATATATAGTGTATGTGCACACATGTATCTATTTTTATTGACAATGAAAGCTATTGTGAGCAATTAAAAAATGTTCTAATTAAAAAAAAAAAGCTACCTTTCTTTACGATGCCATTAGCCATGTGCTTAATGCTCTTGTGACCCATCTGTTTGACATGCTGTCACGTGTGCGAATTGTTAATGTTTTGTATTAAAGTGTAGAGCTTTTAGGTTTCACAATGGTTTAAAAACTTAGCATTTTGAACAGATTACCATTATCTGAATCTGTCATTTTCAATGAGACAACTACACGGAGTATGTGTATTGACCAGAGCTTGTATATTGTATTCTCTGTTGCATAAGACCAATGCAAACACACTACATAGGTCAATACTTAAATAGTATATTGACAGTACACTATTTGTTGGCAAATGCATGTTAGATGTTCACCAATTTATCTAGCTATATATATATATATATATATATATATATATTTATTTATTTATTAGGTTTGGAGATGATGTACAGGTATTTTATATTAGAAGAAATGAGGTACTCAGAAATTGTGATGGTTTTATATTTACAGATATTTATTTGTATTTATTTTATCTAGTTTCAGCTCACGAGCTGTGGCCATGCTGGGGCACCACATCATATATTAGTGCTTTCACCCATTCTAGTGGGGTTTTCAAATTGAACTAAGTTTTGGGGGGAAAATTTGACCATTTTATAGTGTTGAGTGTGTAGTGGTGGGGTGGGATATAAGATAGTACAAGGGGTGATGAATGGGGAGAAAGTGAGAGAGCATGTGTGTGTGCGTGTATGTGTATATATATGTATGTATGTATGTATATATGTATGTTGGCAATTCATGTACATGTGTGTATATTGTGTGTATATGTGTGAATATATATATATACAGGGTGCATTGAATAAATTAAGTTATGCAAAAATGAAGGTAACACTGACATCTCAATTTAACAGATATATTTACCAAAATTACATAAAAATATCTTGAAATACTAAAGAGTAAATTTATTCAATAAAATCGCCATTGGTTTCAACCATGGCCTCCAGACGACCTTGTAATCTCCTGCGACTCATCTGGATGGTCTCCTTGTTTGAGTTGTTGAATGCTGCCGTAATTGTTGCTTTGAGTTCATCTTTGGTGTTACAAGGAGTTTTGGTCTCTCGCTCAACTGTGCCCCATACATAATAATCAAGGGGTTGCAGTGTGGGGAGTTAGGTGACCAGATGTTAAGGGTGGTTTGGTCGCAGAAATTGTCTGACATCCATGACTGGGTTCTCCTGCTTGTGTGGCCTGATGCAGAGGCCTGTTGCCAGACATAAGGTCTTCCAGCAGCTACCCTCTTCACCCAGGGCAGCACTACCTCCTCCAGGCATTTGATGTAGACCTCCATGTTGAGTCTGAGGTCATGTGGGAAGGTGGAGGCATAATGTTGCCATCACTAGTGATCACTCCAAACACTGGCTGTTTGATTTTTGTTTTGTCTCGGTACATGTCCTCAGATGGAGACTCAAACACTCTGACATATTCATATTAAAACTTCCAGCATGAATGCCAAGCTTACAGCATGTCATTTCCAAATTTCTGGCAGTGAATCGCATCATGTTGTTTTTCTCATGTAGTGCCCAACTGACCCTACTATACTGTGTAATGGACAAAATTAAAAACAATATGCAAAATAAAAAATATAAAATAGCAACAATTTACCCACCACATCCTGTGTGTCTGTGTATAATAGTCAATACATGTGCACCCACCCACACACAAACTGTTTGACAAATCAATGCAAAAGAAATCCACACCAAACAAAAAAAAAAAATCAAACAAGTGTTCCACTACATACTTGAATGAAAAGCCATTCAACAAAATCACTTTCAGCCACTGGGGGCAGGGTTTCCTCGCCTTCACCAATGTCTCGGACACAGTCTGGGAGGTTTCCTGATTTGTGATCTACCTTCTCCCTGTCCTCCCATCATGTATAATTTGTACTTGATGACTTTATATATACACCACATGGCTCCACCCTGAGCTGCTCAGCCACTGGGCCTCTGCTGGCTGGGAATATCATCCATCCTGGACTTCTGACTGGAAGTGTTTGTTTCCTTTCGGAGATGGACAATACCTCTCAAGACCTCTAGCTCTCTCCTCGACCCTGAGCACAAACCGTGTTCAAGAAGCTAGCCATCAAGTTGGTTTCATTGATGTCCAGAGGCCAAGTGCAGATTGTTGTTGTTGTAGAAGTAGCTGAAAGGGTTAAGGAAGTTTGAATTTGACTCCTGATACATACGAAACCTTGTTGGATAATCTTCCATATATGAACTAACTGTTAGAGCTTATTCTTAAATGACAAATATACATTGTATTTGTGTATACATGTGAGTTTCAGTGCACATATTTACACATGTTCAGGTGCACTGCATCCCTGCTTGTCATAAGAGATGGTAGGACATCCAGCTATGAAACCTTCTTGGGTAACCCTTCCAGCCTTTTCTATCACAGAAGAATGCACATAAAATATTTCAGTACATTTGCATATATGTACACATACATATATTCATGCATACACTCTAAATACATATTTATACATATATGTATGTACTGTATATATGTGTCTATAAATGTGTGTGTGTGTATGTCTATAAATGTGTGTGTGTGTGTGTGTGTATATATATATATATATATATATTTAATTTTATTTGTTAGAGAATAAAAATTCCGGCATAACAGGGGTTCAAATTATATATATTTTCATTTAGAGATAGTAGACCCCTTCATCTCACCATATAAAAAACAATTTTTATTTCAAATACCAAGTTATATAGTAGGTATTTAAAATAAAAGTTCGTTTTTATATGGTGAGATGAAGGGGCTTACTATCTTTAAATGAATATATATATATATAGCAGATGTGCCCTTTTTAGAATCCATAGCTCAGTGTTGTAGCAGTTGTACTTAGCTGAACTTGAACCTACAGTATCAGGGAACTGTGCATTGATATGATGGCAAAGTTGTTTTACAGTTAAGATTCGCTAAATCTTTACTAAGCAAGTTGTACTGTGCCAGAATATTGTCTTTTATTCTGTAATGAATAACTCAAAAATAGTGTGATCCATAACATCTCAAGTGTATATAACAAAGAACTTAATTTTCAAAGATATTCTCTCCTGAGACTGCCTTTTCAGTATTGCCCATGTGGATTAGAACACACAGAAAAAAAAAAAAAAATTGCTGTTTCAAGTTTTTCATATTTCTCTAAACATTCAATAATCTTCCAGTTTTCAAAATAGCCATAATGCCACTGCCTAATATAGAAACAGAAAACCAATCTATTCTGGGTTCCTTTCTTTGAATGAAGGTGCATGAATTATCATTTGCTTTCTTTCACTGCTTGACATAGTTTTAATTTGTCTACCAGAAACTCTGTGAATTAGGCTTGAAGTAAAATATAATTCAACTTGGCCTGGCTTTTAGATATTTTGCATATTATTATTATAACTACATGCATTAGCAAAAGCATCATTTTCAATGTGGTGCATTTACTCCATCTAAAAAAAGTGTGCATTGTAATGCATTTTGAGTTTCACATTTGAATCTAAACAGACTGATGGCTATAAGCTCTGGCAACAATAATCATGTTCACTTCGAAGACCTGACAAATGAAGTGAGTTCATGGCTCGCAGGACGGCCTGCTGTGCTAACCTTGGATCATACAGTGACCCGCTGTTCTTGAGGAGACCTGTTGAGTCAAGTACATCATCAAAATAAAAATTCAAATGGAAATTGTAGTTAAGACACTCGTACCGGTAACACGTAAAAAGCACCGTCCGAACGTGGCAGATACTAGCGCCACCTGACTGGCGTCCGTGTCAGTGACATGTAAAGGTACCAACCAATCGTGGCCGTTTGCCAGCCTGCTCTGGCCCCTGTGCCGGTGGCACATAAAAAACACCCACTACACTCATGGAGTGGTTGGCGTTTGGAAGGGCATCCAGCTGTAGAAACACTGCCAAATCAGAGTAGAGCCTGGTGCAGTCTCCATGGCTTACCAGACCCCGGTCGAACTGTCCAACCCATGCTAGCATGGAAAATGGATGTTAAATGATGATGATGATGATTGATGTAACTGAAAAATTATGCTTGTATACTATTGTGAGCAGAGTTTCGGATGTCCCAGGAAGTCCTTCATCAAGGACTGGAATGTTCTTGTGAAGTCTTAAACTTATAACCACATACACACCACCACCATCATCCTCATCATCATTTAGCATCTATTTTCTATGCTCGTTTGAGTGGTTTGACTAGAGATGGTATACCAGAGAGCTAAGTCTCCAAGAAAGACTTTTGTCTGAAATGGCAATCATTTTGCTATGGTGTGCCAATTTCACCATACATCCATACCTATAAGTATGGGAATATGTGCTGGGAGACGCATATAGTTTTTATTACTATAACCAGCAGAAGTTAGTGATTCAAGGACCAAGAATTTCATGCACTGACAACTTATCAAACTTGTTTCTAAACCACAAAACTTTCGGCCTTTGAGTTGCTCTGTAACTTCTATTGATTTACATATAAAAAAAAATGTTTATACACTCATGTATTTCAGTTCCAATTTTCCTGTGTGAATGTATGCAGTAATGTATCTATAGTATTACTCATATAATTGTTTTATGCCACCAACCTTAGGCTTAGTGTTCAGACACAAAACACTGCTATCAACTTAACTGTGATCCACAAATCCAGTTTTCCAGACAGCTTTAGTACTCTACTGTATGTAACCATTGCCCTGTGTCCTTCCTGTAAATATACTGTTTTATCTGGGAAAGGGTTGCAAGCTGTTGAGTCTCCATTCTCTAGTGTTTCCTGTTGATCTGAACAGAACAGAACAGTTACTGTTCACCACTTCTCTAGTGGTGTGTACATCCCACAAATATTGAGGATATTGACAGCATTAATAGTCGTTTGGGCCACTTAGGAAGGGAGTGTTGTTTACTTATTGGCTCTGAAACTTGCAAACCATTAGTACCACCCATAAAAATATTACTCTTTTACTTGTTTGTCATTTGACTGCGGCCATGCTGGAGCACCGGCTTTAGTCGAGCAAATCGACCCTGGGACTTATACTTTGTATGCCCAGTACTTTTTCTATCGGTCTCTTTTGCCGAATCGCTAAGTGACAGCGACGTAAACACACCAGCATCGGTGGTCAAGCAATGCTAGGGGGACAAACACACACATACATATATATATATATACATATACGACGGGCTTCTTTCAGTTTCCGTCTACCAAATCTACTCACAAGGCATTGGTCAGCCCGGGGCTATTGCAGAAGACACATGCCCAAGATGCCACGCAGTGGGACTGAACCCGGAACCATGTGGTTGGTTAGCAAGCTACTTACCACACAGCCACTCCTGTCACCATCTCATTAAGATGGTGGAATGGTGTTGAGCCAGTTTTAATGTTTAAAACCATTCAATTTTATTAAATACTTCAACTTGTTCACCTCTTTTCCCCATCTTCACACTCTCCCTGCTCTCTTTGTGAGAAACTTTTAGTTTCAGATCTACTCTGATTAAGCAAACTATTTGTGACCGTCTAATCTTTTAATTTTATTTTCTGAGTCTCAACCAGGGCCCATATAAGATTTTGTTAAAATTTATAGGCATATGGTAGTGCTTTTCAACCTTTTTGCTGGAGCGGAACCCCAAGGAAACATTCCACTGGCTCAAGGAATCCCTGCGCAATAATTTCAGTCTTATGCACACATATCTGCACAGGAGAATTATAAATTACTGCCGATTTTAGCAGTTTTGTAACTTCTTGCAGAACCCACGGACTGTACTGGTGGAACCCTGGTTGAAAACCACTGGCATAGGGGGTGGCTGTATGGTAAGTAGCTTGCTTACAAACCACATGGTTCTGGGTTCTGTCCCACTGCGTGGCAAGTGTCTTCTACAAAGCCTTGGGCCGACCAAAGCCTTGGGAGTGAATTTGGTAGATGGAAACTAAAAGAAGCCCGTCGTGTATGTGTGTATACGTTTGTGTGTGTTTGTCCCCCCCCCCACATCGTGGTGCTCTAGCATGGCCGCAGTCAAATGACTGAAACAAGTAAAAGAGAGTAATAGATCAGTTACACTTCAACAATATACAAAATGCTTTAACAATTTTTTCGGACATGAATTAAAATAAGAAAAGTAATAAACGAATGAAGAACAAATATATAGTGCGTGTGTTTATTTGGCAAAATAAAATTTTTAAAAACCTATCCCGAAATACAACAAATATCCAAATATTATGAAAATACGATAGGTTTTAAAAAATGAAAAAAAACCTCGAATGACTCTGTAGGGGAGAGGGTCCGTAGACCTTAAAAGAACTTTGAGCACCATTGATCTAGGGCAGCGATGTCCCCGTTCATTTTAAGGTGGGAAGGAATGGTTTGACATTGGGTACAATTTCTAGCAGCTCGATTGACCGCATTGAGCAGTCCGGGACAAACTGCAGCCCATGGGACTTTCTGGACGGTATTCTTAATGAAAAATATAAGGCGGCGGGCGAGCTGGCCGAATCGTTTGCACGCCCGGCGAAATGCCTTGCGGTATTTCGTCTGCCGTTACGTTCTGAGTTCAAATTCCGCCGAGGTCGACTTTGCCTTTCATCCTTTCGGGGTCGATAAATTAAGTGCCAGTTACGCACTGGGGGTCGCTGTAACCGACTTAATCCGTTTGTCTGTCCTTGTTTGTCCCCCTCGGTGTTTAGCCCCTTGTGGGTAGTAAAGAAATAGTTATTTCGTCTGTCTTTACGTTCTGAGTTCAATTTCCGCCGAGGTCGACTTTGCCTTTCATCCTTTCGGGGTCGATAAATTAAGTACCAGTTACGCACTGGGGTCGCCATAATCGACTTAATTCGTTTGTCTGTCCTTGTTTGTCCCCTGTGTTTTTAGCCCCTTGTGGCTAGTAAAGAAATAGGTATTAATGAAAAATTACTTAAGGTTTTTTTTTCCTGTTAATAGTGGGGCCCACTCTTCAGAAAACGGTTGTCCCTGTCTGACATGGAGTGGGGGGGGGCTCCTTTGTTAATTTGTGAGAACAGTTATAACGTGGCGTATTTGCTTTCGAAGTTCTCTAGCGTGTGTGTGTGTGTATGTGTGTGGTGTGTACACGTATACCATAAAGAAAAAGATGCGTGTCTGTGTCTGATACGGTATGAACACGTTCTCTTTAGCTCGTAGAAAGAACCACACTAACGTTGAAGGTATATACTTTTACAGTTTGTGTCTGAAATAAAGAAAATAAAACGTTAACACAATACACTGAATAACCAATGCGTATGGTCCTTGCTCTAGATTGTGTGTGGTGGAGAGGTGCGCCGTGTAATCATACGTACGTGTATGTGTATATATATCTCTGTGTGTGTGTGTGTGTAGAACAGTTCTGTAGTTCTGTAAACTTATATGGAGAGAGAAAGAAGCAGCGTGAACTAGAAGCCGGGTTTATTGTTGAAATGAGAAAATCTGGTGTTAGGAAGAAAGTAAGGCTGTGTTGGTGAAGTAACGGAGGAAGAAGTGGGGTGGGCGAATTGAGTGAGCCAGGCAGAGAGAGAGAGAGAAGAGAGCTATCACCACCCATCACCTCTTCTCTTCCTACCTATTTGGCAGATTGTCTATATCTCTCTACATCACTTCTGTGTTTTTTTTTTTGGGGGGGGGGTTACTTTTTCTGCCATCTTTCTATATTTTCTTTTCTATTTGTGTTGCTCTCTTTTTTTCTGTTACTATTTGTGTTGCTTTGCTTTACACACACACACTTTTACTCCTCTTCTTCTCACCCCCCTCTCTCTCTCTCTCTTTGGAATTTTTTCAACTCTGGCTGTTTTATGCTGGAATGAATCGTGGATTGCTGTAGCCTATGGAATTACCCAACATTTTATTTCTTTCTTTCTTACTAGCTTTCAAACCAACTACAGTTTTTCGACACTTTTTTTCCCTCCTTCTTACGTCACAAATGCCCCTTCGAAAAAAATATGAACTTAACAGTTTTTTACTAAGGTGTCCCCCTTTTTTTCTCTCTAATGGTATCCTTTCATGAGGTTTAAAGATTTGTGTTGCCTTTCGTATCAAAAATTACATCCAAATAACTAGGAATCCTCTCCACAGAGTTGGAAAATACCTTCATCTCCTGGTCTTCTTCAAAACTCTGTTGCGACCTAATACACAACCACATTCCTAGATCACATCCAAATTGATTGATAGATTCACTGCAGAATTCCACTACGGCTGCGTGGTTCTTCAGTTCTATTTGCAAACTACATGGTTCCTGGTTCGAGTGGGATGATCGATAGGCTTCTCTCCGCTCTGACTTCTATTGTTACTGATTTTGGATCTTTTCGGTTTGAACGGCAGTTTTTTCTAGCGGTGTCATATGAAATTGTTACCCATAATTATTACCCTAGTATCGATCTATTGCATTTCTATCTGTTTTAGGGTTGGGGTTGGTTAGGGGTGGGGGAAGGGTATCTTTTTTTCTTCACAAATGTAAATAAACCCAATCTGTTTCTTAAACGAGGGACATATTCATACGGCACAGAATATTTTTTTTTACCTCAATAGACGTCATTGATTGGTTGAAATTGCAGAAATTGAAGGAAAAAAAAACAAATATCTTACAAACTATAGAATTTTTTCAATAAAGCCCAGAGAAAAAGATGTTTTATAAACACATTCTACCAGTATATGAAGTTTAAAAGTGTTTAGTTACGTGGAAATTATTTTTAAAAAACTGCCGTTCAAACCGAAAAGATCCTATGATTTTAGTATTTGTTCCAGTTGCATTTGATAGATTAAAGAAAAAATCTGAAAATTTAAAATGCTATCATCTTGTATAGTGTGTGTGTGTGTGTGTGTGTGTGTTTGGTTGTATTTTGAGACAAATGAATGTAACTTATCCTTTGACGGCATTTTTCTAAAAATATTTAAAATTGTAAATATTTATTATAATCTTAGGTTAACCACAAAATAAAGATTGTATTGAAAATACATAAGAGATCTAACAATGTATAGAGTTTAAAGTCCCAGGACTTATGAATCACCTGCGTGTGTGTGTGTGTATGTGTGTGTGTTTGCACGCATGTATATACGTATATACACGTTCTTTTCAATAACAGCCTAGTTGACAACACCCATCTCCGTTTTCATTACCGTTTCTGTTTCCACCACCTCAGCTCCTTATTAAACGCTATATACACACTGGGGTCGATGTAATCGACTTAATCCGTTTGTCCTTGTTTGTCCTCTCTGTGTTTAGCCCCTTGTGGGTAGTAAAGAAATAGGTATTTCGTCTGTCTTTACGTTCTGAGGTCGACTTTGCCTTTCATTTTTTTCCGGGTCGATTAAACAAGTACCAGTTACACACTGGGGTCGATGTAATCAACTTAATACCTATGTCTGTCCTTGTTTGTCCCCTCTGTGTTTAGCCCCCTATGGGCAATATAGAAATGAATAACTAATATTTAATATAATAGGGTGTTTTTTTAAACATCAAATGGCTATGAGGTCCCACCCTAGCAAAATAGGAATCAAAGGTAAAAAGTGGTTGAAGAAACACTGGTTTTTAAACCAATGTTTTACCAACTGTCTGGTGTGTGTCCCCCTTGTTGCTAATTTTTGCGATTTTCTCAAATTGATTCCACTTCTTAAACTTCAAGTTCTTCATTAACTTCTAATCTTTTACTTGCCTGTCATTGAACTGCGGCACCAACTTCAGTTTAGTCAAACCAACCAGCCTCAATATTTCATTTAAAAAAAAAAATCTGATACTTATTCCGTTTGTTTCTTTTGCCAAACTGCTTACAGGAATGTAAACAAACCAACAATGTGGCACACACACACACAATATGATGGACTTCCACATAGTTTCCATCTACCAAATTCACTTATGAGGCATTGATCAGTCAGGTGCTTTGGTAGAAGAGACTTTTTCCTAAGGTGCCACATGGTGGGATTGAACCCACAACCACATGGTTACAAAGCAAGCTTCTGAAATGCAAGTGTGTGTGTTTGTGTGTACACATGTAAATCTTTAACTGGTTTCAATTAATGTACAATGGCCATGCTAGAACACCTCATTCTTGGACAGCTGTTCTCAAACTGACAAATACCAGCCTTCCCCCATTTACAAGAAAATATTTGTGAGATTCTTTCCCCCCTATCTTAATGAGAAAACAAAATAGCTTTTATCTGTATAATTTCTTTGCCATGGTGTTAGTAGGGCATGTTTAAAACCTATGTTGATTTAATTAAACGTAGTTGTTTCTCCTCCCCACACAATTTCTGATTTTCATAGCCCCCTATCCCCATGCACACTCATCCTTGTGTGTGTGTGTGTGCCGGTGACACGTAAAAAAGCACCAACTGATCATGGCCATTTGCCAGCCTCCTCTGGCCCCTGTGTCAGTAGCATGTAAAAAGCACCCACTACACTCAGAGTGGTTGGCATTAGGAAGGGCATCCAGCTGTTGAAACACTGCCAGATCAGACTGGAGCCTGACACAGACTCCTGGCTTCCCAAACCCTGGTCAAACTGTCCAACCCATGCTAGCATGGAAAATGGACGTAATATATATATATATATATATGAAATTTAGAATTTAATCCACAGACCCCTAGGGGTCTGCAGGCCACAGATTGGAAACCACTGTTCTAAGACATAGCTGATTACATCAGCTCCACTCCTCCCCTGAAGTTATTAATGTCTGAAGAATGAAAAACAAAAGAAATCTGGGGGAAGGTTGAACTCAAAACGTGGAGAGATGTAATTAGATCCCACAAAGGATTTTGTTCGATGCTTTGCCAAATTTGTTACCCACCCACCCACCCACCGTCTGTGTGTGTGTGTATTTCAAAATAAAGGCTTGGAATTTCATAGTGTTCCATGTTTTTGAAACTCTTTTACTTGTTTCTAAAGAGTTTAGTCAACAGGACTTATTCTGTAAGTTTGGTATTTAATCCATCCATGTCTTTTGCTGAATTGCTGGGTTACAGGGACATAAGTCGACCGACACTGGTTGTCAAGCTCAGTAGGGGAAGATAATACCCACAATGGGTTACCACATGGTTTCCATCTATCAAATTCATTCAGAGGACATTGGGTTGGCCTGGAACTATAATAGAAGGGCATTTGCCCAAAGTGCTGTGCAGTGACAGAACCCAAAACAAGGTGGTTACAAAGTGAGCTTCTTAACCACATAGCTGTGCCCATGTCTGTGTTATTTTATCAAAGAAATTATCAAATTTCTTTGACTAACAAGAAAATTCTTGTCTTGTGCCTTGAGTGGATTTGGTAGATGAAAACTGAAAGAAGCCCGTCGTGTGTATATATGTGTGTGTGTGTGTGTGTGTGTGTGTGTGTGTATATATGTATATATGTGTGTGTATATGTTTGCCCCCCCCCCAACATCGCTTAACCGATGCTGGTGTGTTTACGTCCCCGTAACTTAGCGGTTCAGCGAGAGACCAATAGAATAAGTACTAGGCTTACAAAGAATAAGTCCTAGGGTCGATTTGCTCTACTAAAGGTGGTGCTCCAGTAAGATATTGTGTATCTTAAAATACTATACTCCTCACAAACCAGACTCATTTTTTTCCCCCTTCTGTCAAATAATGTTCCTCATTCTTTCTTTGCTTTCATTGTCACTCTTATTCTCTCAATCTTTTTTCGAGTCTTCAACTTTTACCATCTGTTGGCAATCCCTTGCATGATTCAGCTTTTTGCAGCAAATTAGTAACTTAATAATGACTTCTTGTGAAATATTTTCCCAGCATGTCAATCTGTAAATGTGTGTGCTATACTATTGTCATTTACATTGTGAGGACACTTTCTGGGACTTAGAGACGGAAGCACTCTTACAAAAGATACTGTTTATGGCTTTTTCATAAATCTCATTGCAGCATCTATTAATGATATCGTGGAAAGCAATCCAACATACTCGTTCTGCAAACTGTGATCAAATTCTAGTTCAAATCACCAAGAACAACCAGGCTATTTGCTAATAGATAACTATGAGATTAGATGTGTACCATCTTTTTACATGTTTAATATAAGTGGCATAAAAGTAGCTGAGAAAGATCAGTTGAGCCTTACAAAGATGACAAAAGGATCAAGATATATGGTGCTGTACTGTGTATTCAAGATGATCTATCTGCGACAGAAGAATTGATACCGGCAGTGGTGCCAGCGTTGAAAGCACCCAGCTTACTCTGTGGAGTGGTCAATGTTAGTAAGGGTACTTGGCCATGGAAATTGTGCCAGAATAGACAATGGAGCCTGGTGCAGCCCCCAGCCAGCATGGAAAAGGGATGTTTAATAATATACACACACGTGTGAATGTATTTTATATATTTAAACACTCAACAGATATTTTGGCCGAAGGTCTTGTCAAGTGTGATAGCCTAAACTGTGTGTATTTTGTATCTGTATATAAAATGTGCACACATTTAATCTTTGCTACTGATTCAATATCAACCATGCTGGAAACTTTACAGTAGATCAATATGTATTTAAGGGGTGATGATACTGAAACCGTTCGTCTCAGTTACCAATTCTTTGTTTAATATATCTTTGTGATCACATGTCTCTGTAAACTTAATGGTCAAAATATTTGAAGTATTATTCTTTGTAGTTGAATTGAATTCACTCAGGTGTTAATAATTAGATTAATATGAGTTTCAATTAAAAAGTACAAATCTTGGTTAGTTAATTGTCAGGACTGTCAGTGGTCCAGTTAAGGTTCTTTGTGACATTTGTTCTGGTTCTTTGTATTCTGACAGTAAAGCCTGTGATGGCACTGGTGCCAAGCTGTATCAACCCAAGTCAACCATCATCATTGTTCGACCGTGGTTGAGACAATGGAATTTACCATGCTACGCCAGACTTCACGGTCCATCATAGCATTACGGAGGTCCTGTTGCTGGATGCCTGTATCCCTGGAGATTACATCAGGGTAGGAGAGTGTGCGCCCTCTGGTATTGCGAGTAGATGGCTTCCAGAGGAGAAGAGTAGAAATTGCCTCATTTTCAGCTCTACAACAATGTCCAGCAAACTGGACTCTCCTACCTTTCACAAGAGATGACACAGGTGGTAGTTTCCCATATATTTGCATTTTGGTTGAATGACACTTCCACGAGAGATTTTGAGCTCTCAAAAGGAGGCGAGTGTAGGTTCCATCCAACCGCCTCTCAAGCTTCTTTGATAACGTCTAAGTCAACAACTTTTCCTTCGGATAAACATTTTCGTGAAGGTGACTTGCGTACATGAGCAGCTGCTAGCCTTTCGAAATTAGAAAAAAATCTTGCCCAGGTATGGCTGTGTGGTAAGAAGTTTACTTTCCAACCACTGGTTTCCAAGTTCAGTCTCATTGTGTGGCGCCTTCAGTTAGTGGTTTCTACTATAACCTCAACCAACCAAAGCCTTATGAGTAGATTTGGTTGACAGAAACTAAAAGAAGTCTGTATGCGTATGTGTCTGTTTGTCCCTCATCACTACTTGGCAGTGCCCCAGCATCACAGCAATCTGATGACTGAAGCAAGGAAAGGAAACGATAAAAGAAGCCTTCATATGTACAGATAGATGCATAATCAACCTTGACCAATGGAGTCCACCCAGACCAAAGTAGCGAATTACTAAAATTTTTAGGTGTTTTTGTAGTATCTGTTCTGGCTCTCTACATGTTCAAAATTAAAATATGGTTTTCTATCACTAGTCTTTTCATAGCAAAAACAGAAAAAGCTCTATGTGAGGCCCCAGCTTGCAATGATGGGCCTTTTTACTCCTAAGGTCACACAGAGCATCAGGTCAATCTCGGGAACATCAGTGCGAAAATGAGCAAACGATCGTACAATAAATCAAGATGTATGTTTGGACAGATATTTCCCATTTGAAGAAAAAGTAAGATACTTGACTGACTTGTGTACATGGCTCAAGCATCACACACACACACACACACACACACACACACACACACACACACACACACACACACACACACACATACTATTACTTGTGTGTGTGTGTGTGTGTGTGTGTGGTGTGTGTGTGTGTGTGTGTGTGTGTGTGAAATTGAGAAAGAAATTTTTAACTTGGCATTTGACTCGCATCCTTATGTAGCCAGGTGATACTGGAAATCTCCCTTCAAATACATTGATCATGGTTTCCCCAGTAAGTCAGTTTGATCAAGTTCACATACGATCGAAGACAGCCATTCTGTGACTACCTTTTATTCTTTTCCCAGATCTGTTATATCCACAACTATATTTTCCAGTAGTGTGTCTGTTTTTAAGATAGTTGGAAGTTTTGGTTGCGCTTTCTAGCAGGTTGAGCAACAAGTCATTAACTGAAGTGACTAGATTTTTTTCTTTATCTTGCCATTGGACTGTGCCCGTACTGAGCACTGCATTAGCAGGTTTAGGTGACCCAATTGACCCCAGTATTGTCAAACATTTTTTTTCTAGGCCTGGTACTTATATTCGTTTGTTTACATCTCCCTAACTCAGGCAGTTTAACACAGGGACCAGTACCAGTTGTCAAGGTATGGTCGGACAACACTCACACACGACTGGCTACTTTGTTTCCACCCACCAAATCCACTTGCAAGGCTTTTGACCAGCCTTGGGCTATAGAAGACACGTGCCCAAACTTATCACAAAGCTTATCCTTTATATTTTTTAAATTTTATGAATGAAGCGCAGGAGTGGCTGAGTGGTAAGTAGCTTGTTTACCAACCACATGGTTACGGGTTCATTCCCACTGCGTGGCACCTTGGGCAAGTGTCTTCTACTATAGCCTCGGGCCGACCAAAGCCTTGTGAGTGGATTTGGTAGACAAACTAAAAGAAGCCCGTCGTATATATGTATATATATATATATATATAGGCGCAGGAGTGGCTGTGTGGTAAGTAGCTTGTTTACCAACCACATGGTTACGGGTTCATTCCCACTGCGTGACACCTTGGGCAAGTGTCTTCTACTATAGCCTCGGGCCGACCAAAGCCTTGTGAGTGGATTTGGTAGACAAACTAAAAGAAGCCCGTCGTATATATGTATATATATAGGCGCAGGAGTGGCTGTGTAGTAAGTAGCTTGTTTACCAACCACATGGTTACGGGTTCATTCCCACTGCGTGGCACCTTGGGCAAGTGTCTTCAACTATAGCCTCGGGCCGACCAAAGCCTTGTGAGTGGATTTGGTAGACGGAAACTAAAAGAAGCCCGTCGTATATATGTATATATATATATCTATATATATGTGTGCGTGTATGTTTATGTGTCTTTGTCCCATCCAACATCACTTGACAACCGGTGCTGGTGTGTTTATGTCCCCATCACTTAGCGGTTCGGCAGAAGAAACTGATACAATAAGTACTGGGCTTACAAAAGAATAAGTCCCGGGGTCGAGTTGCTCGATTAAAGGCGGTGCTCCAGCATGGCCGCAGTCAAATGACTGAAACAAGTAAAAGAGAGAAAAAGAGAGAATTGAAATCTAGAAATTTAGTGTAACAGCTGTATGTTTGAGTTATTTTGCATTGTATTTCAAGGCTTGTGGCGACACAAGCACCAAAGGACTTGTAAAAGAAACGAAAATTTAAAAAAAATTTACTCAGTCGGTTGGAACACAAGTCCTACATAAATTTCCAGTTCTTTCTCTTTTCTCTGATTGGCCATCTCTCTCTCTCTTTCTTTCTCTCTCTCTCTTTCTCTCTCTCTCTCTCTCTCTCTCTCCTTCTATCTCTCTTTCTCTTTCTTTCTTCCTCCCTCTCTCTCTCTCCCCCTCATCATTTCAGATGAAAAATTATTGGGTTGTTTCAACACTTGGTTCCATGTGATAGAATTTCTAGAAAATCTTGAGGAAAAAAATTAAATGCCATAGTTTCAAATGTGTACACATACATGTATACATACACATGTATGCGCACACATATATACATCATATATACATACACACAAATGTACATATTTGCACTCGTACACACGATGTTGACTTTATTACAGTTCATGAAAATTAATGGCATCAATCTCAGACTTGGGAAACACTGCAAATGCCAGTAAAAAAAAAGTTAAATATATACATAGGCGCAGGAGTGGCTGTGTAGTAAGTAGCTTCTTTACCAACCACATGGTTCCAGGTTCAGTCCCACTGCATGGCACCTTGGGCAAGTGTCTTCTGCTATAGCCTCGGGCCAACCAAAGCCTTGTGAGTGGATTTGGTAGACGGAAACTGAAAAGTATATAAGGTGTGTGTGTGTGTGTGTCCCCTAGCATTGCTTGACAACCGGTGCTGGTGTGTTTACGTCGCCGTAACTTAGCGGTTCGGCAAAAAGAGACTGATAGAATAAGTACTGGGCTTACAAAAAGAATAAGTCCCAGGGTCGATTTGCTCGACTAAAGGCAGTGCTCCAGCATGGCCGCAGTCAAATGACTGAAGCAAGTAAGAGTAAACAGTATACATACTACACACACTTATATATAAGCACTTAAGTATACTTACAACGTTGTGAAATGATTTACTTTACAAAGGGAAATAAGCCAAGTCAGCTATTCACTCCTACCCTATCGTCTTCTCTTCCCCCCATCCTCCCTACCGCACAGCACATTGTCAACTGTTTCAAACTTGTGGGGATTGGAATTCACAGCAGTTTTGAAGAATTCCTTGTAGACTTGTAAAGGAGCAAGGGTAGTGGTGTGGGTAGGAAGTTCTCCATGCCTTCACTTGCTTCTTAAACTCTATCACACACACACACACACACACACACACTCTCTCTCTCTCTCTCTCTCTGTATGTATGTATGTATGTATGTATATATATATATATATATATATATACACACACACACACACACATTATTGTATGAGTGTTATATTGTCCTACTTTTTGGTAAATTTGCTGGGTGCTGCCAGACTTGAGAACCCTGCTTTCTTTTATTTATTAATTGTAGCCTTCTCTTTCTCCCCTTACCCTGAGTGCTTCTCAGTCTAGCCATGTTTTCCTTGGGTTTTTCTTCTAATAAATCTGTATGTGTGTGTGTATATGTGTGTGTGTGTGTGTGTGTGTATATGTGTGTATATATATATGTGTATATATGTGTGTGTGTGTATATATGTGTGTGTGTATATATATATGTGTATATGTGTGTGTGTATATATATATGTGTATATATATGTGTGTGTGTGTGTGTGGTGTGTGTATATATACGTGTGTATATGTATGTATATACACATACACACACACCCCTGCATGTGTGTCATGTGATCACCAGTGTAATCAATAGGTAGGCAGTACATGTTTCAGTTAAGATTTCCACCCTCTTGCTGCTGAAATTCTTGTGTCTCTGGGGAATTCTTCTCTGGTGACCCACCCACCCACCTACCAACCTACCCCCCATCTCTCTCTCTCTCACTCTGGTCTCCTGTTGACATACCAAATGATTATTTACAGCTGAAGAAAAAAAGAAACAAATTATATTGTTCCCTCAGCTTTTTATTTCTACTCCTCCTTCCCCACTACCTCCACCACCATATGCCATCAACTCTATTCCCACCCATTATTGCTTTTTAAGGATTAACCGCCACTTTTTCAAAAATACATTTTCTTAATTCTGATCCCTGCGACTCACCATAGTTTTTGGCTAGTCCTTGATTTGCTCACACTCACTTATCTGTGTGTGTAGCATTTTACTCAGTCATTTGGTTGCAGCCATGCTAGACAACACTTTTGCAAGCGTTTGGTGATCATATCTGCCCTAGTCTGTGCTTTCTTTCTAATGTTTTTTTGGGTTTTTTTCTTCATATCTTTTGAAAATCCTTTTGTTTCAATCAGTTTTGAAAATAATAGCTGTGTGGTAAGAAGCTTGCTTACCAACCACATGGTTCTGGGTTCAGTCCCACTGCGTGGCATCTTGGGCAAACGTCTTCTATATCCTCGGGCTGACCAAAGCATCGTGAGTGGATTTGGTAGATGGAAACTGAAAGAAGCCCGTCGTGTGTGTGTCTGTGTTTGTACCCCCCACATCACTTGACAACCGATGCTGGTGTGTTTACGTCCCCGGTTCGGCAAAAGAGACCAAGACAATAAGTACTGGGCTTACAAAGAATAAGTCCTGGGGGCGATTTGCTCGATCGACTAAAGGCGGTGCTCCAGCATGGCCACAGTCAAATGACTAAAACAAGTAAAAGGATAAGAGAGAAGTCATTAAAATAAGATTATCAAGTTAATGTTTAGAAGAACATGAACTATCATGAAATTTTAATGAAAGGTTTTAATTTCAATCAGTTTAAAAGGGGAAGTTTGTATTATAGAACTAGGGGCCTGTCTCAGTTGGTGTGACCCCAACCCCTCCCATTCCTTATCACACTGTTTTGGGGTATAAATGCAGTTGAGTATTTTCCCCTTCCTCCTTTTCAGATGGTTTCACCTTAAGCTTGTGCATAATCCACTCTTAATGACTCCACTAATTACCAGATGACTTTATTCATTGGTTGGTTCCACAAAAAGGACCCATACATACGTGTGTGGTAATGACACACAGGAATCTCTTAATTTGTCTTAATGAGGCAATTGTACACTGAGGATACTGTACAATTAATTACAACTAATTAATTTGTTGCAGAATAAACACTGTTAGCCTCGCTTTTTCAACCATGCGTGGCTGTGTGGTTAAGAAGCTTGCTTTGCAAACACTTGGTTTTGGGTTCAGTCCTACTGCACAGCACCTTGGTCAAGTGCCTTCTATTATAGCCCAGGCTGACCAATTCTTTGTGAGTGTCTCTGGTTGATGGAAACTGTGTGGAAGCTTGTCATGTATGTGTATATAAATGTCGTTCCCCACTGCCCCTTGACAACTGCTATTCATTTGGTTACATCTCTATAACCTTGCAGTTCAGCAAAAGAGACTGATGGAATAAGTACTGGTATTGAAAATATGTACTCGGATCAATTTGACTAAAAAAAGGTGGGGCGATTTATTGTGGCCATGCTGTGCTCCAGCATGGGCGTAGTCCTATGACTAAAACAAAAGATATGTGAAATAGATACATGGACAGAATCATTTAGTTACTTAGCATTAACTTAGTTTATAAAACTAGTGCTCACTGTCTTGTGGCCATCTTCAGCAGTGGAGGTGCAATGGCCCAATGGTTGGGGCAGCAGACTCACGGTTGGAGGATCAGTTTCGATTCCCAGACCGGGCGTTGTGTGTTTTTATTGAGCGAAAACACCTAAAGCTCCACAAGGCTCCGGCAGGGTGTGGTGGCGACCCCTGTTGTACTCTTTCGCCCCCAACTTTCTCTCACTCTTTCTTCCTGTTTCTTGTCCCCGACTTCCTACGCAACCGCTGAGCCTGGATGCACATTCATCCATCCGTCAATGCTCTCGGTGTCGGGGGTTGACCTGCTTTCTCTTCTGCGGGTCTTACGAATAGCAAAGGACCACGTTTCGGACTTCTCCCACTACAGAGGCGTGATCTTGCGAGCTCTGGGACGAAGACCGCTACGCTCAACAGCAACATCTTCAGCAAGATATTCTGACTGCTCTCAGTAAAGACAACCTTGAAAAACAATTGACAGACTGATAACATTGTTCTAAATGTCAACAAGCACTTTTTTTTTTCTTTTTCCAGTTCAATAAAATGTTTGACATAAATACCACATGTTAAAGGAAATATGCAGTAATCTTCTGGGTCACTTGGGGTAATCTTGTGGAACACCTGGGTGTTTCAGTGACTGCTGACTTCTTCAGCCACTGTCCATAGGCTTCCATAGAAACTTTTGATAACTGTTGGCCATGAGGGTTAATCTCTATCTCTATAGATCAGTGGTTTTCAACCAGGGTTCCGCCAGTACAGTCCAGAGGTTCCGCAAGAAGTTACAAAAATGCTAAAATCGACAGTCATTTTAAATTCTCCTGTGCAGATATGTGTGCATAAGGCAATTAAATTATTGCACAGGGGTTCCTCGAGCCAGTGGAATGTTTCCTTAGGGTTCCGCTTCAGCAAAAAGTTTGAAAAGCACTGCTATAGATATATAAATGGCAAAATGTCTGTGTGTGTGTCCTTTATACAAATCCACAATTTTTCAGTTAGAGGGCTTGCCCTTTCTATGGTCATTCAAAACCGTCCGAGGGTGGTTGTGCACATCTTTACATTTCCCCAGTCACCCCGCAAAGCCATTAAAAAATCGATAGAAGTGACTTTTTGTGAATTTTATATCCTAAACCCAATTAAAATTCCCAAAACTTTATATGCCAATTGAATGCCAGCTAGCTGTATGTGATTGGTCGCAGATTTGGACAGTACTCGTGTGTATGTGCGCACGTATGCAGCTGTATATGCATGCACTAGCAGTATGACTTGGCAACGCCGGGTGATAGTGCTAGTAAAAGATAAAGTGACAAGAACATGAATGCTAATAATTAAACTTGGTTCTTAGTCTACACAGTCATTTGGAAGGGCATCAAGCTGTAGAAGCCATGCTGAATCAGATTGGAACCCGGCGCAGCTCTTCAGCTTACCAATTTGTCTGTCTAACCCATGCCAGCATGGAAAGCAGATACTAAATGATGAGATATATATATATTTCTGTATCTGTATTATATATCACATAGAAAAAAAGTATAGTGATATGTACGAGTAGAATTTTTTTCGCTCTTATGTAATCCAGGTTTAAACAAAATTTTAAAATGTAGTTGACATTATCAATAACCTGACAATATTGAACATCACTCAATTTAGGAATGTTTAATATACACACACACGCGTGTGTGTGCGCACACACACACACACGCACAGGGAGAGAGAAACCAACAAAATGTAATGTGTGCATTAAAGAGAAAGGATATATATTAAATTGCATTTCTACTTGGCTGAGTACCCGGAATTTCTCGAAACAGAATTACTATGTGGCTTATTTTAACGACATAGTCTGGATTTTTTCCTTTTATTTAAAAAAAAAATTTTATTTTGAATTTGTATTTTTGCTATATAATCGTATAGTTCTCCAGTTTCCTTTCAAATATTGGTAACTTTAAGTGTTTTCGGTTATAGCCCGCCCATCCTCCCTCCACTTGCTGCCAACCAAAACCTGTGTGGATTTGGTAATGGAAACTAAAAGTAAAACTAGCCTTGTCACGTGTGCGCACATGCATCTTTGAGATCACATGGTGGTGGTAAAACGAGCATGTTCTTAGTTTCCAGTCTTCCTTCAAAATATAATTTGGCCACGGGAAATATTACCTTGCTTAGATTATTACAGGTGAGGGTTGGTGACAGGTAGAGCATCCTTCTGTCTGATCCGTGCAAACATGGAAAAGAGGACAGGCGAGCTGGCAGAAACGTTAGCACGCCGGGCGAAATGCGTAGCCGTATTTCGTCTGCCGTTACGTTCTGAGTTCAAATTCCGCCGAGGTCGACTTTGCCTTTCATCCTTTCGAGGTCGATAAATTAAGTACCAGTTACGCACTGGGGTCGATATGTCCTTGTTTGTCCCCTTTGTGTTTAGCCCCTTGTGGGTAGTAAAGAAATAATTTACTGTGAGCTGTTTCTATAAGTTTTCTTTTGGGCTTTAAATCTGACGATATTGTGCTGGCCACTGTAATAATACTCATTTTATTTGCTTTCCATGAATTCCTTGATTATTCCTGTTGAGTTGCATCGTCACCATTGCCATTATATTTCACTTGTTCCAGTATTTCTGCCTGTTCCCATCTGTGTGTTATGCTTGCGTCAAAGGAGGTTCTAACTTGAATATAGAAATATATATTTCTTTTACTACCCACAGAGGGGACAAACAAGGCCGGACAAACGGATTAAGTCGATTATATCGACCCCAGTGCGTAACTGGTACTTTTTTAATCGACCCCGAAAGGATGAAAGGCAAAGTCGACCTCGGCGGAATTTAAACTTAGGACATAACGCGAAATATGATAATGGGGAGAAAGGGAGCCGGTGAAATGTGAATAGTTGAAACAGTGAGAAAATAGAAAGGGAAAGCACGAGAGAAGTGGGTGGTCTATCTTCTTAGAAATAGTGAATGGAGGAAGGTTTTTATCATGCCTGGCCAAATTGAGTTACATTGCTGGCCACTTTAATCCTGTCTTTTGAGGGCCACTTGTATACTGACAGAATTTAAACCATTTTGCTTTCTCATGCTATAATTACAATAATGAATGAATGACTAAATAATTGTTGATTCAACATGGAATATTATCGTTGCAAAAACACTATCTTTCTTTTTCACTTTTCATTACAATCTTTAATTTTTGATAAGATTTTAAAAATATTCGTTTGAATAAACCCATTTCAAGAAAGTATCAAGCAGGCCGCAAGATAAAATTCTACAGGCCTCAGGTTGGCCTCCCCTGCCCTGGTCTATATTTCTGCATTTGTGCATTAAAATTGCAGGTGCAACCAAAATGTTTAACATAATGAAACAAAACCATGAAGATGTATAACTTTATACTTTAACCCTTTCGTTACCAACCTGGCTGAAACCGGCTCTGGCTCCACCGTACAAATGTCTTGCTTTCATAAGCTTTGAATTAAAATCTTCCACCAAACCTTAGTCACAATTTATGTTCCTAACACTAGCTGAATGATAACTAAGTTATTTTACTAAATTCTTTGTTACATCTAAAATAATTGAAAGAAACACAGAACATCTCAAAGTAAATACAGTAACGAAAGGGTTAAAAAAGATATGTCAACACTTGAATTAAGTGGAATAAACTTTGTTAGCGAGTAGCTGTGGAACTCACACTTTTATTTTTTGTTCCAAACCAAAATCTGTGCCATGGTGAAGCACTGTTGCTATCCATTTTTATAAATTGGGTTTAACATTACTGTATTTCTGTTGAGATGCTCTGTGTTTCTTTCAATTACTTTAAATATATCAAAGAATTTAGTAAAATAACTTGGTTATCGTTAAGCTAGTGTTGTGATTAAGGTTTGGTGGAAGATTTTAATTCAAAACTTGTCAAAACAAGGCATTTGTACTACAGAGCCAGAAGTGGTTTCAGGTGGGTTGATATCAAAAGGGTTAATGTGACACCATCACCAGTGCCTTCTACATGGCACCAGCATGAGTGCTTTTAACCCTTTTGTCCCCATATTTCTGTTGAGATGCTCTGTGTTTCTTTCAATTACTTTAAATATAACAAAGAATTTAGTAAAATAACTTGGTTATCGTTAGGCTAGTGTTGTGAACATAAATTGTGACTAAGGTTTGGAAGATTTTAATGCAAAACTTATGAAAACAAGACATTTGTACTCAGAGCCAGGGCCAGTTTCAGCCGGGTTGGTATTGAAAGGGTTAACCCTTTAGCATTTAAACTGGCCATATCCGGCCAAAATATTCTCCCTTGTTTTATGTTCAAATTGGCCAGATCTGGCCTTTCACACCAGCCCTACTATATAATTCTAAAAATGAATAGTTACTTCATCAAAATCTCAATGCTACAAGATAATGCAGGATTGATTTAAAACAAAGTGAATAAAAAGGCATTACTTTTGACAGAATAACATGAATACTAAAGGGTAAAATGCTTATCAGTGTCATGAAAGTAACCATAGGCGCAGGAGTGGCTGTGTGGTAAGTAGCTTGCTTACCAACCACATGGTTCCGGGTTCAGTCCCACTGCGTGGCACCTTGGGCAAGTGTCTTCTACTGTAGCCTCGGGCCGACCAAAGCCTTGTGAGTGGATTTGGTAGACGGAAACTGAAAGAAGCCCGTCGTATATATGTATATATATGTGTGTGTATATGCTTGTGCGTCTGTTTGCGCCCCCCCCCCCCCAACATCGCTTGACAACCGATGCTGGTGTGTTTACGGCCCCGTAACTTAGTGGTTCGGCAAACCACTTTAATCGAGCAACTCGACCCCGGGACTTATTCTTTTGTAAGCCCAGTACTTATTCTATCGGTCTCTTGTGCCGAACCGCTAAGTAACAGGGACATAAACACACCAGCATCGGTTGTCAAGCAATGCTAGGGGAACACACACACACACACACACACACACCACACACACACACACACACACACACAAACATACACGCACATATATATATATACACACACACACACACAAAATGGGCTTCTTTCATTTTTTATTTTTAAAATTCCCTCGCTCAATGCACGGGCAATTATATGTGACATTTTCTAGGGCCAGGAAATTATTTGATATGGCAGTAAAAGTAGTTGAGACCAAAGACAAGACAAATAAGAATGTAAAACTCTTAGGAAAAACCTTCTGTATAATAATAGTGTTGAGAGTAAATCTAGAATTTTGATAATCTCATATGGATGTCATTCATATTACATTTAGTTCATACAGTTTGTAAAGTATTTTTCGTGATCACATACCATGCCCATTTCATACACATTTTAATTGGTTTGTTTTGTATTTCTGTTTCTATATGTGTGTCACAGTTTGTATAGTTACATTTGTAATGCAAAATGTTTGTATCTAATTCAGTAAGCTCATTTTTTATGTACATATAATCATATACAAAAAACATATTTATATTTACTTTGTAAATATTTAAACAGTTAATCAATAATGCTTTCTTTTTAATTCATCTTTTATTTCCTTAAACTATAAAGGACATCATATCTGTCAAACGTATTACAGGGGGACAAATAAGCAATACATTCGAAATTCATTTCAGTTTTATTTTTAAACCTTTAGTATTTAAACCGGCCATATCCAGCCAAAATAGTTAATCTGTTTTATGTTCAAACTGACCAGATCCAGGCTCTCACACCTACCCTACAATGTTATTCTACATTAAGTAATTACACCATCAAGATCTTGAAGATATGAGATAATGCATGATTAATTCAAATCAATGGGAATCAATAGGCATTATGTTTGATAGAATAATCTGAACGCTAAAGGGTTAGTCATGGCATGGAGCTCTCCGTCGGTTGCGACGACGAGGGTCCCAGCTGATACAATCAACGGAACAGCTTGCTCGTGAAATAAACGTAAGTAGTTGAGCACTCCAGACAAGTGTACCCTTAACATAGTTCTCGGGGAGATTCAGCATGACACAGCGTTTGACAAGGCTGGCCCTTTGAAATACAGGCACTACACAACATTTTTGCCAGCTGAGTGGACTGGAGCAATGTGGAATAAAGTGTCTTGCTCAAGGACACAACACGCTGCCAGGAATTGAACTCATGACCTTACGATCGCAAGCCATTAATTAAATGGCAGGATATCAAAGTTTTTCAAACTGCCTGTATTTAATATACCAACAAGGTTTTCAAAAGTGCTGACTTATACTGTGGAATTTCCACAAGTTCTGCTCATGTTGATAAATTCACATTTGGCCCAAATTGTTTTTTGATACATGGAAGCAGGACTCTCCACAGGATCTCTTAATGTTGGAGATGCACTTGATCATCAGAGACAAATTCAGTTTCAGCTCTTTCAACCACAAATTTTTCTAGCCATTGATGCCTCAATTTTTTCAGGGACCTGTGCATTTTTAAGTGCATTGCATCCCACAGACCCAAACTGCTCTTCAGTTTTTTATGTTTGCAACATTAACCTGCCTGTGGTATTTCTGTTAAAAAAGGCGGCGAGCTGGCTGAACCGTTAGCACGCCGGGCGAAATGCTTAGCAGTATTTCGTCTGCCGCTATGTTCTGAGTTCAAATTCCGCCACGGTCGACTTTGCCTTTCATCCTTTCGGGGTCGATTAAATAAGTACCAGTTACGCACTGGGGGTCGATATAATCGACTTAATCCGTTTGTTTGTCCTGTGTTTAGCCCCTTCTGGGTAGTAAAGAAATAGGTATTTCTGTTAAATGTCATTCACATTGTTGGCAGGTCACTTTCTTGATCTTTATTGATGAACTATAGTTTCAGGGTTGCAATGGTTTGGGAACAGTCAGAATAGGGACTAGTTTCATTGAAGGTGTCCATAGCATGGCGAGCAATTGTTTGCTGAGCATAATTTCAGCCTATACAGTTGGACAATTCTCAATTGTCTCTAAGCTTTCACATTTTCCAGTCACAACAGATCTTAGTGGGATTATCAGATAAAGGATTTGTCTTAGAATCCCATACCAAATATTAAAAACTTTTCTAAAGCATTTTTAGATTAAGTGAATTCATAGCTTTATTAATTCTCTCAGTAATTGCATTATGCTTGTTACAATTTTCAGTTTAAAAAATTTACATCATTTAGGAGTCTAAAAATTAAAAAAAAAATTTTTTCAGTTTGAATCAAGATTAAACAAATGATAATGATCATTCATTGCATTACTCACCTTTAAATTAGCACTACTACCACTACTACCACCACCACTACTACCACCACCACTACTACCACCACCACTACTACCACCACCACTACTACTACCACCACCACTACTACTACCACCACCACTACTACTACCACAACTATTACTACTACTACTATTATTATTACTACTACTACTACTATTATTACTACTACTACTACTATTATTACTACATCTATTATTACTACTACATCTATTATTACTACTACTACATCTATTATTACTACTACTACTACTATTATTACTACATCTATTATTACTACTACATCTATTATTACTACTACTACATCTATTATTACTACGACTACATCTATTATTACTACTACTACATCTATTATTACTACTACTACATCTATTATTACTACTACTACATCTATTATTACTACTACTACTACATCTATTATTACTACTACTACTACATCTATTATTACTACTACTACTACTACATCTATTATTACTACTACTACTACTACATCTATTATTACTACTACTACTACTACATTATTACTACTACTACTACATCTATTATTACTACTACATCTATTATTACTACTACTACATCTATTATTACTACTACTACATCTATTATTACTACGACTACATCTATTATTACTACGACTACATCTATTATTACTACTACTACTACTATTATTACTACATCTATTATTACTACTACATCTATTATTACTACTACTACATCTATTATTACTACTACTACATCTATTATTACTACTACTACATCTATTATTACTACTACTACATCTATTACTACTACTACTACATCTATTACTACTACTGCTACTACTACACATTTAGTGCACCACAATATTTTAAGAATTTGAAATGGCAGGCATACTTTCAACCAAAGTTTCTCAACTGGGGTGTACAATGGAACCTTACGGTTCTGTAAGAAATCACTGCCTTGTGTGTGCATTTAGCTTAAGGATTGCAAACCCAACCTTGCTTCCCAGTATGAAATGCAAGGTTGTGTGTGTTTATACACGTGCCGTGAAAACAATTTACGATTTTAGATTATGAAAAGTACATGCATACACACGCATGCATTTTGGAGTCATTTTTGTGCTTAAGTCTATATTCATAATTCTCTCTCTCTCCTCTAAAATCGAGAAATTTTGGCATCTGTAAGTAGACGTCCTTCAGAAAAATGACTTCAACCAGGGATTTGTTGAGAAATTTCTCATCAGGGTCTTGCTTAAAATGAAATCTTAAAAAATCTTTTAATGTCTAATGGATTCAAAGACGTTTCATTTGTTCATTTTCTTATGAAATTTAACTTTGTGAAAAGAAAGAAGAAAAAAAAAGACAAGTAATTTCTCTGTAGCAATTCCATGAAACGTGGAATAGAAATTGAGGGTTTCATAAAGTAAACGAGTTATGAAATGCTACCTTGAACCAATCAATTTAACCCTTTAGTGTTTAAACTGGCCATATCTAGCCTTTCACACCTAACCTACAATGCCATTCTAAAAATAATCATATTCATTGAAACCTCAAAGCTATAAGATAATGCTTGATGAATTCAAAAAAATTTGAATAAAAAATATATTACATTTAACAGTGTAATCTGAATACTAAAGGGTTAACTGATTCCTAAATTTTCACTTTAACTCTTTTGCATTCAGATTACTCTGTCGAATGCAATGCTTATTTATTTACATTATTTTTAATTAATCCTATATCTTATAGCTTTGAGAATTAAATGTTTATTTTTAGAATAACATTGTAGGGGGGAAATGCTAGGGGCCAGATCTGGTCAGTTTTGAAAACAAAACGGGGCAGATTAGGGCCGGATATGGCTGGTTTAACCCTTTAGCATTTAAACTGGCCATATCCGGCCAAAAGTATTCTGCCTGTTTTATGGTCAAACTGGCCAGATCTGGTCTCTCACACCAACCCTACAATATCGTTTTAAAAATTAACAGCTAATCTCATAGCTCCAAGATAATGCCTGATTAGCTCAAAACAATGTGGATGAAAAAGCATTAATTTTGGCAGAATAATGCAAGCACTAAGGATTAAATACTAATGGATTAACCCTTTCGTTACCAACCCGGCTAAAACCGGCTCTGGCTCTTTAGTACAAATGTCTGGTTTTCAAAAGTTCTGAATTAAAACCTTCCACCAAACCTTAGTCACGATTTATGTCCCTAACTCTAGCTTAATGATAACGATGTTATTTTACTTAATTCTTTGTTATATTTAACATAATTGGAAGAAACACTGAGCATCTCAAAATAAATTCAGTAACGAAAGGGTTAAACAACAAAGCTTTTCATTATAAATCGACAGAACATGGTAGCTTTAAGTTCTAGGTTAGTACTCCTTTTCAGTGAATGGTGTTTTACAAATGTCACCTCCATGTGATTAACCATAAAAAATTTTCAACCCTTTTGTTGAAGGCACATGGAAATGATTAAAGTGCTGCACTCACAATTGCCAGATTGTAGGTTTGAGTCCCAGATCAGGGCATGTATAGTGTTCTTACAACTTATTTCACATTGCTCAAGTGTTGTGAGGGTCCAGCATACCAAAGAATAGACCTAGTGTTTCCTCTCTTGCTTAAAGGGGACTAAAAGAGGTTTGAGGTAGAGGGTCAATGCAGCAACATACTGTTACAGCACATGCCCCTTCCCATACTCATACTTCCTCCTTTTGATACCAACCCCCACCTGAGACTGGCTCTGATACAGATTTCATGTTTGAAGGGATCAAAATGTCATGTTTAATTTTTTGAACATCAGCTTAATGACAAATCATTTTACTGAACTGATTTTAAAAATTAATTGGCATTCGAGCAGTATATTTCAGTAGAAATATAACAGAAGGGTTTAATGAAATGGATATTTATTCCATCCAACATGTGCTTCTCTGTGTATGTGAACTAATACTCTCTGTGTGTTAAATAATTACATAGAAATGACTAAAGACAGGAACTTAATAAAATTATATTCAACCTTAGTGCATCCTTAAACATTTTTCTGCTTGCTGATAACGTGTTCTGTTCATATTTAATCTCAACCAAGAACTTTTTTGAAAAGGTGTTTCAAATAGTATTCTTACATGGTTTAAGTATTTTAATTTTTAGAAAACTCACAACACTCTACCCACTCAATGAATACCTAGTGCACTCCGTTGTACTCCTTTTTTTAAGGCTCACTAATTAAGGGGAGGACAAGTGCTCTAAGAGAACTGGAAATAGTCCTTTTGTTACTAACCTGGCCTTGGTACCATAAATCCTTGTGTATAATCCACATTTCACCCCCCAAAAAATTTGAAGGTCAAAATTCCTAGTGCGTATTATATATGAGGTTAAAAATGAAAAATATTTTCTATGCAAATCTCACCCACACATTTATTACCTTACAATTGTTTTTCCCAGACTTGAAATTAAACGAGGTCTTCTCCAGCAGACAACTTTTCGTAATATATACATGGGTGTATAATTACACACATGTGCATATATACATTACATGTAATGTATATATGCGCGCGCGCGCACGCACGCACGCACACACACACACACACACACACACACACACACATTCATTGATTAGAAAATAGGAAATTGCCACAATGTATGCATGAAATTTAAGTCAGGAACAACTTGCACAACACAGAACTCATTATCCAAGCCAATTAACCTAAAGCCAAAGGTGATGTGTGTGGAGGCGCGTGGCTTAGTGGTTAGGTTGTCAGCATCATGATCGTAGGATTGTGGTTTCAATTCCTGGACCGGGCGATGCGTTGTGTTCTTGAGCAAAACACTTCATTTCACGTTGCTCCAGTCCACTCAGCTGGCAAAAATGAGTAACGCTGCGATGGACTGTCGTCCCGTCCAGCTGGGGAACACATACGCCATTGAAACTGGACCCATGAGCCTGGCTAGGCTTTAAAAGGGTGCACTTACTTTTTCAAAGGTGATGTAAGATGGTTATCTCAAAGATATTACCAGATTTTACATTGGAACAACCTACTAGGAAAATGGTTTACTGAAAAGTAAGAAGTGTGTGTTACTCTTAGTAGCATAATGAGTGAATGTGTGTGCATATATACATTACACGTAATGTATATATGCACATATGTGTATATTATACACCCATGTATATATTACGAAAAGTGGTCATTTGTTCAACAAAAACTGAATGCGGTGCTCCAACATGGCCACCGCCAAATGACTGAAACTAGTAAAAGAATATTTTCGTCAGTACCACGCCGCCACCACCACCACTTGACAACCGGTGTTGGTGTGTTTATGCTCTTCCCCCACCACCATAACTTAGCAACTGTTCAGCAAAGGTTTAAACAACAAAAAAAAAAAGATGGTACTGGAACTAAAAATGCAACTCAGCATGGCTGAAACAACACACACACACACACACACACACACACATTCACACAAAAATATGTTAATGACTACAACAGTCTGTGTTGGGGCTGGGGTGTGGTTGATACTATTGCTTTTTAAAATTTTTTTTTTACTACTTTTATCTAAATTCACTTCCATCTGTCTCTGTTCAAAGGATTTAGTTTTTTTTTTTTATATTTGTAGACAAATCTCAGTTGGTATTTTACTTTATTTTATTTGCTTTTAATCTGTGAACTTTGTCAAGTGATACAGTATTGACTTATATGTAGTATATAGTACAAGGAAAAATCTCTCATACTCTTTTCCCCCCTCTCCCCCTCTCTCTCTTTCTGCTTCTCTACTATTCAATGTTAAGTTTGTTCAGGGGGGGAGGGATTTTTATTTTTATAGTCTTCCTGTCTTTTATGGAGACTGTTGATAGTGAGTGATAAAACTTTTGAGCCCTTTGTATGTGGTGTGGGAGTTTTTTATTATTTTTATTTCTAGGTTATAAAGAAAAAGATGAAACAGGTAGACAACCAGAAGATTCTAGAGCTATAAGAAAAAAAATAAAAAGCTCACATTGACTTTTAAGGTGAACGAGTGCTGCAAAAAATCTATGCCTTACATTATATGCATCTTGGGGTCGTGGTGGTGGTGGTGGGGTTAATTTCCTCCAAAACCCTTGTACCATGTATAACTTGGGATCTTTTCAGTTTGACCGGCAGTTTTTTAAAAATAATTTCTACGTAACTAAAAAATGTTAAACTTCGTATACTGGTAGAATGTGTTTATAAAACATCTTTTTTTCTTGGCTTTATTGAGAAAATTCTATAAGTTTGTAAGATATTTGTTTTTTTTCTTCAATTTCTGAAATTTCAACCAATCAATGACGTCTATTGAGGTCAAAACATTCTGTGCCGTATGAATATGTCCCTTGTTTACCCACTGTATGACACATTTAGCAAGTGTTTTCTTTTAACCCTTTCGTTACTGTATTTATTTTGAGATGCTCTGTGTTTTTTTCAATTACTTTAAATATAACAAAAAGTTTAGTAAAATAACTTGGTTATCATTCAGCTAGTATTAGGAACATAAATTGTGACTAAGGTTTGTTGTAAGATTTTAATTCAAAGCTTATAAAAACAAGACATTTGTACTCAGAGCCAGAGCCGGTTTCAGCCTGGTTGGTAACAAGAGGGTTAAAGCTCTGAGCTGACCAAAATTTTGAGTGATCTCAGTAGGTAGAAACTGCATGAAGCCCATTTGTGTGTATGGTCTTGACTTGTGCTTCTTGTAAATGGATGTCCTTCATTTCTGATATGCAAAAACTTGTTTGGCCATGAGGAAATATTACCTTACTTAAACACGGGTAATAGTTGGCAACAGGAAGGACTTTTGGCCATAGAAAATATGCCGTAATAAACTGCATCCTACCCATACGAACATGGAAAAGCGGACCATCAAAACAATGCTAGTCATCATCATCTTCGTTTAGCATCCGCTTTCCATGCTAGCATGGGTTGGACGGTTCAACTGGGGTCTGGGAAGCCAGGTGGCTGCACCAGGCTCTAGTCTGATTTGGCAGTGTTTCTACGGCTGGATGCCCTTCCTAACGCCAACCACTCTGTAAGTGTAGTGGGTGCTTTTTTAATGTGCCACCAGCACATGTGCCGGGGGAGGCTGGCAAACGGCCACGATCGGATGGTGCTTATTACGTGCCACCAGCAAACATGTATGCAGCTTGGCTTCTGACCACAAAATCCCAATCAGGTTACTAACTGGTCATCTCAAAGCCATAGTGGCATGCACTTAACCCAACCCAATGTGCCATGCAGAAGTATCAAACCCAGAACTATGTGACTGTGAAGTCAGTTTTGTAAACCCCCCAACCATCATGTGATTATCAACATTCCAGTAGAAAAAAAATACTTCTACTCCACCTGCACAGTTAACCCTTTTGATACCAACCCGGCTGAAACCGCCTCTGGCTCTGTAGTACAAATGTCTTGTTTTCAAAAGTTCAGAATTAAAATCTTCCACCAAACCTTAGTCACAATTTATGTTCCTAACACTAGCTGAATGATAACGGAGTTATTTTACTAAATTCTTCGTTTTATTTTAAATTAATCGAAAGAAACACAGAGAATCTCAGCAGAAATATGGTAACAAAAGGATTAAATGAATTTGTTGGTTAGACATTGTGGGGGATGAAGTTCTCACCAAGACTTTTTGCCTATGCAAAGCATTTACACAAGTTTCTTAAATATTCATGTTTGTTTTCAGACTTTTGTTAGTCCTTGTTCCATTATGCTCTGAGCACTATAAGGGCTTTCTTTTCATAAGTTCCAAGTTTCTTCGGTAGTTGGGGGGAAAAAAGGGAATATTGGCGCAGGAGTGGCTGTGTGATAAGTAGCGTGTTAACCAACATCATGGTTCCGAGTTCAGTCCCACTGCGTGACATCTTGGGCAAGTGTCTTCTGCTATAGCCTCAGGCCGACCAAAGCCTTGTGAGTGGATTTGGTAGACGGAAACTGAAAGAAGCCTGTCGTATATATGTATGTATGTGTGTGTGTCTGTTTGTCCCTCTAGCATTGCTTGACAACAGATGCTGGCGTGTTTACGTCCCCGTCACCTAGCGGTTCGGCAAAAGAGACCGATAGAGTAAGTACTAGGCTTACAAAGAATAAGTCCCGGGGTCGATTTGCTCGACTAAAGGTGGTGCTCCAGCATGGCCGCAGTCAAATGTCTGAAACAAGTAAAAGAGTAAAAGATGCATCTTATATGAAACCTGGATACCAGGGAAATATGTCCCGTGTATCAAACACGGGACAGGCAAAGGGTTTATAAAATGTCTGTAGATGCTTCAATCCACATCGATGTTGTTTATATCAAATGTGGCATGTTTTAACGAGCAAAGTAGCTAGTTAAGAAATCTATACTGAGAAGTAATGCTTATTGCTACATCAATATGGCTGTCCTGTAGGAATCAGTGTTACTACCATTTTTAACCCCCATCCAATGGAACCGCCATATTGATGTGGTGATAAACATTTACTTAATATAGTTACTACTTCCATCTCTTACGGAGATTTTTCTAATTAGCTGCTTCACTTGTTGCATGATCAGTGACTAACTGTTGCTTGGTTTTTCTATATATTGCAAGCTGGAGCGAATTGCTGCTACCTCTAGCAGACGGGTTAGGGTTTAGGGTTTGTATTTGTCTTATGTTTGATCAGATGATCATAATAAAGATTTTGGATCTTTTCGGTTTGACCGGCAGTTTTTTAAAATAATTTCCACGTAACTAAACACTTTAAAACTTCGTATACTGGTAGAATGTGTTTATAAAACATCTTTTTCTCTTGGCTTTATTGAGAAAATTCTATAGTTTGTAAGATATTTGTCGTTTTTTTTCTTCAATTTCTGCAATTTCAACCAATTAATGACGTCTATTGAGGTGAAAACATTGTGCCGTATAAATGTCCCTCGTTTAAGAAACAGATTGGGTTTATTTATATTTGTGAAGAAAGAAAAGATACCCTCCCCACTAACCTTAAAACAGATTGAAATGCAATAGATCGATACTAGGTCATAATTATGGGCGACAATTTCATATGACACTGCTAGAAAAAACTGCCGTTCAAACCGAAACGATCCAAGATTTTACCTCTAGCAGACAAGGGACACAAATAGCCCAAAACCATATGGTCTGGTGATCCCATCCGGTGCATATTACATTGATTACCAGCTGGAGGAGGCACCTCCTGGAGTTAAAAACAATAGTGACGCTGATTCTGATTATTGATGTGGCAATAATAAGCATTACTTCTTGTTGCATATTTCGTTTCTCTTTAATCAATAATTTTGATAATGTTTCCATTTTCTTCTTCATAAGCAATTTCTTAATGATAAAAAAGAGAAAAACATAACATTTATACTTTTTGTATTTATCCTGCCCCAGTAATGAAAATGTCTATTAAAATAGTCCGAAAGTTAAATTCGAGCAATAAGTGTTGGAACATGCTATTAATGTCACCATATTACTGCAGGGTTTATACTTAATTTAAATACAAAATACAAAGCTATGCTCTAATGGAGTTGGATTCTGTTTTATTGCATTATATTTTGTCTCTTATGGGCATTGTTGTTAAATTGAAAGAAATACTTGACTGTTCAACACAATTAATTAGAACACCACCATATAATTGCAAAGTTACATAGCTTTGGATTAATTTAGCCAAACACAGCACGCTAGGTGGTTGGTTTAAGCTGGTTATTATAGTGTGGCGAGTAATATAATTTAGCTTCTTTTAAACTATATTACCAAATAAGCCAATAAAATCTTTACTTTGTGGTTTGTTCTATTTCTGGAGGTGGGGGTGAGAGTTTTGTTTGATTAGATATATTTAAAATAGAACCGGATGTGATAGATAAAGAAAAATATATATAAAATAATCTAACACTGTTCATTCATCTATTTCGTTTTTTTTTCTTTAAAGCAAAGATAAAAACTTCGATAAAAAAAATAATCACAAGGTGATTGCCAAGCAAAAGTTTAAGTACTTAATGAAGTTTGTAATTTTGGAACCCACCTTGCTGGTTTTTATTATAAAGTGATCTGGTTGTGTTCTGTTAAGTATTAATCACTTAAATTCTCGCGCCAAGATGGAATTTAAAATAAAAATTCTAGGGAGAGCTGAACAATTGAAGGTCTTCATGCAAGTTTTGACCCTTCTTACACTCTCAGAGGTTCTCAACCATTTGTCTATGAACCCCTTTGATTCCTATTTTATTCTGGTGGACCCCTATAGCCATTCGGTGTTTAAAAACTAGTTTTATAGAAACGTATCTAAAGCAAAACTTATTTAGGGGCCCTTCAAATACTATTGTGAATTCCCAATTTACTATTCTGTTGCATGGGTCCCAGTTGTGAACCCCTGCTCTAAGGGGACCATGACTCCAGGGTACCCCTCTACTACTTTGTGTACTAGTCTGCATTGCAGCCCTCCTGGTGCCACGGTACCTTGAATATTGTAACAAGATCAGTCTAAGATGTTAGTAGGGTGAATTATACCTTCTGGAAATTTACTTCCATTCCACTTTGACCAGCTCCAGTTGGAAATTTTTTCAGCTGATTTACCTTCTCCAAGAAAATTAATTTCATGAGATCACATGCAGAATTGTAAATACCTCTGATTTCTGTTGTCCAGTGTACTGGATCTTTCACTGTCCACTCATTAAACGGGATGAACCTTTCTGAGAATCCTCTTCTCATACGCCCGCAAGTTTAAGACACATAAAATGTGACTACATAAATTTTAACCATTTCCATTTCATGCTGTATGTCATATGAAATTGTCACCCATAATTATGACCTTAGTATCGATCTATTGCATTTCAATCTCTTTTAGGGTTAGGGGTGGGGGAAGGGTATCTTTTTTTTCTTCGCAAATGTAAATAAACCCAATCTGTTTCTTAAACGAGGGACATATTCATACGACACAGAATGCTTTTTAACTCAATAGACATCATTGATTAGTTGAAATTGCAAAAATTGAAGAAAAAGAAACAACAAATATCTTACAAACTATAGAATTTTCTCAATAAAGCCTAGAGAAAAAGAGGTTTTATAAACACATTCTACCAGTATACGAAGTTTAAAATTTTTTAGTTACCTACAAATTATGTTAAAAACTGGCCATTCAACCCCAAAAGATCCTTGCTTTCTACATTTTTCTCCCTTCTATAAAATTTAAATGGTTTGTACTTATTGAAGTTTGACACTTCACTCTGTCCATGTCTGAGATACTAAAAGAAGCATTGTTTTTATGGGAAAATGAGAGGAATGGAAGATAGTTTTCTAGTTTGCAGATTGCATGCATTGAGTTTTTAGATGGCAGCTAAGCTAAACACTTTATAGAAGTCATTTTTCAGAAATTGACAGCTTAGGTTAGAATTTTAATTTTTCGTTTTCCATTTTTGTTTTTCTTGACAGCACTCGTTAATTCAGAAGGTAAATGGTAGAGAACACACACACACACATGTATATTTGTGTATATGTGTATATTTGTATGTGTATATGTATGTATGTATGTGGGTGTGGGTGTGTGTGTGTGTGTGTGTATATGTGTGTATGTGTGTATATGTATACGTAGTAAAGCAGTAGAAAGAAAGAAGGAAAAATGGGTTGCTATTAGTTTAGTTCATTTGTAAATAGGCAGAGATTCTGGTTGTATCTGTTTCAGGGTGTCTTTTCAAAATGAGGAGTAACATTAGAAACCTATAGCAAATACTCATTTATATTAAGTGAGGAGCTGTCATTCTCGAAATGCTCAGAATTTGTGATGCGACAACGTTATATATAAATGCTGTGAACAACATTACAATTCTTTGCTTTTTGGCTCTGTACTTTAAGACAGATTCAACTGCCTGGTAACTAGATAGCATCGCCTAAACATTCTGCTAAGGCGTAGTATTGAAATTTTCTCGTTGATATAAACTGCTAATGATAAATGGGTCTTTATTAGCTGAAAGTATTGTCTTTATGAGTAGCAAATAGAACTGTGTGTTTCAACTGAGGTGGCTGTGGCACCTTCTTAGCTTAACTGCCAATTTGTCGAGTTTATAGTACAACAATAAATCCCTTAGCTCATCCATTAACCATCCTGCTTTTATTAATGTTTAACGATCAGCTCAATTAACTCTTTAATTCTAATCTACTGAGATTGTTGTTTCAATGTACAAGTGTTAGATTTAACACTCTGTGTCTCTGTTCACTTATTCATTTGGGGATTCCTGCTGTTTTCTTTGATTCTTGTCTACTTAATCTCATTCAAAATTTAGTTGAAGTCCTTTATCTGTCAAGGTTTAGAAAGCATTTTCATATCTAATTTGTTTGGAATATTGATACAGGCGCAGGAGTCGCTGTGTGGTAAGTAGCTTGCTTACCAACCACATGGTTGCTGGTTCAGACCCACTGTGTGGCGCCTTGGGCAAGTGTCTTCTACTATAGCCTCGGGCCGACCAAAGCCTTGAGTGGATTTGGTAGACGGAAACTGAAAGAAGCCTGTCGTGTATGTGTTTGTGTCTGTGTTTGTCCCCCCCAACATCGCTTGATAACTGATGCTGGTGTTTACATCCCCGTAACTTAGCGGTTCATCAAGAGACCGATAGAATAAGTCCTGGGGTTGATGTGCTCGACTAAAGGCGGTGCTCCAGCATGGCCGCAGTCAAATGACTGTAACGAGTAAAAGAGTAAAGAGTGAGAATGTCATTGGCTTTGCTGTTTGAATTGCTTCTTGTACAACACAGCTAAGGTAGTAGTTCTCTAATTGTAGCTTGAACACTCTTCTTCCTCGGGAGACTGCAAACCGTATGGAAAATCCGAGATATGAGACTCTGATTTGTGCAGTATATAAGGTAACTTTGTCAGAGTACTTGACAAAGTGTGATTTCCTTAGTTTTGGCATAATCAGCTGTCATTCAACCTCTTAAAAATAATTGCCGAGTTATCCTCTCTCTGTTTTAACAACAGAAAGACATAGCCAGCCCCTGGATATGTTACATAGAATTGGTGGGGTACAAAGACTGGTGATCATGGCTGGAACGACTTTGATCATAGACTGTTCAACTAGTGCTGACCTCGGGCTAAACACATTCTATGATTTGAGCTTTTGTTCATAAACTCATGATTTAATTACCTTATCCATTTAGCCACTTTTCTCTTGCGGGTTTCATATAGCATGGTTCTGCAGTCACACATATGGCAGAAACGTTAGCATGCAGGGCAAAATGCTTAGTGGTATTTCGTCTGTCGTTACGTTCTGAGTTCAAATTCCGCCGAGGTCGACTTTGCCTTTCATCCTTTCGGAGTCGATAAAGAAAGTACCAGTTTTGCACTGGGGTCAGTGTAATCGACTTAATCCCTTTGCCCTTGTTTGTCCCCTCTATGTTTAGCCCCTTGTGAGCAATAAATATGTGCATATGCAGGTGTGGGGTTTGGTGTACATGGATCTGTCTGTTTCTGTATATCTTTACTTTGACACTGATTTAAAAAGAACCCACAAAGCAGTTGTCATTTTTCTTGTATCTTAACAGTTCAGCAAACAGAAATCGCTAAAATTAAATACTGGGGTTTGTGATTGACACCACCTCAAGGTGGATGCCCCAGCGTGGTCACAGCCCAATGAGTGAAACAAGAGTTCCTATTACAAAGACTAGGAGTTCATTGATAATTTGTTGTTTAACCTTATGTCACCTCTGGCTGAGCAGGATTACCAAAAACATTCCAGCTGTGGCTATCACTTTTTTCTTTTTTTTTTGTGTGTGTGCTGGAAACTCATTCATGTCCCTAAGGTAGTTGGCTGTAATCTGAGGAAGATTTGGCTACTACTGTTTCTTATTTATACTTTGTAGCATATGATAGAATTGGTAGTGCAAAATAAATCAGTTTAATTAGTCCTTCTTAATGTTAGTTCAATTTTCAGTGGCAGTGGGTGGGGGTACCATGTTCCAAAGTTAGGAATTATGTACATAGTGTTCTTAGCCTTCTGTTGTACCCTAAACATTGCATCACCTGCTGTGAAGTCCTCTCCCTCAATACTACTGAATCAGGTATCATTAGGTAAAGGAGGGAGTAGCATTTACTCATGTTATATATATATATATAACAAGTGAATAGTTTATCAAAATCAAATACCCTCACCTGGGCAACCTAGCTAGGGTTGATCACTCCATCCTAGAATTGCATCCCACCAACAACAGTTCATGATGCAACCCTCTTAACCCATATATACCCATAAAAAATAGTCTAAAATTTCACTGTATTTAGATCAAACGTTATGGTAAGCTTTCACAGTCTGGAAGAGAAGGACAGTATGCAGCTGTTAGCTATGGGTGTCGACTACATTATCATCATCGTTTAATGTCCGCTTTCCATACTAGCATGGGTTGGACGAATGACTGAGGGCTGCACCAGGCTTCAATCTTGATCTGGCAGAGTTTCTACAGTTGGATGCCCTTCCTAAGCCAACCTCTCCGAGAGTAGTGGGTGCTTTTACGTACCACCGGCACAGGGTCAGCCAGGCGGCACTAGCAACGACCTCGCTTGAATCTTTTACACATGCCACCGGCACAGGTGCCAGTAAGGCTATGCTACTGAACATTTCGTATGCTCAGTCAGTTGCTTCCTAGCGAGTTCATATCCAAACAAGCAGGAGCAGGTTTTGTGTTACGAAAGCACAACCAGGGGTATATATATGGGTTAATCCAGAGCTATCTGGGGGCTTTATCTGTAGCTTCACATGTAGGACTGAAGGGGTTCCCTTCTTTCAAGTGCAATTGGATGAGTACTTTGCAGAGTGAGTGCCCTGCAAAACGTCTCCAAACCATCTCTGTAATCTGGAGATTTTCCCCCTACATGATCTGCTTAACTTTTTACAGCTGATTTATACCCAAACAAATGGATCTTTCATCAGACTTCAGCAATGAATATCCCAATTGTCTGATGAACTGGACTACCTGCTTGTTAAATTTAATTTTAAATGGCCGAGTATTCTACATACTAGTACTCTTGACCCTTTAGCATTCAGATTACATTGTCAGAATGACATTGCAGGGTAAGTGTAAGAAGCTGGATATGGCTGGTTTAATCCTTTAGCATTTAAACCGGCCATATCCGGTCAAAAGTATTCTGCCTGTTTTATGTTCAAACTGGCCAGATCTGGTCTCTCACACCAGCCCTACAATATCTTTTTAAAAATTAACAGCTACCTTGTCAAAATCTCATCACTACAAGATAATGCACGATTAGTTCAAACAATGTGGATAAAAAAGGATTAATTTTGGCAGAATAATGCGAATACTCTATACTCTCTCTTTTACTTGTTTCAGTCATTTGATTGCAGTCATGCTGGAGCACCACTTTTAATCGAGCAACTCGACCCCGGGACTTATTCTCTTGTAAGCCCAGTACTTATTCTATCGGTCTCTTTTGCCGAACCGCTAAGTAACGGGGACATAAACACACCAGCATCGGTTGTCAAGCAATGCTAGGGGGACAAACACAGACACACAAACACACTAACATATATATGCATATATACGACGGGCTTCTTTCAGTTTCCGTCTACCAAATCCACTCACAAGGCTTTGGTCGGCTTGAGGCTATAGTAGAAGACACTTGCCCAAGGTGTCCCATGCAGTGGAAGTGAACCCGGAACCATGTGGTTGGTAAGCAAGCTACTTACCACACACAGCAACTCACACTATAGGGATAAACTTAATCCCTCCAGCAGGACTGGTGGAATAACACAATGTCTAAGACCAGGTTTTTGAAGCCTGTTACAGTCTGACAGGATTTTTGCACAGTTTCCATTTTCCTAATTTTCACTCTTGTTTAGATCAACTCAAAAGCTGTTGTTGGTGCCATACAGTCCTTGAATTATAGATCTGTAGATTTCTGCTGTTATCACCACTCCTCGGCTCTCCATAGATTACAAATTATTAATAGAATGGTATAAATAGATCAACAGTAACGTATGATGGTGTTAAAAGTTGTTCAAGTGTCAAACATCGAAATTCGGCCAAGTCCAGAATCGTAGTTTAACCGTAGGTCAGTCCTGATGAAGCAGATCTATGATCAAGTGTTTTAGAATTGTGACCATCCTGCCTCTCTTAACCCTTTCATTACTGCATTTATTTTGAGATGCTCTGTGTTTCTTTCAATTATTTTAAATGTAACAAAGATTTTAGTAAAATAATTTAATTACCATTAAGCTAGTGTTAGGAACATAAATTGCGACTGAGGTTTGGTAGTATATTTTAATGAAAAACTTAAAACAAGTCACTTGTACTACTGAGCCAGAGCCGGTTTCGGCCGGGTTGGTAATGAAAGGGTTAAAGGTAGTAAATCTACGTTTTATGTAATGCCCCTTTCCTCTTAACCCTTTCGTTACTGAATTTATTTTGAGGGGTTCTGTGTTTCTTTCAATTACATTAAATATAACAAAGAATTTCGTGAAATAACTTAGTTATCATTCAGCTAGTGTTAGGAACATAAATTGTGACGAAGGTTTGGTGGAAGATTTTAATTCACAACTTATGGAAACAAGGCATTTGTACTACAGAGCCAGAGCCGGTTTCAGCCGGGTTGGTAACGAAAGGGTTCATTTATAGACAGTACAGCGTTGTGGTTTCAGAGGCAATTTGGTTGCTTTTTCTAGCTGGTTAAAACAACCGCATAGAGGCTTCCTCAATGGATTTGTGATGTTGTATATCTAAATTGTGACGAAGGTTTGGTGGAAGGTTTTATTTCAAAACTTATGAAAACAAGGCATTTGTACGCCAGAGCCGGTTTCAGCCGGGCTGGTAATGAAAGGGTTAATTTATAGACAGTACAGCGTTGTGGTTTCAGAGGCAATTTGGTTGCTTTTTCTAGCTGGTTAAAACAACCGCATAGAGGCTTCCTCAATGGAATTGTAATGTTGTATATCTAAATTGTGACTAAGGTTTGGTGGAAGATTTTATTTCATAACTTATGAAAACAAGGCATTTGTACTACAGAGCCAGAGCCGGTTTCAGCCAGGCTGGTAACGAAAAGGTTAATTTATCGACAGTACAGTGTTGTGGTTTCAGAGGCAATTTGGTTGCTTTTACTAGCTGGTTAAAACAACCTCATAGAGGCTTCCTCAATGGATTTTTTTAATGTTGTATATCTAAATTGTGACTAAGGTTTGGTGGAAGATTTTATTTCAAAATTTATGAAAACAGGCATTTGTACTACAGAGCCAGTTTCAGCCGTGCTGGTAACGAAAGGGTTAATTTATAGACAGTACAGTAGTGTTGTGGTTTCAGAGGCAATTTGGTTGCTTTTTCTAACTGGTTAAAACAACCGCATAGCAGTTTCCTCAATGGATTATTTTAATGTTGTATATCATAGGCACGCGTGTGTGCACACACACACACACCATCTTTTTTTTTTTTTGTCTTTGTCTTTTTTGAATCCTCTGTATATGTGTGTGTGTGTGTGTGTGTGTGAGATAATTGTCTACCATTTAACTTGTAATGACAGTAATTTTCGCGTGGCTCGTGCCCTCTTCTGACAAGTTGTTTGCCAACAACCGCCAGTTAATTTCTCTCCATTTCATGCCCCTGTAAAGGTCATTCTCTTCAGTTTGAATGTCACAGTTCTCTCTCTTAACTGATCAAATTAGTTCTCTATTAGCTCTCTCAATTTATGCTATTTTATGTACGTTTGTCCCATATATATATATAGAGTCTGTGTGTATAAAATAAACACGCACATTCATAATGGCACTTGTTTAAGCATTTATCAGTGTATTTAGATTTGATTGCTGCTGTTTTTTTTTTTTGCTTTTTATCTATTTCCTATAAAATTGTTTTGTTTTTGTTTCTTTGTATAATTTTTTTTTATATATCTTAGTTTGCATTTTTTTTTGGTTTTATTTTATTTTCCGTGTCTTTCTATTTTTCTGTTTGCTAATTTTTTTTTTCCTTTTTTTTTTTTAATCTTCTGCAGAGATCGCACGGATACGATCCTCATTGTTCCATCACAAAGGAAACAGCAGGGAATCTTTACCCTTACCTGCATCAGATGGTCAAGCAGTCACATTATCACAGAAACTTTATGTACCTGTCAAAGAACACCCTGATGTAAGTATCATACCCCCTTATTTCTGCTTGGTTATGTCATTGTTCTACCATGCCTCCCCACTAAATATATCATTTAACCCTTTAGCGTTCAGATTATTCTATCAAACATAATGCTTATTCATTCCCATTGATTTGAATTAATCATGCATTATCTCATATCTTCAAGATCTTGATGGTGTAATTACCTAATGTAGAATAACATTGTAGGGTAGGTGTGAGAGCCTGGATCTGGTCAGTTTGAACAGAAAACAGATTAAATATTTTGGCCGGATATGGCCAGTTTAAATACTAAAGGGTTAACTAGCACTATGACCCAGCAATGCCGGGTCATACTGCTAGTGCATGCATATACAGCTGCATGCGTGCACACATACGCGAGTACTGTCCAAGTCTCTGACCAATCACATACAGCTAGCTGGCATTCAATTGGCGTATCAAGTTTCGGGCACTTTGATTGGGTTTTGGATAGAAAATTCACAAATAAGTCACTTCTATTGATTTTTTTTAATGGCTTTGCGGGGTGACTGGGGAAACGTAAAGATGTGCACGACCACCCTTGGACGGTTTTGAATGACCATAGAAAGTGCGAGCCCTCTGAAAAATTGTGGATTTGTATAAAGGACACACAGACATTTTGCCGTTTATATATATGGAGATGTCCACTTTTCCGTGCTTTCATGGGCCAGACAATAGAATTTGTTGAGGTAGATTTTCTAGTTTGATACTTTTCCTGTCACCAATTCTCACCTGTTTTCCGAGTAAGGTAGTACTTTCCCATAGTTTTTTTTGGAAGACTGGGGGCAAAAAAAACCACCCTTACTTGTATGATGACGATGCTCATTTACAACCATCACATACAGTCAAGACGAGTACCCACTCACGCATACACAAGCTTCTTTCAGTTTCCATCTGCCATATCCACTTACAAAGCTCTGATTAGCTCAGTGCTATAGTAGACCAACCTAAGGTACTACACTATGGTAGTGAACCTGAGATTACATAATTACATAGGCGCAGGAGTGGCTGTGTGGTAAGTACCTTGTTTACCAACCACATGGTTCCGGGTTCAGTCCCACTGCGTAGCACCTTGGGCAAGTGTGTTCTACTATAGCCTCGGGCCAACCAAAGCCTTGTGAGTGGATTTGGTAGACGGAAACTGAAAGAAGCCCGTCGTATATGTGTGTGTGTATGCGTGTGTGTTTGTGTGTCTGTGTTTGTCCCCCTAGCATTGCTTGACAACCGATGCTGGTGTGTTTGTGTCCCCGTTACTTAGCAGTTCTGCAAAAGAGACCGATAGAATAAGTACTGGGCTTACAAAAGAATAAGTCCCGGGGTCGAGTTGCTCGATTAAAGGCGGTACTCCAGCATGGCCGCAGTCAAATGACTGAAACAAGTAAAAGAGAGAATTGAAAAGCAAGCTTTTTAACCACACAGCCATGCCTGCATTTTTTTTCCCCACCCCACAGACACCCAACCTTTGTTTCCAAGTATAGCAACTTTATTCCAATGGTCATTTGCTTGTTGAACAACTATGGTGTGGGACATAAACATCACTGCAGCCCAGGCAGTATCAAAGGTTAAGCACACGGACAGCCAACACACACATCTGCACAACTGGCTTCCATACAGTTTCGGCTAAATTTTACTCATTGGGTATTTGTGAACCCAAAGCCATAGGGGATACTTCGACCCCCTAAGTGTTATGCAGTGGGTATTTGTGAACCCAAAGCCATAGGGGATACTTCGACCCCCTAAGTGTTATGCAATAGTATCAAACCTGAAACTGTGATTGTAAAGTGCAACAGGAAGGGTTTCCGTCCATAGAAAATTTGCTTCAACAAATTCCACCCGGCTCGTGTAAGGAAAATGGATATTAAAATGGTGATCTACACGACACCGATTCTTTTGTATAATTTTTTTGGAGAAGGGCCAGAAATCATTCTAGTGTATCTACCTTTCAGTTAAACTGAAACATTTGTGGTACCTGGTGCAAGTTTCTCATTCCACCGAGGTTGACTTTGCCTGTCGTTCTTTTGGTGTCAATAAAATAATCATCAGTTAAGCACTGGGGTCTCTCCCCAGAACTTTACTGGCCTTGTGCCAAAATTTGAAACCAATTATTATTATTATTATTATTATTGGAGCAAGCTGGCAGAAATGTTAGCATGCCAGACAAAATACTTAGCAGTAGTTCATCCGTTGTTTCATTCTGAATTCGAATTCCACCAAGGTTGGCTTTACCTTTCATCCTTTTGGGGTTGATAAAATAAGCACCAGTCAAGTAGTGGGGTCAAAGTAACACTTACCCCCTCCCTAACAAAATTTCCATGCCTTGTGCCTATAATGTAAAGGATCATTGTATCTGATGACATAATACACAAGGGCATATTATATGCAGCCCAATTCTATCAGTGCATTTTTTAGTGCATTTAACCCTTTCATTACTGTATTTACTTTGAGATGCTCAATATTTCTTTCAATTACTTTAAATATAACAAAAAATTTAGTAAAATAACTTAGTTATCATTAAGCTCGTGTTAGGAATATAAATTGTGACTAAGGTTTGGTGGAAGATTTTAATTCAAAACTTATGAAAACAAGACATTTGTACTCAGAGCCAGGGCCAGTTTCAGCCGGGTTGTAACAAAAGGGTTAAAACTTATGTAGACCCCCCCTTTTTTTTCGGGTTTTTTTTTTTTCCCCCCTCTCAGTTTTATATGCCATAGTATGGTATATTTAATGGGTGCAATTCTGAAATATCAGGCACCCGCATGGCTGTGTGGTTAAAGGAATTTGCTCATGGGTTCAATCCTATTGTGCACCAGTTTGGACAAGCATCTTCTTGGTGGAAGCCTGTTTGCTTGATTATGTAAATATCATTTCTACTTTTCACATGATGTCAGAGGAATAGAAAATGTCGTGTTTACATTCCTAATGAACACCTCAGCATTCTGTAACTCTGCACTCTCTAAATAGTGGAATGCAAAAAGCACTTTGTCAAAGAGATGAGGGTTAGTGACAGGAAAAGCCATCTGTAAAAATACAGCCCCAAATAAGTAACCAACCAACCAACCTATTCAAGCAGAGAAAAATGGACATATTTTAGCATACTGCAGACTTCAAGAAATATGAAATCTTTTTGATATGAGACTTATAGTAGATGAAGTTATAAATAATAGCATGTAGAATGTTACAAAAAAATCCCACTGGATTAATTACTCTTGTACTCTCCCAGGGATTTTTTTTTTTTTTTATACCTAATATTCTTTTTGCTATCATTTATAGTTTCATCTGACATCATTAAAGCCAATGTCCTTTTATATTCCTTCAAGTGTAATTTTTTTTACACAATTTTGAGCTGGTTCCTTGTCCCTTGGTTGCTCTTTTTATTATACAATAAGCACTTTTTCGTAAACTTAACTCCAGTATATTACTAGCATTTAAATTTATAGGACTCAACAATTGTGGGTTCTTTCAGAAATCTTTTATAAGACTGATCTTCAAACCATTTTCTTCCTTATTGCTGAAGAATATACATATCCATTGGATTAAAACAACAAAACTGGTAGAACGGTAAACTGAGAAGTGAAGAGGGGGAAATGTTTTATATTCAAAACGAATCCTAAATTTGATGGCCTTTTCAATTGCGCCTGCTCATGTCATTCTCTGACCTTCGAGTATAATTAAATCCTACACTTAACGTTAGATGGCCTTCCATATAGTTTTCATTGACTAAATTTCATTGACAAAACATTCGTCCACCCTTTTACTACAGTAGAAGCTGTATGAGATGGAATCCCGCCACACACACACACACACACACACATAAGAAAAAGCATGATAAACACGAGATATAAATATTTTTGCATTTTAGCATTTAGTTATTTGCATCTTGTGTTTATCATGCTTTTCCCCAACATTTGGTCTGTATATTGTAATTGGTAACCCTGCTAAGTAGCAACTGCAGCACATTGCTGCAAGCAGTGGTTGATAATGCTCTGTGTGGTGCTCTAAACACCACAGTAGCAGTCATACACTTCTGCATGAGTTAGACGGAACTCACTGAGTCAGGTTTAAAAATTTTTTTTTTATAGCAGGATATCCTTCCTTTTGCCAGTCCTCACCTGTTTTCATGAAGGATTGGGAGTGAGCAATACCAGTTGTAGAGCAAGACGAGGGGGGGAAACACACACATATACATACTCTCTTTACTCTTTTACTTGTTTCAGTCATTTGACTGCGGCCATGCTGGAGCACCACCTTTATTCGAGCAACTCGACCCCGGGACTTATTCTTTTTTTGTAAGCCCAGTACTTATTCTATCGGTCTCTTTTGCCAAACTGCTAAGTAACGGGGACATAAACACACCAGCATCGGTTGTCAAGCAATGCTAGGGGGAGAAACACAGACACACAGACACACACACACATATATATATATACACGACGGGCTTCTTTCAGTTTCCATCTACCAAATCCACTCACAAGGCTTTGGTCGGCCCAAGGCTATAGTAGAAGACACTTGCCCAAGGTGCCACACAGTGGGACTGAACCCGGAACCATGCAGTTCGTAAGCAAGCTACTTACCACACAGCCACTCCTGCGCCTATGGGCTTTTTTCAGCTTCTGTCTACCAAATCCAGTCAAGTTTTTAGTTGGCCTAGGACTATAATAGAAGACACTTTAGCCAAGGTGCCGTGCAGTGGGACTGACCCCAAATCACTTTGCGAAACAAACTTGACTTCACAGCCCATGCCTATCATGTGCATGCGTGTGATATATGAAATGCCAGTAGCAGATGTGAACTCACAACCTTGTTGTTTGGTACACCCTGACACGTGTCTGTTTCAACTCACACAGTGTATGTGTGTGTGTACACACAATGTAACCAGTATTCTCTTTACTCTTTTACTTGTTTGTCAGTTTGCTCGACTAAAGGTGGTGCTCCAGCATGGCCCACAGTCAAATGACTGAAACAAGTAAAAGAAAAAAGAGTAAAAGAGAAATAAGAATTACATTTGACTTCAGTCTTAAAGGGTTAAAAATATACCAACTTTGAAAAGTTATTTGTATTCTTGGAGTGTCCTTCTAAAATGTTGTTTTGTACACTGTCAGGATAAGATCATTGGGATCATTAGCCCTTTAGCATTTAAACTGGCCATATCCGGTCAAAATATTCCTGTTTTGGGGTCTTAAAATGGGTAGATCTGGCCTCTTAAACCAACCCTACAATATCGTTCTAAAAATTAAGTTATCTCTTCAAAAATCTCAAAGCTACCAAATAATGCATGGTTCATTCAAAACAATCTGAATAAATAAGCATTACTTCTGACAGAATGCATATGCGAAAGGGTTGAGGAATGAGATCCTTAGACACAGTAATGTCCTGATTCCATAACCCCTGCCTCCTCCCCACCTGAACAGAAATCCATTTAGTTGAGTGCATATTTTTCCTACCTCCACTGTCTTAACCTCCTTTTCTCCACTACATGCACTGCATTATGGGTAATGTCATATTGTTCTTATCTCAACTTCATCTTAGCTTCTTCCCAATCTAAGATAACAAACTATATTCCTAGAACATCATAACTTGGCAATGCCCTTATATGGTCGTCAATTCACAATTTAATTTTTGTTTTTTTTTTTAAATCCTTTTTGGAATGGATAGCAGGCTGCTTACAAAAGTGGTTCCTATTAGTTAACCCTTTTGTTACTTTATTTCTAATGAATGCTTTAATTTTTGAAAATATATTTAGTAAGACAGTTTTTTGTCATTATTAAACCCTTTCATTACTGTATTTATTTTGTGATGTCCTGGGTTTCTTTCAATTAATTTTAAATAAAACAAAGAATTTATTAACCCTTTCATTACCAACCCGGCTGAAACTGGCTCTGGCTCTTTAGTACAAATGTCTGGTTTTCAAAAGTTCTGAATTAAAATCTTCCACCAAACCTGAGTCATAATTTACGTCCCTAACTCTAGCTTAATGATAACGATGTTATTTTACTTAATTCTTTGTTATATTTAAAATAATTGGAAGAAATACTGAGCATCTCAAAATAAATTCAGTAACGAAAGGGTTAAAATAGCTTAGTTATCATTAAGCTAGTGTTTGGAACATAAATTATGACTCAGGTTTGGTGGAAGATTTTAATTCAAAACTTACGAAACAAGACACTTGTATTACTGAGCCAGAGCCGGTTTCAGCCGGGTTGGTAATGAAAGGGTTAAGCTGGTTCAAGAACATAAATTTTGACAGGGAATTTTGAAGGGAGGTTTAATTTAGGTCACACTTTAAAACAAGGATTGCGCTGTGGAACAAGAGGCAGTGTTGGTATCAAAAATGTTTGTATGAATTTAGTGAAAATGCACATTATCCAGTAATGATGGAGATGGTTATCTTTTTGGCTTTGATCCCTTCCTGCTACTGAAAACACAGTGGTGGGGTACTTATTTATTGCCTGCTTCTCTCTCTCCTTCTCTGTTTTTCTCTTTCTCTTTCTGTTTCTTTCTTTCTCTGTCTCTCTCAGATGTGAGCAATACGGATGTTTGAACTAATAACCATGTAGACAGACAGGAGTCGAACATCTTGCTCTTCAAATGAAAAATATCTGTCCAAAATGATTGTCTTTAGAGTACAATGGTCTGCTAGTTTTGCACTAATGGTCAGTTGACATGTCACTTTATGGCGTTGGACATGGGCTTCTCTGTGTAAGCTGGTCCACAAAGACCCTTTATCATGCCACAAGGAGAACAGGGATAGTAAGCAAAATTTCAATTTAGATCATGCAGAGAACGAGAACATACCTTGAAACAACATCATCATCATCATCGTTTAACATCCGTTCTCCATGCTAGCATGGGTTGGACGGTTCGACCGGGGATCTGAGAAGCCAGAAGGCTGCACCAGGCTCCAGTCTAATCTGGCAATGTTTCTACAGCTGTATGCCCTTCCTAACGCCAACCACTCCGTGAGTGTAGTAATCTTGTCTGATGCAAAAACTTATTTGCTGCTTTGGACTGGTGGATAGATAGATGGATCCGTGAGTCAAAGCTAATTATGCAAGGGATTGGGCATGCAAGTCTCCTTCTCCACAGTGCTTTTATTCAAAGAGAAGGTTACTGATTTGGGTTGATACAGTTTGGCACCAGCCTCATTGTAGGCCATGGTGTCAGAATGTAAAGAGCTGGAAAAGATAAGTATTTTGCCTGTTCTTTTAACAGTACAGTTCTGCCAATCCACTGCCCTGGCTGGGTCCCTTTTAAAAAAGAAAAACAAGTTGACATTAGGAAAGGCATCTAGCTACCTGTAGAAACCATGCCAAACCTGACACTGGGGCTCACTTCCTCCCTGTGGCACGCCAGATCCTGTCAACCCATGTCAGCATGGAAAATGGATATTAAATGATGATCCAAAAAATAAAATAAAAATGAACAGCTCAGGTGACCTTTGTGGGATTTCAACCCAGAATGCAGAGAATTGGAGCAAATTCCATAAGGTGCTTATCCTGCACTCCCAGTTCACTGCCTTACTACTTTAACCCTGTAGCATTTAAACCGGCCATATCCGGCCCAAAGTATTCTGCCTGTTTTATGTTCAAACTGGCCAGATCTGGTCTCTCACACCAACCCTACAATATCGTTTCAAAAATTAACAGCTACCTCATCAAAATCTCAAGCTCCAAGATAATGCCTGATTAATTCAAACCAATGTAGATAAAAAAGGATTAATTTTGGCAGAATAATGCGGACACTAAAGGGTTAAACTGTTTGGGTACTTTATTAGGGGTTATTTTATTTATTGGCCCTTGAATGAGTAAAAAGCAAAGTTGACCTTGGCGCGGTTTCAATTCAGAGTACATACACCAAGCCAGGACAAACAGAGGTCATTCTATGTATTCCTTTCAAACGAGAAGTAAATTCTTCATATTTTTAGCATTTCCTACATCTGCTTTTGTCTAGGATCCTTTGACTAGAATTACTTACCAAGCTTACCAAGGTGAATGCAAATTACCATAGTATTTGAAATGTCATGAAAACGAGGATTAAGTGTCAGTAATATTTGTTTCCCCATTAGAGATAAGAATTCTTTAGTCTTGGAGGATGTTATCGCCTTTCCCCACTCTCTAAAATTACCGTTAAAATTACTCCATAAATTCCTTTGGTATCATTTCTAACAATTTAGCCATTTTAAAGCCTGTAAAATATGTTAAATGCTTCTACAAGTAAATCTTTTATTGCGGGAATTTTATTCCAAAACAAAGTGATAAACCATTTCTTTGCACTCTGTAAATGGGACCAATGGTGGGGTCGACCCCAAACTTGCAGCCCATAACAGCAAAGCTTCTTTACATATTTTCGTTATCTTCTCTACCTTATAGAGAATACATTCTGATGCATCATTTGTTAAGATCAGGTGCCTTCATATTTTTTCTGCTCACTGGTCTCTAAGTTGTTGATTACAAGTATGTAAGTCTATTATATATATATATATATATATATATATATCGCCTTTACCTTCGAAACGCAGAGTAGATGAAACAGAGGCGACTGAAGAAGGGGAATTTTCCTTGTATTGTATGTCCTGTACTCTATTTTTTCGTTGTTTAAAACCATTTCCTTGATTTTGTGTTTGTTTTCGTTTCTCATTGTGTTCGACGTTTTTTTTTTTGGTGTCTTGTACTCATATATGCACGTATATACATGTAGATGTAGGTACATACATATATGTATATATGCATATGCTTTATTTATTAATTTGTTATATATATGTGTGTGCAGCCTCACTGCATGGCCATATAGATACAGTTGTCAGTGCATTTTGGGTAGTTGAACATTGTGGTTGGTCACTGGGGGGGGGGTACTTTTTTGCAGCACAAACAGAATTGACTGATTGTTTTCCCTACTGGCATTGTTTGGATGGCTTGACAGGAACTGGCAAGACCAGGGACCACATCGAGATTCCATAGTCAAACTGTCCAACTTGTGTCACCATGGAAAATTGGATGTTAAACGGATCTACTAGAACAGATAGAGGATAGGTGGAGCTTTTCTCCAAAATTTTGGTTATCTGAAGTAGTTCCTATTGTGAACTGGTTGGTTGGCCCATACTGTCAGAGTAAGAACCAGTCAATCTTTTGCAGCTGGATGAACTTAACTAATTTGTCACCAAATTGCCTGAAATCTCTACAAGGGTCTGGGATATAAAAGCTATCTGTTTTTAGTGTTATTTTTAAATTTAAACTTTCCATAGTTTAACCCTTTCGTTACCAACCCAGCCAAAACCGGCTCTGTAGTACAAATGTCTTGTTTTCATAAGTTTTGAATTAAAATCTTCCATCAAACCTTAGTCACAATTTATGTTCCTAACACTAGCTTAATGATAACTAAGTTATTTTACTAAATTCTTTGTTATATTTAAAATTAATTGAAAGAAACACAGAGCATCTCAAAATGAATACAGTAACGAAAGGGTTAAGAAGTTTTGTTTCAAACATCTGGTTTTTTAAATTATTTGTAATTTAGGCAGAATGCTAGCTAGCAATGGGGAGGTGGGGGTTGGTCAATTACATTGACCCCTGCCACTTGTAATTTATTTTGTCGGTCCTAGAGGAAAAGGTGAAACCGACTTTGGCAGGATTTGAACTCGAGCTTAGAAATGCTGGAAGGGATTCCTTACCCCCCACCCCAACCTATTTCTTTACTACCCACAAGGGGCTAAACACTTAATAATTTTTATTAGAGGCACAAGGACTGAAATTTGGGAGGAAGAGGGTTCGTCAATTGTACTTATTTCATTTAGATTACTTTATCGAATGTAATGCTTACCCACCATTGGTTTGAATAAACCTTTTAGTGTCCAGACGACTGTCAAATGTAATGTTTATTTATTCACATCGTTTTGGATTTATTGTGCATTATCCCTTAGCTTCAAGAGTTAGATGTGATTGTTTACTTTTAAAATGGCATTGTAGCATAGGTGTGAGAGGTCAGATCTGGTCAGTCTGAACAAAAGCAAGTAAAATATTTTGGGCCAGATCATCGTCGTTTAACGTCCGCTTTCCATGCTGGCATGGGTTGGCCGGTTTGACTGAGGGCTGGCGGACCAGATGGTTGCACCAAGCTCCAGTCTTGATCTGGCAGAGTTTCTACAGCTGGATATGGTCCCAAAATATGGGCTGATCGTGCATTATCTTGCAGCTTCAAGATTTCGAAAATGTAATTGTTTAGAATTAGAACATTGTAGGGTAGGCATGAGAGGCCAAGTCTGAACACAAAAGACAGGATATTGATATGGCTAGGTTTTTTTGGCAGGGGCTTATAATATGGTTCCTTTATGTGATTCCAAATATGCCTCTTTGTGAGGGTTTCTTTGTGACATTTTTATATAGTTTTATTTGTATTTCTTGTTCTACTCAAATAGTTGCTTAATTGATTTATGCCTTGCACTAAGTCCAAGTCATAGCTGGCCTGGGGTTATGCAACTTGTTTATCCATTTAAAGTGGCCACCTCCAACCAAAATAATCTGTTATCTTCAAACTAGTTAGATCTGGTCTCTCACATTTGCCCTAAAATCTATATATATAAACGGCAAAATGTCTGTCTGTGTGTGTGTCCTTTATACAAATCCACAATTTTTCAGTTAGAGAGCTCGCACTTTCTATGGTCATTCAAAACCGTCCACGGTGGTCGTGCACATATTTACATTTCCCCAGTCACCCCGCAAAACCATTAAAAAATCAATAGAAGTGACTTTTTTGTGAATTTTCTATCCAAAACCCAATCAAAATGCCCGAAACTTGATACGCCAATTGAATGCCAGCTAGCTGTATGTGATTGGTCGGAGATTTGGACAGTACTCGCGTGTATGTGCGCACGCACGCAGCTGTATATGCATGCACTAGCAGTATGACCCAGCGTTGCCAGGTCATAGTGCTAGTATTCTATAAATAATCAGATAATTGAAATCTCAAAGCTACAAAGTAATGCCCGACTAATTCATATCAATGTTAATAAATAAGAATTTCATTTGACAGAAAAAACTGGAAGCTAAAGGGTTTAACCCTCAAAAGTTTTTGCCGTTCAACCTCATTGCTATATTGTTTTTGTTGCTGGTTTTTAATTGTGCTTTTTAATTTTTCAGTTCAATTTTGTCGGACGAATATTGGGCCCACGAGGGATGACTGCTAAAGAACTCGAACAATACACAGGCTGTAAAATCATGGTACGAGGGAAAGGATCAATGCGGGACAAGGTAAAGGTAAGTTCTTTAGGGGTCTATTTTTTCTTTGTCCTTACAATTTGGTTCCATTATGATTCCAAATATGGCTTTTAAGAGGAGGTTTCATGTGACATTTTTATAGGTTTTTTTTTCCCTCCACTTGAATAATTGCTTAATTGATTTATACCATGCACCTAATAGCTGGCTTGGGGTTACGCAACTTGTTTATCCAAATGAAAGTGGCTAGTAAACAAATTCTTGCTTTATTTAGCTTATTGATTTTTGAATATGAATTTCCCCACCTCCTGTTCTTTGGGGAATGTCTTTAGATTCAATAGCCATTAAATTTTGGCAATTGAACACTGACAAATTTTTGTCAAGAATTTGGTGCTGCCTGAAGTATTTAGATAATTTCAGCTTCTGTGTGTGTGTGCACCTGTATATGTGAAAATGTGACTGTGTGGTTATCTGAATTTGTTTTGTAGTATAGTCAGAACCAATCAATTCCTTGTGGCAGAATTTGGTAAGATAGAAAACTGCAGGAAGCCTAGAGTGTGTGTGTGTTGCTATTCTGCACTTGTCAACAGCAGTCATGCAGTGATATCGTTAATGTGCTTTGTCACCCTGCGTTTTTGAAGTCCTCTGGAATATTAAAAACAGGTAAGGAATTGTAGACAGGTATGCGACACAGCAAAATCCGGCTTCAAATAACACCTCATCCAAACAAGTCTAATCGTGGCATGTGGAACAGACATGAAATATGTATGTATATAAGAGGGGAGTGGCTTTGTTGTTTAGGAGTTTGCTTCCCAACTGTATAATTTTGAGTTCAGTCCCATTGTCCAATACCCTGGGGAGCAAGTGTGTTTTACTATGGCCCCTGGATGGATTTGATAGATGGAAACTGGAAGAAACTAATTTTGTGTTAGTGTGTATATGTTCGTACCTCCTTATCTTGACATCATGCAATTGTTGAAAAATGAATTGTTCCTCTCCAATATTCTGCAGAAACACCTCACATCATGGGATGGGGGGAAAAATATTACCTTGCTTGGAAACGGGTGAGAGTTGGCATCTGGTTGTAGAAAATCTGCCTAAATAAAAAACTTCATCAGACCCATGCAAGTATAGGAAAGTGACTTTTAATAAAATAATGATTTTATATATCACACACACACACACACACACACACACACACTTGAGATATTAGTTAAGACGGTTTCATAGAAACATTAACTGGGACACATTTGAAATCAGTGCATTTTGGTGAAAATGGTCTTGACTCTTACAGGGTGGGATTGTTTGCTCCCAACAATGTAAATCTTCAAATTTGCAAATATTTTTACAGCTGGTTGCCCATCGTTGAACTGCTAAACAAGATGGCACCTTTTGCAAATTGATTTTTTTTTTTTATTTTTTAAATTTTTTTATTTACTTTAAGGTTCCTGTCATCATCGTTTATCAAAGTCCTGATGTATTGTTTGTATAATAAGTCACCCAGGAACAAGTACTTTGCCTTCAAAAATAACAAATTCAGTTTTCGTAACCCTTTCATTCTCCTTGGCTGGAGAAGGAGGAGAGGGCAGGGGCTGAAATTACCATTCAACCAGTTTTTTTTTTTTTTATTTTTTAAATTTTTTTATTTACTTTAAGGTTCCTGTCATCATCGTTTATCAAAGTCCTGATGTATTGTTTGTATAATAAGTCACCCAGGAACAAGTACTTTGCCTTCAAAAATAACAAATTCAGTTTTCGTAACCCTTTCATTCTCCTTGGCTGGAGAAGGAGGAGAGGGCAGGGGCTGAAATTACCATTCAACCAGTTTTTTTTTTTTATGTCTATACTGGTTCTGGTTGGTAACTTATTAATTTCAATTATCTGTGCAAACGTTTAGTTCTTTGGCAGTTCCGAGCAAATGTTTTCATAGCTGGGTTTCTATAGCTATTTTGCTACTTTGAACACCAATTGCTCTTATCAAGAACTGGTTGATACTTTTATCATTTCCACTTCCTGGAAGCGAGTGGATATGACTAATAAGGACAATGCTGTGTGTGCTTTTGGGACTGAATGCATTTCACTACTTTGGTTTCTTTCACCCACCTCTTACGAACCAGTTCAAACGTCAACTCAGTCTGTTGCTGTAATTTTCAATTTCTTCTGAGGTTGGTTAGTTAGTCTCAGTTAATTGTTCTGAAAAATGTTAGACAAATGTTAGGTGCAGGAGTGTGGCTGTGTGGTAAGTAGCTTGTTTACCAACCACATGGTTCCGGATTCCGGGTTCAGTCCCACTGTGTGGCACCTTGGGCAAGTGTCTTCTACTATAGCCTCGGGCCGACCAAAGCCTTGTGAGTGGATTTGGTAGACAGAAACTGAAAGAAGCCCGTCGTATATATGTGTGTGTGTGTGTGTGTGTGTATATATATATATATATATATATATATATATATACATACATATACAAAACAAGAAAATGGAGGAATAGATTTTAATCAATCAACTACTAGATAATACCAATTCATATAATTTATTAACTAATTATATAGGAACATCCAGATCAAACAGAATAAAACAGTACACATCAATGAGTAAGATAATACCATAAGAATCATATATATATATATATATGTATGTGTGTGTCTGTGTTTGTCCCCCTAGCATTGCTTGACAACCGATGCTGGTGTGTTTATGTCCCCGTCACTTAGCGGTTCAGCAAAAGAGACCGATAGAATAAGTACTGGGCTTTCAAAGAATAAGTCCCGGGAGTCGAGTTGCTCAATTAAAGGCGGTGCTCCAGCATGGCCGCAGTCAAAATGACTGAAACAAGTAAAAAGATAAAAAAAAAATAAGAAAATGTCTGATTATGGGAGACAACAGTAGGATTCTAAACAAATGTTGGGGAAATTTTAGGAAGTGCATCATGACGGTGTAGGTATGAAGTTCAATTCTCATCCACATGGTTTCAGGTTCAGTCCCCCTGTATGGCACCTTGGGCAAGCCTTCCAACCAACCAAATCCTTGTGAATGGATTTGGTTGACAGAAACTGAAAGAAACCTCTCGTGTGTGTGCCTCAGCTTGACGCCCTTTAATAGTTTTGAGTATCATTTTCATACAAGCAGTATCGTTTATTTCCAGTCTTCCATGAAAACATGTCCAACCAAGAACAAATACTAACTTTTTGGAAGCAGTCAGGGTTGGCAACAGGAAGGGCAATTTGCTCATAGAAAAACCTACCTTAACGAATTCCAACTAACCCATGCAAGCATGGAAAAATGGACATTGAAACAATATTCCATTAGCTTTTCACAAGGAAATTCTCTCAGTCTATTTACCAGAATTGTTGCACTTCATTTTAAGTGCTTCTAATCAGTTGCTTTTTAAGGAAACTAAAAAAATTAATTAAACAAAAACTCAACCTGGGGTGATTTTTGGATGCATGTGGCACAGGAATTCACAACAATTTCAGCGTTTGAAATTGAACTGCTTTATTTTTCATTCTTACTTTCTGTTTAACTTTTTCTTAATGTTATTTTACTAATTCTAATTACTTAACAATAACCAAGATATATATCTTCTACCCATTGCCTGGAAATACTTTTCCGGAGAAAATGTCTTAGGGCTAGCTAGGAAAGAGGGCAAGTGTCAGAACTAAACTTGGCTATGGCATTTTGGTTTTTGCAATTGTAAAAACCTTTATATTCTAGCATTAAACAAACAAGAATTAAATATGGTCTGGTGGGGAATTATAGATTTTAAGGTTTTATTGCTGAAAAATGCAACATAGGAATGAAGTCTAAAGACCCGTTTTTCAGTTGCATCACAATGACGGCATCATTTTAAGGTGCGAGATTGTTCAATACCAATCTCATGGTTATTGAAATGAGTGCTGAGTTTTTTCTCCAAAGCAAACATAGCTGTTTTTACGTGAGGAAGGATTTTGTATTGAAAACTCAAATCACCCCCCAACTTGGATTAAATTAAAAACAAAAAGAAAAGGTGGGTTACGTGGTTAATTGTTATGAAAACTGGACTATATTATCATATACCCTGTTGTTGTGTGTTCAGTCAGAAGTCTACTAAACAGTCCATTGTTAGACTAGAAACCTTATTTGATATCTGTTTATAAGAAATATTTGAGTTCAGTGTCTGATCGGCACCATACTTGACAATGTTCATTTAAAAAAAAAGAAAAATTGTGCACGAAACTTCAGTTTCTCTCTCAAAAGAGATTTTTATGAGGGTTTTCTCTTTCCATCCCCTCCTAAGCTTTGCACCGTTGCCTTCATGTTGTTTTGTACCTAGCCTCAATGTCTCTAGAATATTGCATATGCTTGGACTGTACAGCTGCAAAACAAATTCTAGATCACATCTGAAGGGAGGCCATTTGAGCGTTACTCTTTTACTTGTTTCAGTCATTTGACTGCGGCCATGCTGGAGCACCGCCTTTTTATCGAGCAATTTGACCCCGGGACTTATTCTTTTGTAAGCCCAGTACTTATTCTATCAGTCTCTTTTGCTGAACCGATAAGTAACGGGGACATAAACACACCAGTTTCGGTTGTCAAGCAATGCTAGGGGGACAAACACACACACACACACACACACACACACATATATACGACAGGATTCTTTCAGTTTCTGTCTACCAAATCCACTCACAAGGCTTTGGTCGGCCCGAGGCTATAGTACAAGACACTTGCCCCAGGTGCCACGCAGTGGGAGTGAACCCAGAACCATGTGGTTGGTAAACAAGCTACTTACCACACAGCAACAATTCACTTGCCAACATGCAATGACCAATAAGCTTGCCGTTCAGATGTTCTGTTTCACTGCCCTGCCCCCTTATTTCTATTACTTCGTTGCTGTGAACTTAATAGCTGTATGACCCTCTTCCAGTCTCACAGCACATCAGTCCTTGCTCCCTATTACTCCAAATATGACTCAGCTGCTCTCTCAGGTTCTGCCCTTGTCTCCCGGTCATTCTCCCTTCAAAGCTGCAAACCTCCAGGATTCTCTTTCCTCCCCATATTTTTCTGTCTAGGTATGAACCTAGATACTGAAGGTCAAGGGCATTGACTAAGTGACAGATGTCAACCAACTTGCTGCTAAAATGTGGCAATGACCTATTTATTTGACAAGATGTCAAACTAGCTGCTGAAAGGAAATTGACCTAGTTGACTTATGCCAACTAACTGCTGTTGAGAGTATTTGACTTATTTATTTCACTGTAGAGGTTAGCCTGCTACTGATATTCCAAGTCATGAACAATACCTATTTCTCTACTACCCACAAGGGGCTAAACATAGAGGGGACAAACAAGGACAGACATAGGTATTAAGTCGATTACATCGACCCCAGTGCGTAACTGGTACTTAATTTATCGACCCCGAAAGGATGAAAGGCAAAGTCGACCTCGGCGGAATTTGAACTCACAACGTAACGCAGATGAAATACCGCTAAGTATTTCGCCCGGCGTGCAAACGTTTCTACCAGTCATGAACAATACCACTTCCTAGAAATTTTTTTTAATAATCTTAACTATTTGGCTGAGTTGTTGGTGTGGAGTAGATTGTCTTATAACTCTGATCTGAGTTCAAATTTCACTGAGGTCAACTTGGCTTTTCATCCTTTTAAGGACTGATTTTTAAAAAGAAAATAAGTTCAGGACAGTGGACTGGCAGAACATGTTAAGTCAGTTGACATAGCTCATGGTATCAGTTCCTGCTCTTTGCATTCTAAAAGCAATATCTGCTATGAGGCTAGTGGTGCCAAGCTGTATAGGTCCAAGTCCAGCAATCTTTTCTCCTAGATAAAACATTGAAGAGAAATATGCCTGCATAACCAATTGCCAGTCAAGAAGTGAGGACAAAAAAAAAAGCCTTCTTTGAGCTTGCACATAAGCTGTGCCAATGCAAGGCCACCCCTGACTAAAGTAGGCTACATAAATACACACGCACACACACACACACACACACACACACACACACACACACACACACACATGTGCCATGAGGACAAAGTGACCCAAATTTGATTAATATATCTGAAAAAACAAATACTTTTTTCTTGAGATAGTCATGTGAACGAATATTGTCCGCACTCTGCGTGTGTTTGTGTACATATATATATATATATATATACACACACACACACACACACACACACACACACACACACATTTGTGTGTGAATGTCTATTGAACTAAATAAACTAAGCTAGCTTTAAGTTTTTCTAGTTCATAAATACTATACATAGCTTGTCTCATGATGAGTAGTGTGTTTATACACACACACACACACAGTGGTAAAGTTCAAAAGGCAGAGTCAAGAATTTAAACTCTAAGTTCAGGGCCAAGGTGTCTATTCACAGCTTTAAATTGCAACTTTCAATGCATTAGCTTGGATTGTATCACCACCCTTTCAGGATATTGTGAACCCACAAGGGATTATGTAAACCAAATGCATTTAAAAAAAAAAGTAAAAGCTTTGTTAGGATTAATATACGAATAGGATTTTGTTATCGATGAGAACAAAACTTGACTGATGGTGCCACAAAGTCTGATATGTAATTATGGAGCGATTTCCATAAATATTGGACATAGAGATGCCATCATCATTCAATGTTCATTCTTGTAGGAGTCAGACAATCTGTCGAGTTAAATTTTCTAAGGCCAGAATCCCTTCCTGTCCCCAACCTTTACATTTCCAAGCAAGTTAACATTTTCCATGGGAGACTAGGAACAAACAGCATCGCTTGTATGATAGTGATGTTTATTCACACACTGGGGCAAGGGAGAGAGTACACACACGTACACACACAAACACATGATGAGCTTCTTTCAGTTTTTGTCTACCAAATCCACTCACAAGACTTTGGTCAGCCCAGGGCTACGGTAGAAAGCTCAGAAGGTGGCATCATGCCGTGGGACTGGACCCAAGACCATGTTTCAGAAGCAAGCTTCTCAACCACATAGCCACGTTGCACCCAATTCATGCAAATGTATAAGAGAGAGACAGGTTGGATGAGAAAGATTTTGTGCACTAGCTCCTGTTCGATTTAAAAACTTTTTCTTTTGTCTTTACAAAAACACAAGGGAAGAGATGTTAAAATGCCATTCTGTGAAAGTGGGGTGCTACTAAGCTGCCAAATGTTGAGGAACTCCCTCCCCGACTTGTACTTGAATAATTGAAACGGCACCAAGTGTGCCGATACCTTTTTAACTTTTGCCGGGCTTCTTGACTGTTCGCTCACTGGCTTTTGGATTTTCCTACTATGCAGGAGGAGTTGAATCGGGGAAAGCCAAACTGGGAACACTTGAACGAAGAGTTGCATGTACTCATCACTGTAGAAGACACACGTAACAGAGCAGAAATCAAGTTACAGAAGGCTGTCGAAGAAGTGAAACGACTGTTGGTGCCAGCAGTAAGTAACACAGTAATAATTGTCTTTTTAAGCTGGTTTGAGTAGACAAAGTATTTGGTAAATGCGGGTATCTGAAGGCGGGGTTGGCAGACGGGGAAAGAGGGGAGGAAGTATTGTTAGTTTTTTTTCTAAAACAGTAGGTTCTAAAAATTGCTTAATTCTGCTTAGTTTTGATTTTTTTTTTTTTTTTGACTGCTGATATTATAATAATGTAATTTATTAATAAAAATAATCATAATAATGAATTTACTAAGCCAATGGCAAATCTGTATTACAAGACTAGTGTTTCTCTCTGGTGACTAAATTTTCATCACAGCATGGAAAGGGTTCTAACTAAGCTAATAAAGCAAACTAGTCTTTTTCTCTTTTTTTTTTCCTTGTTGCTTGATTAAAGTGGAAAAAAAAAAAAAAAACTAATTAAAATTTTTTTATTTTCACCCTGAATCTGACGGGTGGGGTGCAGCAGAGATAATATTTCATGCATATCTTTTCTTTGTAACACTATTTGCTTGTCAATTCTAAGATCTCTCTAATATGGAAATGCATGACCTTAGCTTCCTTTACTTATCTGAAATATTTAGTCTCTCAGGTTTCTTATTTTCTGTAGGATTTTTTTTTTTCTTCTTTAAAAGTTTCCTTTTAGTGTCCTGTGACCAGGAAGATAAATAAAAATTTTATATGCTCTTGAAAATTTTACGAGGAGGATTTTCCCTCCTTTCTTTCTCATTCTCTCTCGTCCCACCACCACCACCATTAGTTTATTTAGCTAATTTCACATTTGTACCTTTATAATTAATTACTCCTTGTTTTTCATCAGTACAAAAGTTGTTCCCCTCATTTTCCTCTTAGTCTTGTTTACTCCAATAAATTATTGGCATTTCTCTTATTTTCTAAGCATTCTTGCTTTGTAATACTGCTCTCAGTTTTGGAGTATTTCATTTTCCACATTTCACATCAGAGGATAATATAGCAGTCGGCAGAGCACGGACAAAACTGCCTTGTTGTATATGGTTATGTCCTACATGTTCTGTGTTCAAAATCTATCAGGTCGACTTAACCTCTCATCATTTGATGTATTAGACTATAGCTGAGAAAGGACTACCCCAGCATGGCCACAGTCCAAGGACTAAGTATTGTTCCTTTCTCTCAGTAATTATTCCCAGTATATTCATTATATTTTAGTATATAAATGAATGCAAACATATAAGGTTTACCTAATCTTGAAACTTGAGTTTTGTGTTCCGCCTTGCCTAATATTAGTGCCAGCCTCACTTAGCTTTAGGATTGTGTGAATTTGTTTCTGTGGAAATTCTCATTCAGCCAAAAACGTTTTGTACCGTTTTGTGTTTTGTACTTTTGATTGAAAATGTCTTAATGTGGCTGCAGAGATATTTGAGGAAAAGTTTAAGATTTTCTTTTCTTTATTAACCCTTTAGCATAAGTTTAAACCAGTCAGATCTGGACTCTCACACCTACCATACAATGTCATTCTGAAAATAATCACAGCATTGAGATTTTGAATCTCTGAGATAATCTATGATTAACACAAAACAATGTGAATAAATTAAGCATCAGATTTGACAGAATCTAAATGTTAAAGGGTTAATTACCCTAAGAGTTTAACTACAGTTAAGGCAAGATATGGAAGAATTATTAGCTAGCTATAGGGATTCAAAAGAATCAATCTGTAGCAATGCTAATCCTGATCATAATCTTGTATGGATCTGAAGTGATCATCTTCTGTCTTTCAAACACAATGGAATGTCAGGTTGTGTCAGAACTATGTGAAATCAAGCCATGCCATTTCATCCTTGCTCTTCCTCTGTTCACTGTCAGGTACATGGCACCATTTCATCACCAAAGCTTTGTCCTAGGGTTTATGTATCAAGAGGTCTTCTCCAAGACCTCTAGAAGATTTGGTCTTAGTACTTAGCATGAGAGTGCAGGTGTTTGGTGTAGTTGTGTATTACATTTATGCTCCAGTCTTAAGATCAGTTTGAATTTCTGTATTGGGCACTACATTGTGTTCTTGAGCAAAAAAGAACCCCAAAAAACCGCTTCACTTCATGTTGCTCCAGTCCACTCAGTTGTGAATAGGTTCCAGCATTAGTTGGGCAGTTAACCCTGTGATAGACTGGCATCCCATTCAGTGGTGGAGGAATGTTATAATTTATAATCTGTCACTTATACTCCATGGAAACCTGATTAAGCCCTCACCTTAAGGGCTTAAGAGAGACTGAAGACAGACCTAACTTATCACATGAGGCACGAAAGACCCTTAAAAAAAAAATCCTCTCCTACTAATGTAAGTCAAACTGTTTTTCATAGGAAGTTTTTCAATAGCCAAAATGCAGTTATGTACTGAGTACTGACTTGATGACCTACAGGTCATCCCATAGAAAACCCTTCATGCAGAAATCTGTTTTGTCTGTGAATGGGTTTTACTTGTGGAAATTCTTAGCTGTACACAGGATGGTTGTGTGATTAACAGGTTCACTTTGCAACTACCCAGTTCAGTCCTAACATGTGACTTTTTGCGAAAGCGTCTTCTATAATTTCAAGCTAACCTGTACTCCATGGCTGGGATTTGGCACCATAGAAATGGTACAGTAGTTCATAATGTGTGTATTTGTTTCTTAATGTCCTGTATTCTAGTCTGGTAATCAATAAAATAAGTACTAGGAGTGCTGGGAAAGATTGATATGTATAAATGTCTAAATACATGACGAAAGCAATGGCCTCAGCATGGCTGCAGTCCAATGACTGAAACCGGCCAAAACCTATAGAAAAGTAATAATAATTGGTATGTGTAATAATGGTGTTTTCCACATTTTTTATTTTCATTATTTTATTCTTCCTGTTCTGTTGAATGTTGTGGTGATTGGAGCCACATCTTAAGAGATTTTTTTTTAAAGGAAATGGGTAAAAATGCAAAAAAAAAAACAAAACATTATTTTCTTTTTCCTACAAAGCAAAAATAATAGAGATTAGTCATTTGTTTGCTTGTATTAGATTTCTAAAACTATTGTTTAAGAATCCTGCAACAATTTTTATTACATGCTTCGAGGAAGGACTGTCAACTTGATTCCAAACATGTAAGTAAATCTATATTGTGTGTCATACACATATATACTCACACACATATGTACATATACATATGTATATATATGTATATTATATATATATATATATATATATATATATATATATATATATATATATTCTAGATGTGTGTATTATATATATATATATATTCTGGAAGGTTCTTGCATGACTATCTCCCAAACATAGGTGTAAAGCTTTCTTTGTTTATATTTTTATATTATTATTTCCACTTTATTTTTTTTTATTTTTCCTTCACATTCTATTTGCTATATATTTATATATATATTATATATTGGTGATAATGTTTCTTAGCTGTTGTCTTCTGTGGCTCTTCAATTCCAATTTCACAGGTTGCCAGTTGCTTTTAACCAAAAAAAAAAAAAATTTTTTTTTTTAAATATTTGCACTTTGGTACTTATAGTAATTTTTTGTAATTTTTATTTTCCTTTTTTTTTCTCCATTTGCTTCAGTTTTGTTTTTTTTGTTTTTTTTTTCTTTTCCTGAAATGTGATATTTGCAAAACACCTTTTTTTTGTCCCCCTTCCCCCCCTCCTCCACACTCGCTTTCATGTTGTCGTTTAAACTCAAAACGTGTGTGTGTGTGTGTCTTATGTAGATGTTAGTATAACAAGCAACTTGTTCGTTCAGTGAAAGAAATTGCAAAAAAAAAAAAGTATATATAAATATATGTAAAGTTTCTATTAAAATTTAAAAAAAAAGAAAATTCCTGGCAGCAAACTGCATGCTTTTTTTTAAAATACACAAAAAAAAAAATTGTAAATAAATTCATATTTGAATATATATTACTTAAATTTCTCTATAGTTTCTCTATTGCATGTTTATCTTGTTTTTTTTTTTACCCCCTTTCACCCCCCATCCCTACACACTTAAACACTTCCCCTTCTGCCATCACACTTGTAAATTTTTAAGAGAAAACTGCATGATAACTCCCCACTCATCCCTATCAATAGTATCGCAAACTTGCTGTGGTTCTGCTATTCATATCTCCTGCGCTTTTTTTCTCTAAAAAGCAGTGATTTCTTTCTCTTCCTTCCTTCCTTCTGTATGTGTGTGTGTGTGTGCGTAGTTACTGATTTCAGATACTATTATTACTCTTAAGTGGTTGGCATTAGGAAGGGCGTCCAGCTGCAGAAACTGTGCCAAAACAGTCATAGAACCTGCTTGTACCCTGTGGCTTGTCTGCTCTTGACAAACTGTCCAACTCATGGGGAAAAAAGGCATACTCTTTTACTCTTGTACTTGTTTCAGTCATTTGACTGCGGCCATGCTGGAGCACCGCCTTTAATCGAGCGACTCGATCCCCGGGACTTATTCTTTTGTAAGCCCAGTACTTATTCTATCGGTCTCTTTTGCCGAACCGCTAAGTAACGGGGAACATAAACACACTAGCATCGGTTGTCAAGCAATGCTAGGGGGACAAACACACGCACACACACACACATACACACACACATATATATATATGATGGGCTTCTTTCAGTTTCCGTCAACCAAATTCACTCACTAGGCTTTGGTCGGCCCGAGGCTATAGTAGAAGACACTTGCCCAAGGTGCCACGCAGTGGGACTGAACCAGGAACCATGTGGTTGGTAAGCAAGCTACTTACCACACAGCCACTCCTGCACAAATGATTATATATATATATATATATATCGACTCTGAGTGATCAAATTGTCATGCCACTAAAATTGCTGTATGAACTGCAGGTGATATGATTTTGTGACTGCATTTCTAAAGCAGTTAGAAGTGATTTTCTCATATATATATATATGTGTGTGTGTATATATATATATATTCTGGAGGATTCTTATGTGAATATCATCCCCAAAATATAGATGAAAATAGAAATATTTCTGTTAGTGCACCACCACTGAGAAATGCTATTAATAGTTTGATAGTGGGAGTATGTCTGGTTGCCCACATTAAGTTAATTAGTAAAATGTAAAAAAAAAAGTAGAGTGGATTGTGATAATTCAAGTGTGTGCATGAGAGAGAGAGAGGCGTAAAGTACAAAGAAAAACAGATTGACACAAAGAAAATGCACAGGGGAGCACACAGGTGGCACAGTTGTTGGTTGAAGTCCCAGTAGTTTCTCTGTGCCATTGGATTTAAAGAAAAACCTGTTAGGATAGAGTTTAACAAAGACAGGTCAATGAGGTTTGGGACGCTGTGCTTATGGTATAACAGCTTAAGAAGTGCAAGCATTCATTCATTTATTATAGATATAGATGTAGTCATTCTTTTGGAATATGATCAAAATCCTTATGGACTTCGTAACAGCTGAGATGTGAGACCATTTGTCCTGGGACGAGGAAGGGTGCTAATTGCAACAGTACACATGGCACAATAAAACCCTCCTTGATGACTAAAAACTGCATGCGCAGTTTTAATGCTGTCGGCACAGTCTAGCACTTGCGACGGATCAGAATACATCGTCCTGCTGCAGTGGGTGTTAAACTTTCAAACACCCTACTCAATCAGGACTCCGGTTCAGACTTCATCGTTATTGACTTACTTTCAAAATTTCCTTTCACCTGCTGCTTACATCTCAAGACGTTCTACCAGCTGTCTATTCTGCACACCCCTGTGTGTGTATACACACACACACACACACACACACACACACACACCACACACACACACACACACACACACAGTCTCTCTCTCTTTCCCTCTCCAGCAACTGTTGTTTTCAAGCCCATACCAATCCGAAAAATATTTTAAAAAGTAGTAATAACTTTTGGTTTCTCAAAGGTAGTTATTTCAGACATTTCTTCCAGAAATTTCAAAATCCTGTCCACACTCATGGGGTCTGTGGCTGCCATGGTAACTATCTTGCCTACCTGAGTCCATTTGGAGTAATTTGCATATACTTACAGCATGGCACTAATAATTGGATGAGAATCACTGATGCTTGGTGTTGACTGTTGGCATTTTATTTCATTGAACTGCAGCTCTTCAGAGTCGTTAAATTCTGAAGGATCCACAAGTGAAGAGGAGGGACTCACATTGAAAAAGAAAAAAAAATGCCATTTGCATAAGACTTGCTGGGGAAACCTATGGCAAATTTCCTTAGTGGGAACTTTTCTGACTCTGAGCTTCGTTAAATATAGAGGGCGGTTTAACCCTTTAGCTTTCAAACCAACCATATACCAAAATATTTAACCTGTTTCATGTTGAAACTGGCCAGATCCGGCCTCTCACCTCAGCCCTACAATGTCATTCTGAAACTAAACCATCACATTATTGAAATATCTAAACTACAAGATGATGTATGATTAATTCAAAAACAATATAAACAAGGGTTAAACACTTCATAAAAGTGAGTGGGGCTTTACAATTTGAGCTGAGGGGGTTTGTTCTAACGGGGAAAACTCTCCTTGGGTACTCTCTCTTTTACTCTTTTACTTCTTTCAGTCATTTGACTGTGGCCATGCTGGAGCACCGCTTTTAATCGAGCAACTCGACCCCGGGACTTATTCTTTTGTAAGCCCAGTACTTATTCTATCGGTCTCTTTTGCCGAACCGCTAAGTGACGGGGACATAAACACACCAGCATCGGTTGTCAAGCAATGCTAGGGGGGAGGACAAACATACACACACATATACATATATATACGACGGGCTTCTCTCAGTTTCCGTCTACCAAATCCACTTACAAGGCTTTGGTCGGCCCGAGGCTATAGTAGAAGACACTTGCCCAATGTGCCACGCAGTGGGACTGAACCCGGAACCATGTGGTTGGTAAACAAGCTATTTACCACACGGCCACGCCTATATTTTTGATTTTTTTTTTTCTTTTCCCCCCTTTCCATTTCACTGGTCTTCAATTTTTATATATTTATTTACAAAACATTTAATATAGCTTAATACTAAATTTAGACTATGTCCAGTTTTTATCAAAACCGTGCCCCTGCCCCCAAAGAATCACGATGTTACCCCCCTGTGTATTTCTCTCCAAAGTTCTTTCTTACCACATCCCCCACCAATACTGATGATAGTCGTAACTTTAGATGTAGTGTGGAATGTTTCTGTGCTAGAGAAGTTAGTGAGAGGCTGATGTCATCTGCTTCCATCGAGCCCTAGCTGTAGCCTTTGTATTCTTAGTTTCTTGCAATGCTGCCCTACTTTCCCACCCATCCCCCACTCCACTTACTAATTGTTCTTCGCTTCTAATCACCCCTGCACCCCATTTGTTTTCTTTCAGCCTGAGGGGGAGGATGAACTCAAGAAAATGCAATTAATGGAGCTTGCTATCTTAAATGGAACTTACCGGGATTTCAAAACTGGTTCATCCATCCATCGTAAGTTTGCTAAATAGTGCATGCTGTGTACATACTCTATTAAGTCATGTTCTTTACAACTGTGTTCCTTGTGATCCTTTTTCAGCCCGAAGGAGAGGATGACTTAAAGAAACGACAACTCATGGAGCTAGCTATCATTAACGGCACATATCGTGACACTTCTAAACCATCCGCCTCTGCAGCACAACCTTCCTCCACCCGTAAGTTTGGGAAGTGCCGTGCAGTTTCAGCTGTGTGTCATGGTTTTTCTGACAGCTTAGAATTCACTCTAGCTGCACCTGCCCTCTTATCTTAGCCTGCAACTCTTTTTTTTTTTTTTTTTTTTTTCCTCTCTGTCTCTTCCGACCCCTTCTTCAAATTCCCCTTTTTTCACTCTCCTTGGGCTCCTCCTTGCCAGTCTTATTGCCTCGAAACATTGTCATTATTCCTGGCCCCCTTCTTCCCTCCCCCACTGCTCTTTTTCATTTCTAGGTTGATTTTTTGCTCTTTGAATTTGATTTGTTTTTGTTTTTTGATTTGACTTTTTTTTTTACCTGAATTTTTACCTGTAGAGATGTTCTCAGTGGAACAGATGCGATGACAATCTTTTATGAATTGCTTAGAACAATTTGATCTTTTTGAATTTGGGGAATGGTGGGGAGTTGAAATTGCTTAGTATATATAAGCTTAAACCTAAATCTGTGATAATTTAATCTGCATGGGAGCCCTGTTATCGCATGTGTTATGTCTTGGAGTTGCCTCATCCAACAATCAATAGCCTTCTCTGGCTGGCTTTATAGTTCTGATAGACTATTAAAATCTGTCTTGTGCATTTAGTTGCAGTTTTTTTTTTTTTTTTTTTTTTTTTTTTTTTTTTAAATACTGTGTTTCTAATCCAACCACAGGTTTGCTTGCATGCTAAAAACATGATTGTTCTTTCCTTTTTTTTTTCTTTCCTTTTTTTTTTTTTCCTTCAATTAAACCTAATTAATCGGGTAACATTCAGTAATCAATCACTTCAGGTGTAGTATTGAGGGTTTTAAATCATTTTGAAACCAATTCCAGGTTAATAATAATAGTTCTTATAAGGGTCTTTTTTTTTTTTTTGTTTCACCCCTCCCCAAAGGGTTTTAATTTGATGTTAGATTTTTCTCATACAATAAAATTGTCTGGTTTTCTTTGTCATTTTATAATGAAAAATTTAATTAGGGTTTCTTTAAGCTTAATATTTCAAAAATTTCCCTTGGATGGTTTTTGTTATAAATATGTACTGACAGTAATGGTCAAAGAATCTGCCATAAACAGTGACTGAATTTGAAAAAATTACTGTATAAAACATCTTAAAGTTATTTTTAAGACATAAGCAAGAAAACTTGAAGTTTTCATTAGTAAAGCTAAGAGTGAATTATTTTAAATTTAGATGAGCGAAAACTGATGGTTAGAGTAATCGCAAAATTGCCATTTTGCAACAGAATTTTGTTGTTTTCCTCATTAACAAGTTGTGGAAATGTGAAAATAAATGCTCTACATCAGTATTGAAATCCATTTGATTTGTATAGCTGAGTTGAATAGTTGTCGGATCACGTGGTTTCATGTGTTGCTGTGAAGATGATTTTAGGATTAACCCAATGAGAGCATCTCCCAGTAAGATACTGATGTAGATAGGTACGGGTATAATTGTGTAGTCAAGCAGTCTGCTTCCTACTGACGTGGTTTGGGTTCAGAACCATTATGCAGTACCTGGGCAAGTGTCTTCCATTATAGCCCTAGGATAATCAGATCTTTGTAGATTTTGATAAATGGAAATTAAGAGAAGCCTTATGTGTGTGTGTGAGTGGAGTTCTTGGCATCAGGCAATAGATATGAGTGTCACTGTCATGTAAGCAGTGTCCTTGGTTTCTAATCTGACATGGACATATGTCAGGCCCCATGGGAAAATATTACATTGCTTGGAAACTACCAAAGGTCTTGATCCAAGGACCACCGCCTGAGAAAATCTGCCTCAATGAATTTTGTCTAACTCATGCAAGCATGGAAAAGTGGACATTAAAATGATTTTATATAAAATGGTAGCTACTTGCTACCAGGACGAATAAATGGGTGCTTAACAAGTTTAATGATTAATATTTAATTCTTAAGGGGGTGAGCTGGCAGAACTGTTACCTGTGCCAGGTGAAATGCTTAGCGGCATTTTGCCCAATCTTCATGTTCTGAGTTCAAATTTTGCCAAGGTTAACTTTGCCTTTCATTTTTTTCAGGGTTGATAAAAAAGTACCAGTTGAGTACTGGGGGTCAATGTTAATCAACTTTACCCCCCCCCCTGCCCTGAAACTGCTGGTTTTGTGCCAAAATTTGAAAGCAATATTAAAATTCTTGAAATTCATTAGGGATTTTTCGGCCTTTTCTCTCCGTTGTTTATTTGTTGAATCTACAAGTATGCTTCCTTATGGAGATATTTCGTTTGTGGAGGGGCCGATTAATTCTTTAGTGTGTGTGTGTGTGTGTGTGTGTGTGTGCGCTATATGGAAAATAATAAGCAGATTCTAAGATCAATTCATTCTTTGATAGTCTCTCCTGTTTCTTCGGTTTTTTCTCTTGCCATATAATGGCCTTGCAAATAGGCAGCAGGACTGGCTAAATTTTATTTCCTATAAACTTGCTTTCCAATTTCTCGTCACATTTATTCCCTACTTATTCCTATGTTGTTTTTCCCCTTAGCATTTTCTTTTAAGGGTTTTTAACATTTACATGAACTCCTCTTAGTCTCTACTTTTCTTCTCCTTCCTCCTCCTTTCCTGTTTTGCTGAATTCCAAGGTCTCTCAACTCTACAAGCTGTTGACTATAGACTTTTCATCCCATGAAATGGCTTTGTTTCTTTGTTTCTTCAAGGAAGTTTTCCAAATGAAAATTTAAAACAGCAAGCAGCTGAAATTTCTTCCAATTGAAATGAAATGATTTAAAAAGGAACAAAAAAAAAATGATTATGATTTTCTATTGTTTTTCTGAAGATTAATTGTAACATTCAGTAATTTTAATAATTAATGACATTAATATCACGAACAGCATATATTTAGTTTTGACAGCTGAGATATAATGATGTATTTTTATGCAAGTTATAATGTGCTATATGTTAAATGAAAACTTTTGCTAGCTCCTAATGTCGTTAGACGTTGACTGAATAGTTTAAAAGCAGTGCTTTTCAAACTGGGTCCCATATAAGATTTTGCTGTTAAAATATTTTGTGTTTTGTAGAAGCATATAACCAATTTGTTGCACAAATATTTTAACAATTTTTTTATGCATTTACTAATATTTAATTTTAAAAATGAGTCCATAGGCAAAAAAGATTTTAAAAATGGTTGAGAACCACTGGTTCAAAGCAACCTCAAGCCCAAATGGACAGTGCAGGAAGTTTTTATTTTGGCCCATAAGCAAAGACTAGAAGGGACTGCTGTTGAGGTTTTTACACGAAGATCTTACATTTTAAGATAAAGACATAGTGACTGTGTTACATATAGTAAGGGTCTTCACAAATGGAAACTTTCCCTGAAGAGGAAAATTATTCAGCCCCCACCCCAAAGGTGCTATCTATTATATCTCTCATTCAGTTACTGACCGATGATAGTTAAGACTAAGGTCCATAGACGGGAATGTTATATTTTAAATTGCTCTATTTTATGAATTAGCATGCTTTCTTTGTTTTGTTTGTCTTTGTAAAATAGGGAGTTAGTGGGATTTTTTTTTTTTTTTTTAGCCTTACATTTAAATTATTGGGTAGTTTTTTTATTTTTTTTTTTGCACTTCAGTTTTAGCATGTAGTTTCTAAGTTGTTTTAACTGTGCTTTTATTTTATTTATTTATTTATTTATTTGATTTATAGCTGGGATAAAGGAGCTGCGTGACTCAGTTTATTTTAAACCAAATTATTGTTTACATTTTTTTGAAGAAAAAAAAAAAAAAGGGCTTTAATTTTTGGTTGCGTTTTTAGTTTTCGGGTGTAGGGGTCATTTATCAAAAGATGCCTGTAGACATTGCTCTTTGTGGCATTTACCAAACATAATTTAAAAATTTTTTTTTTTGTTTACCATCATTTTGAATTTATGAATTCTATTTCAAGTTGGTACCTCCCACCCACTAGGAAGGAAAGACAAAATGACTTTAGCTGGGCGGGAAGTGCTACACGGGCTAGCTAGATTTTTTTTTTTCTTTTTTTTTCTTTTAGACTCTTAAGTAGTATCTATCTGTTGTTGTGACTTCTTTTGCGGGGGGTGGGATAATCCAGAAAGACATGATCTGAAAGTAGTTTTATGACTTTGAATCCACTCTATCAACAATCAGATATGTCTGCCGATGGAAGTGGCCTCAGCGGTTTGAATATCCCGAGTGCGGGCTGCCCCCTGGTTGTTGGCAACCAGCTCTCCTCCTTTGATCAGGTGATAGCTTCCAAATTTCCGGGTAAGAACCCTTTTCTTTTCTCACGTCTTTAATATTAGCATGACCCTCAAGGCCATTCTCTAAAAAAATCTTTTTTCCTTTCCTCTGACCTTAGGGATCTAGTTATTTTGTACTCCCTATAGACTGTAACAAGGAAATTGTATAATTGGGTGCTAAGGTAACGGTTTAGTTGTATATATGTACAGTATTTGTATTTGCTATATCTCTGCTTTAAAAGTTGATTTAATATAAAAGAATTTTCATCTTGTATGTCTGAAGCAGTTGTTGGTTATTCGATTTTCAAGGACAGAGAAATAAATACAATTGTTACCTCATTTGGTTGTTATTTAACCCCACCCCACAAAAATGTAAAATTTCTCACCTTTTTTTTGGTAATGTTGTATTTGGCCCTTCAAGACCTTACCCTTGATGCTGACCAAAAAACCAAATTGAAGAAGTTAACTGATACTTATTAAAAAAGATTAGTTTTTACTCATACAGTTTTGAAAAACAAAAAAATGGTTTACTCATAATAAATTCAACTTAAACTATTTGAAAGCTAAAACATAACTTACTTATACAAATGTATTTCTGTGTGTGTGTGCGTGTGTGTAACATTTTACTAAATCATGGCCCTTGAATGCTCTAAACTAGGGATTTTTTATTAACACCTAGTTTTTCCATTAAAATGTTTTTAAAATTCATCCAGTGCTCCTTTCTCCCAGCAATGGCTGTTGGTCTAATTTTCTTTATTCTGCATTTTAATGTTTTAAATTTGTAGCTTTTTAAAAAAAAAACTTTTTTTAATAAAAAAAAATGTTAGTATTTTAATTTTAAAAAAAACATCTAAAATCTGAATATTTTTGTCATAACTCTTAATTAATAAACTTTGTCTTAATTTGTAATATCAATTGTAATTGTCCATTTAAAACTATAATCACTAAAGAATTTAATTAGTCTTAAATTTGTATTTATTTTTTTTCATTTCATATGTTGCATTATTTTCATTTCTTTTTTTTGTTTTTTTTTTTTGTGGTTCTTTCTTATAATTTTTTCTGTTTCTTTGAACTTTCTAGGAAACTTGGAATATAACTTAAATACTTTCCTTTCAGAAGCTCCTCGAATGTGTGCTCCTCCGTTGACCATTCCACAGCTGCGTGCCGCTAACCCTAGCGGTGGTCAAATCATCCTGGCACCTCGCCTACCTTCAGTCGCCACAAGTACAGGCATACTAAATGGGGCACCGCCACCCCTCGTTTCTCCGCCAGATCCCAACCTGATGTACAACCCCTATGAATATCCATATGCACTGGCAGCACACACTGCAATTTTGGAATATCCTACTATTGATCAAACTCAAACTGGTATGCCTTTTGTCAGATAGTTGAAGATTGTATATTTATTGGTTCTTTAAATATTTTTATTTTAAATCTTTGGGGGACTCCCCCCTAGTTTGTGACTATTTGCTATTGCTTTATTTAATTTATATATGTGTGAAAATGTGTGTGTGTGTGTGTATATATATATACACACACACACATACATACATACATACATACACACACACACACAAGCTAGTATCATACACAACACCGCATTAGCAGATAAATATTCTCCATTTGTGGATTAACAAGGCAACCAACTGTTCCATGCAGTGGAGGTCTTCACAATTGTTCAATCACACCACATTGTGATCCTGGTACATTTCACCATGGTCTTGACCTGGTGAGCTTAAACAATTGTGGAGACCTCTTCCACGTGGAACCGTGGGTTCCTTTTAATCCAACAAATAAAATTCACGCACATACACTTTTTTTTTTTTTTTTACACCTTTTCTTTGGGATGGGGTACAGGGTCTGTTTCTCCCTTGCCCTCCTTATCTCACTCTTTCACACCCTGTCTGAGAATTTAAGGCAGTAGATGAAGTCTTGATGCTATCTGTGTAAAATTGAAAAATTCATAAGAATATTGTTTGCTGATGAAAAAATGAGGTGGGGGAGAAAACATTCCATGGTTTATATACACTTGTTTAGCTCAGGCATAATGTTGTTGTTGTTGTTTCACTCTTGGTTGTGCTCTATACTGGCTCCCCCTCCTCTCAAATGGATGTCATCTCTTACAGGAATTGAAATTTTGTGCAATTTATTCCCTCCATTCATATTTTCTATCTTGGTTGTTGAACCAACATCATCTGTTCAAGACTGTGATAATCCCATACACATATATATATATTTTTAATTTTAATTTTTCTGTTTTTCTTTTTATTTTATTTTCTAAGTGTCATTAAGTTCATCTTGTTCTGACTTTTTTTTTTTTTTTTCTATCTCAATTTGGTTTCTTTCCAAGCAAAAATGTGTATCACTTCTCCCTGCTTCACTATTATCATAATTTAAAAAAAAAAAAAAAAAAAAAAACGGGGAAAAAAAAAATATCTTCATTCAGCCCCTGTATGGCAGCTTTTTTTTTTTTTTTTTTACTTTTAGATTTACCTAATGGTTGTTAATATGGCAATATTCTTCAAGAACATCCAACTTGCTCCGTTCTAATATCTCTCGACAGCCATAACCAATGGAGAAATATTACATCACATAAAACTGATGCTGTCGTACTCTGATAAATATTAAATTAAATTGATGGTTATATGAAAAATAGACTTGGCTTAAATTTCCCTTTTCTTTCCTGACGAAGAGAAAAATTAATTATTGTAAGAAGAAAAAATATTTAACAAGTCTTTCAAAATTGGTATTAGTAATTTAAATTATATACATATATATATATAAATTGTTTCAATTTGTTATAGAATTTTGGAAGCTGATATTCAGATTGGTTTGTTTTTACTTTTGTTTCTAAAAATATTTAATGGGTACGTTGGTAGGACTTCTTGTTTTTATTTCTTTTCTAAATTTATCTTTATAAACGTCCCCTTCATTGACTTCACTTTGTCTGTGTTCCTTCCCATTCAGCTGCTCGCTAAGTCACTTTCTTGCGATTGGTCATTGTAGCTCTTTTCAGTCTGCTTCTTCTCTTGCATGCTTTTGCAGACATACATACTCTACGCAGCAGATACGCATCTTCTGAAAGTAACGTCATTTATTAGTATATAATTTGAAATATAATATATGGTTATATTTCAAATTCTTTGTCACCAAACAGGCCATCAGTATTTAAGTTCTCCAGGGAGTATATTAAAATCTAGGCAATTTCTTTCTAAGTGTGTATTTGTGAGATGGTGGTCGTTGTTCTATAAATGAATGATTTGGGGGTAGGCTTACTATATTGTTAATTTAGACTTGTTTTTACTCCCCCGTTTTGGAGTAGGAGATTCGTATTGAGTGCTCCTTTGTATTTTAGTTTACATACATGCTAAAGCTTGCTTTTTTTTTAAATTCTAAATTTAGGTATTTATCAGGCATTCCTAAATACTGATAATTTTGTTTGTTGGCTCCCTCTTTTTTTTTTTACTCTTTATTTTTTTTTTGTCTTTTGAGACCAGCAGTTCCCTAAATATGGAATATGATGCCTGCTAAATTGTTACTGTTGGTTAGGGGGTAAGGGTTGCATTGCCAAGACTAGAACTGTTTTGATTGTTGTTTTTGTTAGAAAGTTTGGTTATTATCCTTGCAGTTTTTCCACAAGCTGAAAGTTGGGAGTTCGAAATTCAAAAAAAAAAAAAAAAAAAAAAAAAACAACAAAAAGTACTTTTGAAGAAAAGTAAAAGAAAAAAAAAATAGTGTTTTAAACTTTCAACAAAGGCTTTTATATTACTGGGAATGAGGTGGCAAGCTGGCAGAATTGTTTACTATACTGGACAAACTTCTTAGTGACCTCTTTTCTGGCATCTTCACATTGTGTTCAACTGCTTCGGAGGTCAACTTTGCCTTTCATCCTTTCAGGTTTGATAAAACAAGTACCAGTTAAGCACTGGTGTCAATGTGATCGACTTGTCCCCTTCTCCAAATTTCAAGCCTTCTTGCCTACATTAGAAAGAAACACTAAAAATTCCCCAAATAGAGCAGATGTTATTTACCTTGTCTAAACAGATAGAACACACCTGCATGAATGGATTTTCCTCTGAAAGTTAACTCCTAAGTGATAAGCGTGCGTGGAAATCATGTTAGAAGCTTATTAAATGATTTATTTTTCCTTAAGGTGCATCTTCACTACTAGAGTTTAGCTGGGGTTTTTGTTTTTTTTCTTTAATTTTTTTTTTTAAAGAATCGTTTGACCTTATTTCACCTTTTTGCTTAACCCCTGATAAGGGCCACTATGAAGTTATCTGCATTAAAACTCTGCCCTGTCCCTATAGTTGGGAAATTCACTCCTATACACTTGTCACAACATGAATCAAATTTAAGCACTGGACCTTTATAAAATTTTTTTTTTCATTCTATTTTAAAATATCGTAATGGCAAACCTCTTTTTATAAAATTTATTTTAGAAATGATCATTTGTGCTGATTTTATCTATTGACTGCTTTCATTTTGGTCTGACTTTTGACCTTCAAATACCATTTAAAAAAAAAAATAAAGGGAATTCCTGACCTCCCTCCCCTCTTATCTATCATTTATTCATGTATAATACACACTTTTCCTTTGGATTTTTAAAGTTATAAATATCAGCTGTACATATCGTATGCAAGATCTGTTAATACCTTCTTTGCCTCCATCAGGTGTGTTGCCATATTCATGACAACCATGATGCGCAATGAAGAGTCAATTAATAACAGTTATGTTGCATTCCTCCTCTGTGATAGTGCTAATGTAATTAACATTTGGTACAACTAACAGGTACACGTCCCAGGCCCTCAGTACAAAAGGCCAGGCTGTAATTTTTTCACATTTAAATACCACTTAAAAAACTGCATTATGTGAATAATTGATAATAATACATAAATACTATTATAAGAACGTGAAGATAAGCAGGGACATACTTTTGTTTCTGGAATATTGTAATTACAAACTGCCATTGTGTGTGTGTGTGTGTGTGTGTATTAATTTTTTTTAATTGTTTGTCATTTGACTGCTGACATACTGGAGCACAGCCTTGAAAGGTTTTAGTTGAAGAAATCAAACTTTGTACTTATTCTATCGGTCTCTTTTGCCGAACCGCTAAATTACGGGACATAGTCACACCAGCATCGGTTCTCACAAATATGATGGGCTTCTTTCAGTTTCTGTCAACCAAATCCACTCGCAAGGCTTTGGTCGGCCCAATGCTATAGTGAAAGACACATGCCAAAGGTACCATACAGTGGGACTTGAACCCAGAACCATGTGGTTGGGAAGCAAGCTTCTTACCACACAGCCACACCTATATATGTATAAAATTTGAGTCCTCCGTTCCAGTTTTGCATAAGTCATACAGAATTTGCCAATGCAGATTTTCTATAGCCAGGTGCACTTTGCTACCAACCCTCTGTCTTCAAGCAAGGTTATACTTGCTCATTGCTAGACACCTTTTTTTTTAAAAAAAAAATCAAAAATTGCATTTATGATGGTGATGCTCAGTGTAGTCATCACACAATACCTTGACAAGGGTACTCACTCTCACACACACACACACACACACACACACACACACACACACATGATGGGCTTCTTTTAGTTTCCATCTACCAAATCCACTTACAAGGCTGTGTGGTTAGCCTGTGACTATAGTAGAACACACTTGCCCAAGGTGCCACAGGAAGTGACTGAACCCAAGACCACAATTTCTGGCCTGCATGGCTGTATATAAACATCTTTCTATTAAAAGTATTCAACAAAGAAACTATTTAAATGCAAGTGTTTTTATGCCCTTTTACACTGATCGGATTTTTACGATTCAAAAGTTAATTTCTACAGCCTGCATTAATAAAGATCCCTTTTTGAATTTGCAATTCATTTTTAAATTATACCAAACCTTTCTATATACATATACCATGAATATAAGAAAATAAGTGTGTATTATACACAGAATTTTTTTTTTTTTCACTTTCATTATGATAGGATTTCAGAGCCCATGCAAATTACATGGTACATATTAATATTATTTGGGAAAAAGCAACGGAGCGTTCGGTGAAATTGCTGTGGGGAGAGGCATATCTGATGTTTCAATCAAATCCCTTCTCAAGGATAAAGTTGACAGGAGGAAAATAAGATAGCCAGCCAGGCTTTACATCCTTAATGTTTTTCTCTCCTTTCAGTTTTACTCTGAAGAAGCATGGTCTGAACTGGTGGATACTGACTCCACTCCTTCCCTCCCTACAGCAGTTGCTTTTTCCCCAAGTGATACAAGCCTTACTGATGCAGACCATCACCGGTCTGCTTGGATTCTGTTATGTTTTTTTGAGTACATTTCCAAATTTGTTTATTACATGGATTTTTAATTTGAATAATTCTCTGTATTATCTGCTCTACTTATTTGTCCTAAAATGAGTCTTTTTTTTTTTTTTTAATTTACTGCTTTTTCTTTTCTTTTCTTCAAAACTGTATTTTAACATTCTAAGCATTTTGAATTATTGTAGGTCCTATTCCTAAAATCAGGAGAACACTCTCTGGTGTCAGAGAACACCCTTACAATAGGGTGGCTCTCCCCTGATCTTTCTCAAAAGCAGGTTAGTCCCCAATTTAATACAGGTTCTATCTTGAAGTTTTTTTTTTTACTTATTTATTTCTTTGTTTCATTTAAAGATATATGAACAGCTTTAAATGTTTAATCAAAACAACGTACCCACCACCCATCCATCCACCCATCCACCCAGATACCAAAAATCAATTTTCCAGCTTGGTATTTGAGACCAGTTTAAAATCCGATCAACTGTAACCATTCAAGCATTTGTTTGCCAGTTCGACAACCGTTTTCATGCACCAATGCAAACTCTGCTCAGCTTAAATGCTGACTCTGTGGAATATATTTCAAGTTACTGTTGCCAGCTGAACCACAACCAACTCGACTTGTGAATGATTGGTTTTTATTTATTTATTTTTTTTTTTTTTAAGTATTGTTATGTTATCTGGACCATCTCTGATTTCCAGTCCGCCGCCGCCCTAAAAATTTACCTACCCCAAAAAAAAAAAAAAAATTAAAGTTTATATATTTTGCTGTGTTTTGAGTTTGAAATTTGCAGCAGTACTATTTTTGGATTTCAAAAACGAATATTAAGGAAGGAATCGTGAACTCTCTCATTTGCACTCTTACTTGCACTTAAACACACACCCGCACACAACTTCTTTGCCGCCATGGTAACTAAAGTTGTTGAAAGCATTCTCATAATTGCTGTCCTGATATGAAACATCGTTAACTGCTGCAAGCTAGGACTTTTTTTTTTTTAATTTTATCAAATCATTATATAAATACAATATATAGAGATGTTCGTCATAAAGTCCTAAAAGTTTTTAATATTTTACTTCCAAACAAAATGCCAATATTTATTCAAAGAATTTTAGCAGATATTGGGATTTTTTTAATATTTTTTTTTAATTACATCATGGGAATCTATCCATTTGTTCTTGCTGGCAAACCAAACCACTTCAGAAGATTCTAATCAAATAAACAGATTTTGTTAGATCAGAAGGGGTTTTTTTTTCCCGAGACTTCATTGAGACACACTTTCAGTTGTTCACCTGTACTTCATCTTTGAATGATCATGTAAATTTTAAATATTCCTCTGAAGGCTACATAAAATGGTTGCTGCAGAAATCATCTTTTTTTTTCTTAAATTGCTTTTAATACATTTACCAAATTGTCCTTGCACGTTATTCCCCCAAGGAAGACAAATTTCACAACAGTAAAAATTTTAAAAATCTCCAATATTTGCTAAAGTGTTTATTGAATTTTTTAAATATATTGCTTTCATTTGGAAATTTGTAGAATTTTTAGGACTTTATAACCATCTTAAATTATTATTTTTTCTCCCCATTCCTCACCATGTCTGAGACTGATGTTTTCTGTGAAATTTAGTGATATTTTAGCCAGAGTTGAAATTTAGCTATAGGGCCCAACATACAGTGAGTCAGAGATTCATGTGGAAACTCAGGTTTTTGTTTTTTGATACATATACATATTTTGTGTTGTGACTTTGGATATTAGGTACATGAAATTTTTGTATATAAATATTACTTTGCTCTTTCTTCTGTCCATGTCTTTGTCTCTCTCTCATTCTTTGTTTCATTCTTAATCTTTCTCTTTTCTCTCTCTTTCTCTCTTTACTCTTTTTCTCACTGTCTCTGTCAATTGCTTCTGGACTTTCCAGATTCGATTTCTTGTAAAAGACAAAAAAAAAAAACACTGAAATTTGTCAAATGTATATTCTGCTATATTTGTGCTTTGATATTTTTTTTAAATTATATATACATACAAATATATTTAAAAAAAAAAAAAACATTTTGAGCTGGAAAGAAGAAAAATAAATTTTCACGTGCAATTTTTTTTTTATTATTTATATGTAGAATAAAATTTTTAATTTGAAAACAAAAAAGAATCGAAGTCTTCTGCTTTTGACTTAGAACTGTTTCTGTTTTTGTTAATTGTTCTCTGTTGATGGATTATTATGGGAGGGAAGAAAATATACAGTTGGCACCAGAAGGAAGAAGATTATTTTCGACATGCTAGAATTCTGCCCAAACCACACGAAATCTAAATGAAAAAGTCATCCCCCTCCCTTCAAATGCTGCAAAGTGTGTGTTTGTGTATGCATGTGTGTATATATGCACATGCATATATAGAAATATGTACACACATGTGTATGTATGTATGTATATATAGATATATATATCTCCGTCCAACCCGTGCTAGCATGGAAAACGGACATTAAACGATGATGTATATATACACACACACATATATAGAAGATATGTATATATATATATATATGTATACACACAAACATATAGAAGATATGTACACACACCTACACACACACACACACACACACACACACACACACACATACATACATATACTCTCTTAAACACGTGCACACTTGCTACCTGGATGTTGAGGAAATCTCTCCTGAAACGAAAAGGGAATACCCACTCCTCATCTTTCCACACGCCCCTCCTGCTCTACTTCTCCGTCTATACATCTTAGACTTTCTCTCTTTCTTGAATTTAACCAATGTTTACTTTTTTCTTTTAAAACTCAAATTGGTCTGTTTTTTTCCTCCTCGTGCTAGTGCAGACAAATTCAGTTTTGATTACTCCAGCTTATTTCTTAATCATTTATAACAAAAACAATGTCTATTGGTTTAACCAATTTTCAGTCTTTAACAAAGATCTCTGTAGTTTTTTTTTTTTTCATTTATTTATTGCTGAAGTTAATCTTGTAGTTGTTTCTTATTACTAATAAGGTATTACTAACACTTTGAGATAAAAAAGTTGTGCTCTTTGAGATAAGTAGAGGGTAACGGTCATTATGTGGTATTTTTCCTTTCTTTCCCTTTTTGCCCACCTTCAAGACATATTCACCATTAGACAAGGAAAAGTAGCCGATAGGATTTTAGACAACCGTTGACATCAAGATATGTATTATCTGAGAAACTCATTTTTGGGAGAATGCAACATTATTTTATTTGTTTTAAACCAAGCTGTTGTTTAGCGATGAAATATAAAATTAACTGGAAAAAAAAAACTGCACTCTGTATATAAATTTTACATGCGGTCTCAAAGTTAAGTCTTGTGATAAGACTCTACAATTCCATCTTCTGGAGTTAAAATATACATTCCAGTAAATATATATTGAAGTGAAATGCTACTGTATTTCTAATTTAGTGTAAATAAATCCATGCCAGTTTGTTGCCGCAAAGGCTGCGCTCTTAATCCAATCAGGTGGTGAATCATGTACTCAATTTTATCTCTTAATTTAACCCTTAGTGTTCAGACAATTCAATCAAACATAATGCCTATTGATTCCCATTGATTTGAATTAATCATGCATTATCTCATCTCTTCAAGATCTTGATGGTGTAATTACTTAATGTAGAATAGCATTGTAGGGTAGGTGTGAGAGCCTGGATCTGGTTAGTTTGAACATAAAACAGATTAGCTATTTTGGCCGGTTTAAATACTAAAGGGTGAAAGTGCTAGTTTTTATGTAGCTGCAGGCATTGTAAATTGAATATCATGAAATCACACATGATATTGCCATAGATTTCATATAAACATGAAGTCTAGTAATAAAGGAATTGAGTTTTAATTGCCCCTTTAGCATTCAGATTGCTTATTTATTCACATTGTTTTGAATTTATGATTCATCATCTTTAGCTTTGAGATGTCGATGTGATTGTTTACTTACAGACTGATATTGTAGGGTTGGTGTAAAAGGTTGTATTTGGCCACTTTGAGAATAAAACAAGTGGAATATTTTGGGCTGGATATGGGCAGCTTTAAATGCTAAAGAGTTAAACTAGTGATTTTTATAAACAAAAATGAGTTGCAATTATGCTTTGTGCTGCCAAGAAATAACCTGGAAAATGTATTAATATAGAACGCAAGAGTGCTTTTTTTAAAAAAAATTTTTTTTAGTACATTTAAAACTCAGCATTTGACGGGGAATCGGTGTCAAGCATGAAAAGCACTATACAAAGTTTAACACTTGGTTTGCTTTTCAAGCAGGGGCTAGCACCTTGTTTAAGACTTGACCGCCTATTTTGATTTCTTGATTTCGAAATCCTTTCAGAAAAAACTTAAATGGAAAATGTCATGCCTAGACTAAGTAAGCCTAGATTAACGTACCGTTTACTAGTAGGATCTTGTGGTGTAGAGTGAGTGTTGAACTGGGTTGGCATTTGACATTACAGCTCCTAACTAGATAACAAAATTTTGCTGAAGCTATCTTGAGTAAACTAATTGTGCAGTGTGAAAGGGAACGGGGAGCAGCTTCTTAACTATCTAGCCATGGGGTAGATTTATCTCAGCTTTAATGCCATGAGATAACTTCCATTTCTAATGCCCAAATAAAGAAGGTTAGGTCGGAGAAAGAAAAAAAAAATTTCCCCCTACCCAAAGCTTTTCCTCCTGCCCGCCCCTCCCCAACTTTTTTTTTTTTTTTAATACATAATTTTTTTTTAATCTTTAATTTTTAGCATGTGCTTCTTAATCCAGGCATGAATAATAATAATATAACTAGCACACTTTTGATTCTCAAAAGGTTCAGTAATGTCTAAAAAAAAAAAAAAAAATCAATTTAAAAATGCAACTCTGAAATGTTTCTCTTAATAATCGTAATGCGGTTTTTGTTTCAAAATGACTAACATTTGTCTTTTTTTTTCTTTTTCTTTTTTTTTTTTTTTTTCCACCTTTTTTTAACCTAGCTGGCAACTAACCCTATCATCCTGGTCACAAAAGCCCTGAAACCCCCTGTTCGTGTTGTAGACTTCAACATTGCCGGGTGGGATGTTACAGAAGGCGCAGGTGGGGCGTGTTGCGGCCGACAAGCAAAAAAGCAAAAAAAAAAATTTTTTTCTAAAAAAAAAAATTTCTTAAAAAAAACAAAAAAAAAATATTTATATATATATATAAAAAAAAAACTTCTATTATTACTACTACTACTACTACTCCACCTCGCAGTGCACCATGACTACCACTTCTACTACTATTACCACCACCACTACTACTTCTACCACCACTACTACTACTACTGCTGCTACTACTACTACTATTACTATGACTACTGGCATCAATTTATCAACAGCTGTCCATTTCCACTCCATCCTTGTCAGTATTACTGCCAGCTGTCTTGTGGCCAAAATGGCATAACTACCACCACCACCACCACCACCTACTACTACTTCTACAACAACCATCTTCTTCATCATCATCTACACCAAGCACAGCAGTTTGTCAATGGAGAAAGCAGAGATACGAGAACCAACAGAAAAAGGAACAACAAATTAGTTGAAACATGATGGAAACTTTCAAAAAAAAAAAAAAATGCCTTTTGGGTATTTTAAAAAATATAAAAAACCAAAAGAGAGCGAAAAAAAAAAAAAAACCACAGCCAATGCAGATATGATGACATTGGATTCGATATCTTTATTTTTGGAAGAAAAAGTGAATTTTCAAATCCTTTTCTTTTAAAAAAAAAAAAAAAAAAAAATCTTTTTTTTTCTCTCTCCATTTTCAAGGATTTTCATCTTAAAGTGAGTTTTTTTTTTTTTTTTTCCCTCCAATTTTTAGTTTGTCTCCTTCACAAATATATACATATATATATTTGTGTGTGTGCATGCATGTGTATATGTGCAGATATAAAAGGAAAAAAAAAATCTACAATATGCAGCAGGAGATTTTATTACAGTAGTAAAAGTAAAAGTGCCTATTTTGAATTCTGAACTTTTTTTTTTTTTTTTTTTTTTTACTAAAAAGAAAGATAAAAAAAGAGACGAAAAGAAATGTCTGTTTATATTAACTAAAAAAAAAAAATGTTTTGGTTTTATTAACTGGCAAATTTGTCTTATTGAATTTTGGTTTTTTATTAACTTCAATTAATAACTTCACAAGTGAAATGGAAGTTAGTGTGTCTGAGGTTTAAGGAAGAAAAGAAAAATGGGGAAAGAACTAAAAGCATATTATTCTCTGAGAGCTTCAAGAGTATCTCCTGTCCTTCCACCATTTTCTATCTATATCTCACTTTTCCGCCACCATTGGCCCTTCATATGAAGGGCATGGAATTGGTTTTAATTCTTTTTATGGTGGATCTATGTAAGTTTTGTTCGGTTTCTTTCTTGGTAATTAAAAATTGCCTTCTCCTTTCTACCTCTTGAAATTGTTAACGTAGGATGTATAAAATTTAGGATTCTACTTGCTGCTCTACATCTTTTGTTATTGCTAACAGTAAACACTCGGACGTAATAGAATGTTCTCCCTGGTTACTCTCTTGCTTTCTGCCCCATCACTACAGTCTTTCACATTCTGTATCTGTAATTGCTGCTTCATCAGGGTCTAATGTGTGATGTTCTGTGTAGGCTCATTATGTATGGCATGGTCAAGGAAATAGTCGGAATGTTTTCCTTGTGCCATTTACGAAACATGTGCACATGTTCATGTGTCTACATTGGCAACCTGTCAGCTACTGTTTCCCGTTTTAAATTTGAAAACACACATACATACACATGCTCTCTTTCTCTCTCACTCTCTCTCTCTCTTTAATTACTTTATAAGATATCCAGGGCAATGAACAAAACTTAGATCTATCCATACATATTTCTAAAACAATTTTTCTTTCGTATCTTCTGTCTGAATATCCTTGAAAGTTTCTGGCAGATGTTATAGCAAGCTATGGTTTTCATTTTCTTTCTTTTTCTGTCTTCCCCACTCTCAAGAAATTATCACGGTGGTATTTGTAAGTACTTAAGCATTATTTCTCACAACTTGTAAATTTGTTTTTACTATTGAGGCTAGTTGACGTGATGCATCTTTTCCCCCTTCCTTATCTTTCCCCATCTTTGTGCAAGGAAGGAGTTGTCAACAGGAAACTAATTTCCCCTCTGTTCAATACATTATTATTACCGCAGGTGGTGTCATTAGCAGAACAACCACCCCATTCTCTGGTTAACTTTGGCTCTCATCCTTTCAGAGGTTGATAAAATAAAGTACCAGTCATTTACTGGGGTGGGTTGACAGTTTCAACTAACCTCTTCCCCCCATCAAAATTGCTGGCCTAGTGCCTAATTAGAAATATCATTTTGAAATTTAATGATCATTTTTAACTTTTTGTTTCTCTGAAACTGTTTTAAACATATCAACAAGGAAAAACAATGCTGTACAGGCAATATTTTCGAAATCGTCTCTTCTGATTTTAGTGCAGGTCTATGCACTCATATACATATGTATGTATATAGTCAAAACAGTGTTAAAAAGGGTGCTAAGTTATATAGTATTAAGAAAACCAAATTTGCTAAACTTTAGTTCGTGTTTTCTTAATTTCCTTTTTTTTTTTTTCTTTAATGAAAAGGGGGCTGGGGGTGGATAATGGTGCTGAAAATATATTTGTCCAAAAAGAAAAAAAAAAGACACTTCGGGTGACTGACAAGGTCTCTCTGTCACCTTCAAAAATTCTTAGGTTGGTTTGTAGATCCCACCCACCCACCCACCTACTACTTCAGTTCTAGTAATGCCTTTCATTTTTTATTACTATTGTCCCTGTCTACAAAATGGTGTTTGTTCCCTAGACTGAGTCCAGTCCACTGCATTGGCAACTCTTTCGGAAGGATTTTTTTTAGATTTTAGGGTTTCTTTCTCCATCCGAATGAAGATGTAATCGCTACTTTTTGTTTGGATGAAGTTATTGCAATTTCTATGGAACCTTCTGAAAATGAGGGTGTTTGTATATACACCCTTAAGGGGTTTTCTGTCTTTTGCTTTTTTTTTTAAGCAAAATTATTACAGAAAAAAATACACCTTACTTAGAAGAAGAAATAATCCCACCGAAAAATTATTTTTTCTAGTGTTTTTTTTTTTTATTTTATTTTTACTTTTGTTCACTTTCATAGTTTTGTGTGATTGTCCTGTAACCAGATTTCTCTTTTTTTAATAATTTTATTTTACATTATCAAATTATTTTTGATTCATTTCCAAATGGGTTGCACTTAAGGATTATGGGATATTTTGGCTCTCTGGACTTTGAAAGAAAAAAAAAAAGGGATTTTTTTTTTTTCAGAATTTTTTTTTTTTTTCTTCTGCATAATTTTTCATGTTAATGTAATCACCTGAAAACAAACACAAAAAAAAAATTTCAAAAAAAAAAAAAAACCAGAAAAGGTAAATATCAGTTTTGAAGAGTCTATTTATAAAATATATATTTAAAGGAGTTTTAAAAATACATGGATTTAAATAATAAAGAAAAAGTTGAACTGTGGAGACATCTTACAGGAAAGTCCTGTCACCTGACATTATATATATATAATATATGTATATATATAATATATGTATATATATATATATATATATATATATAATCTAACTCTTGGGTGATTATCTTAGTGGCATGAGAATCTCCCAAATGTCACTGGCAAGATATGCTCTCTTTTTTTAATTGTGCCTTATAACTGCATGTACTAAATCCGGCCCCCCCTCCAAGAGAAGCTGATTAGAGCTTTGCATATTTTAATAAGAAGCATATTTTTGTTACCTTGCTGAAAAGAAACTATACTTGTGCTGTTATTTTCATATCTCTAAGAAGGAGCATAATAATAATAATATTAATAATAATAATATTAATAATAATAATAATAATAATAATATCAATCATTGCAGCCAACTAACTTTTTTTCATTTTATTTTTATTTTATTTTTTCCCTTTCAAAAAAAAAAAAAAATTCTAATAGATTTGACTTGAATCTCATCTCACTTCTTACTAATTCTGATGTTAAGCCCTGTCAAGTCATATTTGGTGAATAAACAACAAGGATATATAAGATGATAATAATAATAATAATAATAATACTATTGGTAGTAAAGTTGAAAAGAAAAAAAAACCCCAAAGTTTTTTTTTTTTTTAAATACAAAGACCAGTATGAAAGAAAAAAAAAACAATTAAGGCACTTGAAATAATGTCTGGCTATGGGCTGACATTTTAGAGTTGACCATTTTCCATATTTTGTATCTTCTTTTTAGTGAAAAATAAACTGGTGTTGCTAGCCAACTTGATTTCTTCTACACTTTTCTTTACTAACACTTACTAATGCTTTTTTTACTCTTTTTTTTTTTTTTACATTTTTATATTTTCCTATTTAATGTTATTCTTTTCTCTTTTTGGCTTCCCTACACGCTCACATGCTTTTTTTTATTATCTTTCTCTCCCTCACCCTTACCTAATAATAATAATAATTTTGGTAGTAATGAGTTCAGAATTTCAGTTGAATTTTTTTCTTTACAGAGACTTACAATTCTCGTCAGCATTTCCCATCTCGTTAGGCCCTTGCCCGTTCTTATATTTTATTTTTACATTATTATTTATTAAACAAGAAATTTTCAAAATAGCTCTTATGTGGTCACTGCTGAGATAAGACGTGTATATATATAGATTTAGATGTATATGTATATAGATTAAGATATATATAATGCAGATATATATATATATTTCCACATTCGATGTTTCATGTTTGGCTTGGAACAAGAAGGCTCTTAAATCCATTACGCTAATGTTTCATATTCTTAGTGTCATTTTCAAATTAGACTGCTGTTATGGTGTCTGGGTTGCATGTTGCGCAGTAAATTGCAAAGGATCTCAGGGATATTTTGATACCTGATAAAAATCCTCAATGCGGGATTTAAAATTATAATAGTAAATCCTGTTTTTTTTGTTTTTTTTTTTTTTTTTTTTTATTTAAAAAAAAACTCTGGTGTGGCTGTGTGGTAAGAGGCTTGCTTCCCAACCACTCGGTTCCAGTTTCAGTCCCACTGCATGGCACCTTGGGCAAGTGTCTTCGATCACCTCAGGCCAGCCAAACCTTTGCGAGTGGATTTGGTAGACAGAAACTGAAAGAAGCCCGTATAGGTTTGTGTGTGTGTGTGTGTGTTTCTCTCCCTCCCCTGCCTCAGTACACTTGACTCTGGTGTGTATATGTGCCCATAACCTAGAGGTTCGGCAAAAGAGACTGATAAAATAAGTACTGGGCTTATAAAGAAGTCCTGAGGTTGGTTTCACCATCTAAAACCCATTAAGGTGGTGCTCCAGCATGGCTGCAGTCAAATGACTGAAACGAGAAAAAGAATATATAGATACAAAATCATGGTAAAGCACTGAATGCTAAAGTGAAGACTGGCAGCCTATTCTACATCCTATAAGGTCAATGTATTTGACAAATTTTTTTGGTGTTATTTTTCTCCTAGATTCATTTTGGAAATGAACTTTATTTAATTTAAAGAATTTTTTTTCTGTTTTGCTGCCTGGGTATCTCCATCTAAGTAATCAGACTTTGTAGATTCAGTAAATTTATGCCCTTCGCAAAAATACTTTCAGGTTTAGAGTTTTAAATCTGTAATCTCAAAATGTACGATGGTGTCTCCAGCATGGCCAAAGCCTGCAGGTTGAAACTACAGGTACACCACTAATTTTTTTTGTTTGGTTTTTGTCTCCATCCCTTCCCTTGTATCCTTGGTTCCCGAGCCTTGACACATTAACCATTTTGCTAGACCATCTGTGGTCATATAATAAAAAAAATTCATCAACACACCTCTAACATAACATTGTACAGTTTCAGTGAAGGTACAAGGGTATTTGGCTCTTGATTGTAAGGCCCTGATCTTGATTCCCAGTGGAGTGTTGTGTCCTTGAGAGCAAGACACCTCATTTCACATTGCTCCAGTTCACTTAGCCTGTAAAAATGAGTTCTGTGCCATGCTGAGTCTCAATACTACAAGAGTATGCATATCTGGGAAGTGCTCACCCACGATTACATGAGTAGGTTATTCCATTGGTGAGATCAACTGGAATACCCCTCATCATAACCAGAGTGCTGGTTAGTTGTACAGTGTCCATACATCTTAAAATGCCACGACCTGCCAGGAAACTTAGATTGAATGAAAACAGAGTATTAAACATCGTTAGATGAAATAGAGGTAATTGTGCATTACATTTGTACATTTCTTAATTGCTGTACTTAAAATGAATGCTACAGCATTATTGCTCCCAAGTTGGTAAATTTTAGGATTTAATCAGAAAGGTCTTGACAGTGAGGGTCATTAGAAATACTGCCCCATTTCGAAGTTGATCATTTCATCTTACATTTTGGATATTGCAAGTGAGGCATCTGTTTGCATTAACTTTAAGATCTTGTCCCCTTTTACTTCCACTATCATAAACTGTAGGTGAAATAATATCACACCTTACATACTGTAGCACCGTGGTTCCTTTTTTTTCTTTTATATTTTACATATTGGATGTGGAGTGGTTGTCATTAGGAAGGGCATCCAGCTGTAGAAACTCTGCCAAATCAAGATTGGAGCCTGGTGCAGCCATCTGGTTCGCCAGCCCTCAGTCAAAATCGTCCAACCCATGCTAGCATGGAAAGCAGACGTTAAACGATGATGATGATTGATATGGATCAGTTTTTATATCCGACCCTACCAGTGACACCCTCTGTTCTCTTACCTGTAGTAGCCATAGCTAAGGGTAACTTTTTTAAAGCTCAATAAAGGCAGAGCCTCTCTTAGAATTTCGGTATTGCCACTAACAAGTGTAGTGTAAATGATGCATGTGAACATATGGCGCACGTAATTCCACCTGTGGTTGTGCAATGAACTAGATAGGCAGCCATGAGAATCTGAAGTTCTCTTTTGTAATTTATACAGACTAATAGAGGTGCCACACTATCTGTTGCTGGATGTAATTGTAGAGTGTGTGTGTATTTATTTATATAGGTTAATTTTTAACATCCAGTTTTCCATGTTAGCATAGGTTGGATGAATATATTGTAGAGGCCTTCGGATATTTGGGATGTCTTTTTTTTTTTTCTGTCCTTTCTTACAAGTAAGAGAGAACTCTTATTTTGCACACCTTCGATGGTACAAAACCAAGCAATTATCTGTTGACGGGTTAAATGACAAAAACTGTCGCAGCTTGTAGTTCAGTGCAAATGAAATGGGCACACACACATATGACAGGCTTCTTTCAGTTTCCATCTACCTAATCCACTTAAAAGGTTTTGGTTGGCCAAGGGCTATAGCAGATACTGCTTCGAGGTGCCATCACACAGGATTGGAACTGGACCAACTAGGAAATGCACTTAATCACATTGGCATGTCCATGCATGCATACACATACACGTGTGCACAGGGATGGCTCTGTGGTTAACAAGGTTGCTTCCTAACCACATGGTTTCAGGTTCAACCCAACTGCACAGCACCTGAGGCAAGTATTATTTACTCTAGCTGTGGACTAACCAAATCCTCGAGTGGATTTGGTACATGGGAACTGGAAAAGACCCGTTGTGTGTGTGTGTGTATACAAGGTTTGTGTCTTCCTGTCTTGACATTGCATGATTGTTCTAAACGGCTGTAATTCCTGTCCAATATCCAGCAAAAACATATAGGGCCCCAAGGAAATATTGTTATTTGGTGACAGCAAGGGTATTTGACTGTAGAAAAATTTGCCTCGATAAACTTCATCCATCCAACCTATGCAAGCATGGAAAATAGATGTTAAATGGTGACACATTTATTCATTCCTGTAGGATGATTGGTTCATAGGAACATGGTTTGGCCAGCAAGAATATAGAACTGAGAAGCCTGAGTGTTTAGCACACCTCATTCCTTAGCTGTGAGTCTAATAGAAAATTGTGTTAGACTTGGTTGCGGATTTTGTAATAAATATACACACACACACATTCACTGTTGAAAGCTGAGAAAACGTTGCAAACGTGTAGTTTCTAATCTTCACCATTAATATTGCTTTTGCAGAAATGTTACGAATTTGGACAAATTAAAACCATGTTAATCAAAGAAAGCAAAAAGGAATAGTGAAATGTAGCCTGAATAATTCTGTTCACTAACTTTAAATTTTAACTCATTTGTATTATTTTTTTTCTAGTTCATGCTATGCACTTTAACAGTTATTAAATTAAAAATTAAAATTTTATTTAAATAAACAAACAAACATTCTTAACAAAATCTGTTTAACCTCTTAACACACCCACTGTTCACTCTCTTCTCTAATATCTTAAATTTGAAAATATAATGTGCTAAAATCTGATAGTTTAGTATTGGTTATATTGGAATTCTTCCAACTACAACTTCTGTTAGTAATGCTCTTGCAATGGTTAACATATCAAAGCCATATATCAAATGCGTGTGTATAATATATGTGTATGTATGTATATATATATATGATATAAATATTTTTTACCTTCACCCATTTAATACAATAAATGAATTGCATAGCAATTAAAAGCATTTATGTATTAAGAATTTGGGTACTTTACCAACAGTATATTGAATAACTGATATCCCATAGTGGGTTACATTCATAAACCCTATCTTACTTTGTACTATATATATACATATATATATATATATATATATATACACACATATATTATATAAATTCTGATTTGTGGCTTTGGTTTTATTTTTAAGTGTTTCTTTGTATTAGCTATATTAGTATATAATCTGGTTCGTTACAATTTGAATCTTCTCTCTAATTACTTTGCATACACAAAAAAAAAATGAAAAAGTAACTTGCAAAATATTTCTGAGATACAACTTCAGGAAAACGGAAATCCTATAGATTAATAACGGTTAACTGTTGACTGAAGTTTGTACAAAACATCAGCCGACAGTTTGGCACACAAAAACAGCATGTATAGATTCTAGTACTATTAGTAATATTAGCAGTCTGTTACTTATATATATATATATTTTCTTTTATTATTTCTACTTTTAGTTTCTATTAACGCACCTTCGTATTATTACTACTATTACTACTACTGCTGTTATTTTTTTATTATTACTACTACTACTACTGCCTGAAAATATATTTGAAGATGATTGCTGCAAACCAAATTCCTTGTATCCCTGCTCTCCTGCAAGCGACAATGTCTGGAAATCCTATTCCTATAACTACTACTACTGCTGCTGCTTCTTTCCCCCCCATTTAATTCCTTTGCAGTTAACTGGTGGACTAGGACACGGAATCTCCTGCCCTCTGCCCAACCCATTACACCACACACACACACACACATACTCTCTCAGAACTTACTGATCTGTGAATCATGTCGTAAATTTTTTTTCTTCTTCTCTAAGAGCTTACTTACGAAAAACGGCAAAAAAAAAATTGGAATGAAGGATCTGAAACTTAATTTGTTTTATTAATTTATACCTAACAAACCAACTCCAAACACCCCTTTATTTTTTTGTTTTCTCTTTCCTAATCCCTTTGCCATTTAATCCTCAAGTCTCACTCACATACTACCTTGACAGGATTATCCTGTAGCTGCCTCCATTTCCAAGACATGTCTCTTGCCAATGACTCTTGTGATGTATTTTTTCCAAAGCAGGTGACTTACAGACACATTACTAAACGATTGCTCAATTCTTTTATTATTTGCTCAAATATGCATCTACCCTACCCCTATTTTCCCCACTTCCACCTGTCTGCTATTCAGAGTCCAAATTTCAAAAGTTCAGCTCCCTTTTCCCCCCCTGTCTTGTGCCACTAACATACTGGGGGGTCAATCCATGCAAATCATTACTATACTTATTCTCCACTCTCTCAAAAATTTAAATCATGTGCCAATTAAAAATCCTTTGCTCAACTGAAGCACCATGGCGTATCATGTAATTTATGTTAACTAATTACATCTCTTTGTGAGTTTAAATCATCTCATGAAGTTTAACTTTGCTTTTCATCCACCCTTCTAGAGTTGTTAAAGAAGAACCAGCCAAGTACTGAAGGCAGAGGGTTGATTCAATATCCCTCTCTTTCTTCCTCTCTTTCTTCCTCTCTCTCTATCTCTCTCTCTCCTTCCTTCCCGTACAAATTTTGAGGCATTGTACCGACGTAAAATCATTGTACTCAGATGAACAAATTGAAAATCTAAATCGTAACTTTATTTTTAAATCTCTAAAATTTCTTCAGGAAAAAAAGAAAAAAAGACTTCCTTTTAAAATACATAAAAAAAAAAATTGGGAAGAGAAAGTTATGCTGTTTTTTGTTGATTTTTGTTGTTTTTTTTAATAAAAAAAAATCATTTTTTTTTTGAAGAAAAAATATAACGGCAAAATATCAATCAGTATTTTACAACTTAATTGTGCCAACTTTGTATACGGAAAAAAAATATATATATATATATTAATTGGCAGAAAGCCCTGTGTAAGCATAGCAAGTGTCATGTGATCTCTTATTTCCCCCTCTCATCAAACGTCATATCACTTTGAACTAAATGAAGATAAATTTTTTCATATAACCTTTCTCTTCACACACACTCAACTCGACTCATATATACACACACAACACACCGACATCTCCCACCTTCCTCAACCTTTCACATCCACAGTTTTCTCGCACCATACTACCACATGGTTCTTGAAGAATTTTCATCAGCATTTCAAAGGAATGTTTTTGTGCAAATATTTCTCATCCCTTACCACATCGATCACTTCTAACACCCAAATGACACTGCCTTTTCGTCTATTTTTGAGTTGGAGCTTTTTTTTTTTTGTTTGTTTGTTTTGTTTCTTCTTGATAAAGTAAAAGAAAATTAAATAAAAAAAAATTCATTAATAAACATAAAAGGGGGCGGGGGAAAAAAAGCTCAACTTGAAAAACATTGAGTGTGAATGAGCGAGTGTATATGTGAATGTGTTTGAGTGTGTCAAATCATGGTCTGATTAGCATTTACTGACTTCAATCTAACTAAAGCCGTGTTTTATCCTCTTGGTTTGTGTTTTTCTTTATTTATTGTAATATGTTATTGTTATATATATATTTTTTTTTCTTTTCTTAATTTCCTTCACATCACCCAAACTTGAAGATGCTCATACGCACTCATCTCTTCTTTTCTGAACTAAAGATGTCCATTTTTGTCATTAACAGCACCATGGTCAGGAGTGCTTGGTCCATGATCAAAAGATCGGGGGTTTGGTCATTGACAGCACCATGGTCAGGAGTGCTTGGTTCATGATCGAAAGATCAGGGGTTTGGTCATTGACAGCACCATGGTCAGGAGTGCTTGGTCCATGATCGAAAGATCAGGGGTTTGGTCATTGACAGCACCATGGTCAGGAGTGCTTGGTCCATGATCGAAAGATCAGGGGTTTGGTCATTGACAGCACCATGGTCAGGAGTGCTTGGTCCATGATCGAAAGATCAGGGGTTTGGTCATTGACAGCACCATGGTCAGGAGTGCTTGGTCCATGATCGAAAGATCAGGGGTTTGGTCATTGACAGCACCATGGTCAGGAGTGCTTGGCCCATGATCGAAAGATCAGGGGTTTGGTCATTGACAGCACCATGGTCAGGGGTGCTTGGTCCTTGATCAAAAGATTAGGGGTTTGATTACTGGATTGAACAGTACATTGTATCCTTGAGCCAAGCTTATTGTTTCGTACTGCTCAAGTGAACTCAGCTATATATGCACCAGCCAGAATCCTGGTGCATCCCTCACTCTCCCTCCAGCTCACACATCCTAAATGTTCCACTGGATCAAGGAAGAGGGCCAAAAAGGTGTCTTACGTCTGCTTACAACTTCATAGGCATCTTTTACCAAACTGTTGAATGAGCATAATCTCTTCAGAACAATTTAGGATTGCAAATTGGATCGGACATGTAACACTCACATTCACACCTGTAGTAACTTGAAATATTTTTTAAGAATTGCTAATTAAGAACAGCAAATTATAAGGTAGTTTGCTGACAGTGTGTTAGTAAACTTTGAAGTCTTATACTCAACCATTGGTCGTTAAACCAGATTTAACCCTTTAGTGTTAAATATCCAGCCAAAATATTCTACCTATTTTATGTCCAAAAGTAGTCAGATATGGTCATTCATAGCTACCTTATTGTGTCATTTTTAAAATAAACAATCACATCATTGAAATCTCAAAGCCATGAAATGATGCAAGATTAATTTTACATGGTGTGAATATATAAGCTTTACATTTGACAGAAGAATCTGAATGCTAAAGGGTTAAAGTGTGGCTGAAGTTACAATCTGAAGTTCAAATGCTGCTACCATTTTGACTAATATATGTACACACACACACACACTTATATAATGATTGAGAAAACAGAAGTTATGTAACACCTTCATTAGCTTACAGCTGTTTCGGCTCAAGTTCAAAGATATATATAATATGGAAAACCTCTACATATACATAAAGTTAGAAACCTTTCATATAATTGCTACATCTAATTTAGGACAATCCCTTTCCTCTCTATCATTCCACTCTGCTATTGAACCGGCTTAAATTTAAAAAATTATTATTTACACATATATTAGGGCCATTCCCTTTTTGAGATAATTTGCTTGCGGTGTAATTAAGAATTAATTCCAAGTGTTTAATCAACTATATTCATTTATCAGATTGCATCAGGAGGTTGCTTAATCCATCACACAACGTGTTGGTACTTAATCAGCAATATACCACTGCCAAGTGGCTTATCTCCATTGTATTTGCTGTCAACAGATAAAGGATTATCGCAGGACGAAATTGGCTCAAATATTTGCAAGATGGAGGAAACGGTAATAACTGGAAAATTGGGAGAAGCGGGGCAGCTACTCACACGCATCATCTTGTATTTGAGCATTTCAGTTATAAAAATCAATCAAGTGTTTTTAAAAAAAAAAGAAAATTATTGTTGCTTTCCAATGACAGTTAGCCTCTGTACAAGAATCTGATTCCAATAGAACAGAAAAACTTGCAGACCTGTGACAAAATAACGGTAACTGCTCTTCTATACACACTCTTCTCAATAACCTCTACAGCTAAACTTCAGCTCTTCATTAAACTTTATTCAAAATTGTAAGGAGTGGCCGTGTGGTAAGTAGCTTGCTAACCAACCACATGGTTCTGGGTTCAGTCCCACTGCATGGCACTTTGGGCAAGTGTATTATGCTATAGCCCAGGGCCGACCAATGCCTTGTGAGTGGATTTGGTAGACGGAAACTGAAAGAAGCCCGTCATATATATGTTGGTGTGTTTATATCCCCGTAACTTAGTGGTTCGGCAAAAGAGACTGATAGAATAAGTCCTGGGGTTGATTTCCTCGACTAAAGACGGTGCTCCAGCATGGTCACAGTCAAATGACTGAAACAAATAAATGAATAAAAAACATAAAATTTGCATTATGCTAAGTTTTCCAGGCTGAGGACAGTGGAACCTGCCACCCATTACATAGCAAGCAAGTTTGCATTCTGTTACCTGCATTTTCACCTGCTTTTGATGACCTGTATCTTCAGCTCTCAAGCAGCTCCACTTGGCTACAGGTTGCTTGTCATCACAGATAGTTCCAACATCAACATAGACTTGACTTAACCCCTTCGTTACCAAACCTGGCTGGAAACCGGCTCTGGCTCTGTAGTACAAATGTCTTGTCAAAAGTTCTGAATTAAAATTTTCCACCAAGCCTTAGTCACAATTTATGTTCCTAACACCAGCTAAATGATAACCAAGTTATTTTACTAAATTCTTTGTTATATTTAAAGTAATTGAAAGAAATACAGAGCATCTCAACAGAAATATGGTAACAAAATGGTTAAAACAATTCTTAACCCTTTCGATTCCAACCCGGCTGAAACCACCTCTGGCTCTAGTACAAATGTCTTGTCTTCAAAAGTTCTGAATTAAAATTTTCCATCAAACCTTTGTCACAATTCATGTTCCTAACACCAGCTGAATGATAACTAAGTTAGTTTTACTAAATTCTTTGTTATATTTAAAGTAATTCAAAGAAATACAGAGTACCTCAAAATAAATACAGTAACAAAAGGGTAACTTAGTATTTTAAAGCATTGACAAAAATTATATGACAATGATGTATAAGAAAAATTATAGACTAACCAGGTTTGTGGTCTTATTTTTCGTTTCAGTATTTCAAGTATATCATGATGTTTTCATACAAATCTTTTGTCAAATTTACCCCCAAAACGCCGAAGGTTTTGTAAAGACGCCTTGAATAATGACAGTCCTTGGTATTGGCGTAAATCCTTAAGTTACTGGGATTTTAATAATTAGAAGTTTGACATGCCTTGTGTTAATGACATTAGGGAACTTGAATGCTACAACAACTATAGCAATCTAAAAGATGAGATGTTTAGTGAATTTCTGGAGCTTAATATTCCCGTTTATAAGAGAGATACTGTGATGGTCCCATAGATTAAGATATAGGAAGCCTTTACGAGAGAAAACTTTGGGTGGCTTTATTCGTAATCAAAATAGATGAGAACTCTTAAGTTACATGTGCCTGATGCTTTCCAAATGGCATCATTGATTTATGGCTAACAGTCATTTTAATCCACAAAAATTCCTCTGAATTTGGATCTTTTTGGTTTGAATGGTAGTTTTTCTAGTGGTGTCATATGAAATTGTCACCCATAATTATGACCCTAGTATCGATCTATTGCATTTCAATCTGTTTTAGGGTTAGGGGAAAGGGTATCTTTTTTCTTCAGAAATGTAAATAAACCCAATCTGTTTCTTAAACGAGGGACATATTCATACGGCACAGAATGTTTTCACCTCAATAGACGTCATAGATTGGTTGAAATTGAAGAAAAAAAAACAAATATCTTACAAACTTATAGAATTTTCTCAATAAAGCCAAGAGAAAAAGATGTTTTACGAAGTTTAAAAGTGTTTAGTTACGTGGAAATTATTTTTAAAAACTGCCGTTCAAACCGAAAAGATCCCAAGGATGTCCATAAATTACCTTTACAAATTAAAGGGTGGAAGTTATAAAGATAATTTATTATGGACACTATTATCTTCGAAGATGTATCTGTCATTTTACTGCGTTGACATTCGATAAAACTATTTCAGTTGCCAATGAATGAGTGAAACAAGATTTGTACACTGATTGCAAAGTTACTTTCCGAAGTGGAGGTGTTCACCATTGTTTGAAACAGAAAATGCAAGAAATCGATTTTATGAAGAAGAATCGGATTTTGTGCTCATGTTGGCGATAAACCATGAAATTGGTTATAAGCTACACCTTACAGCCTTTTTTAAGGAAGACAGTAGATGACTAAGGTGATAGACGTTTGTATCTCATCGCCGCTATAAGCCACGAGAAAGCATTTTAACATCTGTAAATTTGAAAAGGAATCCGAGAAATTGCCAAAATTATGATGGTCTAAAAATTTTAACTTTTATCCACCACTATGGCAAGGAAAGAAGAATTATATAGATACAAATTATTGTTTTCTCGTTAATAAACAGACTCCCATTAATATTTTTTGGGTTCGGAGCTGATATTAGTCAGTTTGAGAACCACTGGTCTATACAACATTTTACTTTATTTAAGATAATACACAGAAGAAGATATATATGGCTGCTATATCTAGCCGTTTCAGCGACCACTAGAGGATCACCCACCCACCCGTGTCTCTCAAATTACTGTTGCTCAGGTGTAGGACATTCTTAAATAAACACTTTTTGTGACGGTATTACCTGATAAAATATATTGTTAAAAATGTTTTTAAATAGATATTTGGAGGAATTTTGTAGAAAATGATTTCGTCACAGTTAAGTTCGTCTGATATTTGTTTGGGAGCTAACAATTCATCAGTTAAAAACTTTACTGCGTTGGGAAGTTTCATATTAGACAGAACCAAAGAAGCTCGTATCCAGGTGGAAAGTATTAATTTCATCCCCTTAATAGTTACACAATCAAGAGTCGGGTACTACTATACCTAAAAGCATTTTCTTATTTTAGCTACGTTTGACGGAGTTTTGGGGAATGGTTATCACTACCTCATGGGGAAAGAACTAATTGGTGCGGAGGCTTTTTTTTTCTTGTTTTATAGTACTCCTCTGTTCCATACGATGATTCTGAAAGAACGATTTTTTCCTTCTTCGCATTTCTTCCCTCACTCCTTCCTATCTAATGCCGTGTTTTTTTTTTACCTTTTCCCCCGTGAGGTACTGATAGCTTTTCCAAAACTCCGCCCTATATTTTTTTTTTACAAGAAAAAACCCTCTGCGAACACCTGAAGGCGAAACTCCTACTTTGTCAAGGCCACGATAACTACACAACAGTATAACCAAGCTTTGTTGCTGCTGGATAAAGTAAGGAAGAAAAGAGAGAGGAGTAAACAAGCACCTTGCTAACTTTCAAACTGTTTAAATAAGAACAAATTCAGTTAAAACAAACTTAATGCAATTATGCTACGTTAGGTGATATCAGATACATATAAAAGATTTTTTTTTTTAAATACAAATAAACCCAATTGCATTAAGCAGTAAATCTAAAGGAAAACTATAATAAAAGTAGTGATTTATTTAGACAAAAACTTTTTAATTATTCCGAGTCTCCATTTTATATTTTTCTTAACTCCCGGCAATCTTCGGTATTTTTCGGCATTTGTCAATTTTTGTTTTCTTTAACATTTTCGTTTTTGGTTACTTATTTTCTGCAATCAATAAGATTATGTATGCCTAAGTTAGAGAAAGAACTTTATTTTAGAACGTAATCAATTTAATCAACGTCGTACTTTTTTGAACACGTTCAAAGTTACGATGAGTAAAAAAAATTTTAAAAAAAAAACTTTTTTCGAAAAATAAAAACTTGCTATGGAATAATTGCAGAGTAGTCTCCCTTCTCCGAAACTTTTATTTATTTATTTATTATTTTTTTCTTTCACCCTCCAAGTTAATAAGATCTGTGTATAAGATTTTAGTTTTGTGACGACTGCTGATATTTATTGCCATATCTTCGTTTCGAAGCAAAGATAGAAGAGAAAAAAAAATGTGGACATATCACATATCGTGGCAGAATTACAAGTTACAGGAAAACTTAGAAATTAATTTATTTGCCACTAATATAGCATAATGGGTACTGAACTTGTTACTTTTGAATACTCTCTAGACACGAACTAATTATGCAGGGAGTATAAATATAACGTTAGATTAATACTTATTATTAACTAACATAAGAAGGAGAATGCAAACTTAAGTCGTTTCTAGACATTCTAAAGCTAGCGTCACGTGACGTTATATTAAAGCAGAAAGCAAAGCGAAATTTATATTGAATCTCGCAAAAATAGCGAAGTCTTTTTTAATGTTTTTTTTCTATCAATACGAAACATCAAACTGTAATTAAAAAAAAAACTTTCCCACTTGAACACTCACATATAAATATATATATATTTATGTGTGTGTATTTTTATATTTACACATATACACGTGATGTTGACAAATTACCTCCCCTTTTGTTTCAGAATTACTAACAATTGCCGCAAGGTTTACACTTTCTTTCTCCAACTAAGAGGCAAATTTCAAATTCATTTAGGATTTCTATGTGTCATCTTGTACATTGTCATATATATATTTATATATATATATATAAATTTAGATTTAGATGAATATGGTACTTAAGTTAAAGGCACCAGAATTATTGTATGGTATTATCCATATAAATCAAATGGGGTGATTATAATCAAAATAAACAAGGATATCCAAGGTATATATATATATATATATATATATATATATATATATATAATGTATGTGTATGTATATATAAACAAGAATGAATTTGGGAAAATAACTCAGAGAACAGGTTAGTACTTGAAGAACCTTTACTACCCACAAGGGGCTAAACACAGAGCGGGCAGACAGAGGGATTAAGTCGATTACATCGACCCCAGTGCGTAACTGGTGCTTATTTAATCGACCCCGAAAGGATGAGAGGCAAAGACGACCTCGGCGGAATTTAAACTCAGAACGTAACGGCAGACGAAAATAGTGGTATATCAAATACCATGAAACAGAATTTTGGTGTAGTGAAGTCATCTCGGAGCTAGAGGACATGTTCCAATTACTAAATGGTAAATTGTGAGATGAACTCTATATGAGAAGATAATAATTTATTAGGCAAAAATTCTTTAAATTTGACCTGTCATTAAGATAAATGAACAAGCTTATTGTCTGGAGATAAGAGGACAATCGTGGAAACATATTACTAACTTAACGGCCGTCAGCAACATGACTTGGACTTACACAAAAAGAATAGAATAAATTTAAGGCCTAATTAATTTTATTCGTATCAGTCATTTCACTAAAGCACTGCCTTGAAGGAAGGGTTTTAATCGAACAAATCGACCCTAGTACTTATTCTATCGGTTTCTTTTTGTGGAAACGCTAAGTTACGGGGACATAAACGCACCAGCATCGAGGACAGACACAAACACACACATACAACAGGCTTCTTTCAGTTTCCGTCTCCCAAATCCTCTCAAGTCTTTGGTCAGCCCGAGGCTACTATAGTAGAAGACACTGGCCCAAGGTGCGATTGGGAAGCAAGTTCCTTACCACACAGCCACGCCTGAACAAAAATGATCTGAGAAAAAACTCAAAGCGGCCAGGGTCACCCCTATCTCAGGTCAGCCCTGGTCGTGCAGACTATGATTTAAAATGTTCCAGTAGTGACCACCTTAGTTTTCTGTGTGCAGTATATTTAGGATTGTTTTCAAATGTAACTATTTTTAAGACGGCAGAGATCATTATTTAGCTTGTCCAACGGTTCTTAGTCTCAGCAGGAGCACTTCTTTACTGATGGCAGCTCAGGAGAGGGCGCTGTATATTTAGGAGGCTTTTACTCTTTTACTTGTTTCAGTAATTTGACTGTGGCCATGCTGGAGCACCGCCTTTAGTCGAGCAAATCGACCCCGGGACTTATTCTTTGTAAGCCCAGTACTTATTCTATCGGTCTCTTTTGCTGAACCGGTAAGTGACGGGGACGTAAACACACCAGCATCGGTTGTCAAGCGATGTTGGAGGACAAACACAGACACACAAACACGTATACATATATATATTATATACATACATATATATATATATATATATATATATATATTATATATACATATATATATATATATATACATATACATACATATACATATATATATATATATATATATACATACATATACATATTTATATACATATATACATATATATATATATATATATATATATATATATACACACATACATACGACGAGCTTCTTTCAGTTTCCGTCTACCAAATCCACTCACAAGGCTTTGGTTGGCCCGAGGCTATAGTAGAAGACACTTGGCCAAGGTTCCACGCAGTGGGACTGAACCTAGAACCACGTAGTTCGTAACACACTATACTCTAAACACCATTATATGCACCACTACATTTTTATTACAGTAAACAACATAATTACATACTCTATTACATATTTTGGCATGTTGACAACTCTGAGGATCTTCGTCGTCTATCCTTACAATTTACAAGGACAGACTAAAGGAATAAAATTAAAACGGTTGGTTTATTGCTCAAAACATTTACACGAAAAATTCTCAGAACCTGGTTTTTGGTGATGCGACTGTATTGTAAGTAAATCTTATCACATTACAAAAATAGAAGGAAAAAAAAGGAAAACGACGCATAGAAATGACGACGAAGGCCTCGAGATTGTCATACGTAAGTATTTCATTTATCTCTGTTGCATAGTTATTTATTTATAAACATTAATAGAGCAAGTAATATAATATGTTTTCAAGTTATCTGAAGTTCTCTACCGTTACACCATAAATAAAACCGCCTCTTCCATCGAGAGGGTGAGGGAGAAGGAGGGGTAGGTAGGTAGGTAGATAGATAGATAGACAGACAATCAGAGATAGAGAAAGAAAGAGATATATTGAGAGAGATAGATAGATAGACAGATAAAGAAATATATATTGAGAGAGATAGATAGATAAATAGATAGATAGACAGACAGAGATAGAGAAAGAGATATATTGATAGATAGATAAATAAATAGATAGATAGATAGACAGACAGACAATCAGAGATAGAGAAAGAAAGATATATTGAGATAGGTAGATAGATAGATAGACAGAGAAAGTAAGAGATATATATTGAGAGATAGATAGATAGACAGAAAGAAAGATATATTGAGAGAGGTAGATAGATAGACAGAGAAAGAAAGATATATATTGAGAGATAGATAGATAGACAGAAAGAAAGAGATATATTGAGAGATAGATAGATAGACAGAAAGAAAGAGATATATTGAGAGATAGATAGATAGACAGAAAGAAAGAGATATATTGAGAGATAGAGACGTAGATAGATAGATTTAGAGCGCGTGTAATTTCTATTGAGGAGTTATGTAGACTCAAAATCCCGATCGCCAACTCTCTTCTCAGCGTCAATTTGTTCTTTTAAGTACAATAGAAATTTACAAGGTAAGGCGACATTCAAGGGCAAGACCAGCTTACCAAAGCAACACCTACGGACCATTTTTATTTAGATACTAGCAGTATCGCCCGGCGTTGCTCGGGTTTGTAAGGGAAATAACTATATAAGCATTTTTAGAGACTTACTTCCCTTATAGATGCCAATTCGGGCTTTCTTAGCCATTTCTGTTTTGGTGTCTTCAAGCCATGAAGTCGTTGTTCTAAAAGAACGCTGGTCTCCTTGACAACGCTTTACGACGTTGATTTCCTTACACTCCCTTCCCCACAGCTTCACGAGGGAGGGAAGAAGGGGGAGAAGCAAACACAGGTGCAGGTGTTTGATCGTGGACGCCAACTCCACCGCCATCGACACACGAAAAATTATGCATTAAAATGGAATAAAAAATGATGTTAAATTATTTTTAAAATCGTAGACTCATCGTAGACGCGTGCTAATACTCAGACGGGCTCGATATGAATCACGACTATAAGATACCCGAATTTGGTTAAACTGCACCGCAAAATGTGGGAGGAGTTAGGAATCTAAATCGAAGGGGACAGACACTCACACAACTACAGTTTTATATATATAGATTTGTGGAAAAATTCCAAACCCGCGCCAATGTCATTGACTAATTAAAGAGATAAAACCTTATTGGTCCCATCGGTAGCAATTATTTTCGACAGGCTTTCGAAGCAACTTTTAAACTTGAAGCCGAATGCGTAAATGTTTTTGTAAAACCTGATCGTTCACCATAGCGATGTTGCTTCCGAATTGAGATGGTTTGTTGGCATAGAAACACAGAGAGGAATTAGATCCGACTTCTGCTGCTGTTACGTCTTTTCTTGATAATTCCTCTCCGCAACGAAAGATGAGTAGCGAAGACAAAAAAACAACGAGAGGCTATAAAATTAAGGATATTTCTTATGTGTAAAATTAGAGGGATGTTGTTATTGAGTTTATTTCGTCTGTGAGCCCTTTTAACTCGCGATGGGGTAACAGGAGTGTCGTTGTTCGGTATTTTCATTTTGGTGGAACCCATGTCTTTCTTAAGCCTGAGTACAGCCGATTTCTTTGAGAGAGAAGGAGAGACCAACAAAAATCGGCACTACTTAAATACAGAGGTCCCGTTTACAGTGCACACTCGTTAGGGTTAGTTTTAGGTTTAAAGTAAGGGTTACGTAGATGCGTAGGGGCCTCTGAATTTAAGTTTGTTCCTTCTCGAGCCATGCCTGGCTCATAAGGGCCGGTTTCCCGGTTTCTTTGGCGTATAGGTTCCCCACCTAGACGGGACGTCGGTCCGTCGCAGGAGGAAAGAGTGAGAGAAAGTAGTGGCGAAAGAGTCAGCAGAAGTTCGCCATTATCTTCTGCCGGAGCCGCGTGGAGCTTAGGTGTTTCGTTCATAAACGCACACATCGCCCGATCTGAGATTCGAACCCGCGAGTCCGCTGCTCTAACCATTAGGCCATGTGCCTCCACTCTATTTAAGTAGTTCCTAAAAATCGATCCCTGTTCTGGGCATTTTATTTATCAACTTCCAAAAGAAAAAGTAGAACTAGGCGGGATTTGAACTCAAAACGCAAGAAGGATTACAGCAAAGATTTTACCCAACGGTCTAATGAAAATGCGAGTCTCTGCAGTTTCTCAAATTCAGTTTAACTGGTCAAAATATACTCTTATGTGTTTCATATCGTGTCACTAGCATAACCCAATAAAGATAATTAACATTACCCAACCGAATCCATGTGGCAGTAAAAGGTTGACAGAATGGGATTTGAAAAGAGCCTCGTTGGCACATACTAACAAAGCTTTTGGTCTTTGACGAAGTTGGGGAGAACGTGTGATTCTCGATTCCAGACAGATGTGCGCTGCGGATCTTTTCGGTTTGACCGGCAGATTTTTTTAATAATTTCTTTGTAACTAAACACTTTTAAACTTCGTATACTTGTAGAATGTGTTTATAAAACATCTTTTTCTCTTGGTTTTCTTGAGAAAATTCTGTAGTTTGTAAGCTATTTCCTCTTTAATTTCTTAATTTTCGGCAATTTCAACCAATCAATGACGTCTATTGAGGTGAAAAACAATATCTTTTATAAACACATTCTACCAGTATACGAAGTTTAAAAGTGTTTAGATACAAAGAAATTATTTTTAAAAATCTGCCGGTCAAAGTGAAAAGATCCGTGCGCTGCTTTTCAGTAACCTATTTCTTTATTACCCACAAGGGGCTAAACACAGAGGGGACAAACAAGGACAGACATAGGTATTAAGTCGATTACATCGACCCCAGTGCGTAACTGGTACTTAATTTATCAACCCCGAAAGGATGAAAGGCAAAGCCGATTCAGTAACCTTCTGCTCAACTGTTTGAAGCGAATGGTGGACCAGGAGATGGATTCACTACTCTCAGACGGATATGAGGAATGCTGCGAAAAAGGCTGATAATAGCGGCTGAGATACAAGTATCTTGTGAGTCGCTGTTCGAAAGGCAGAACGCCTGGTCTAGATTATCTGCCATACGAGCTTCACGCTTCCTTGCTAGACGTATTCGATGACTGGCAAAGTGTCTGCTTCAACCGACAGCAAAACAAGAATTCCTAGATCCGTGAACTAAAGAGTGGTAGAATTGCGGCGAGAGAAGGCAGGCTTTTCCATTTCTATTTTGTTGTGGAACGATTTTCCAAGGATCGCAGAACTCATAATTATATTTTACAGATAAGATATTAAATAAAATATGGATCTTTTCGGTTTGAACGGCGGTTTTTTCTAGCGGTGTCATATGAAATTGTCACCCATAATTATGACCCTAGTATCGATCTATTGCATTTCAATCTGTTTTAGGGTTAGGGTTAGGGGTGTGGAGAAGGGTATCTTTTTTTCTTCACAAATGTAAATAAACCCAATCTGTTTCTTAAACGAGGGACATATTCATACAGCACAGAATGTTGTTTACCTCAATGGACGTCATTGATTGGTTGAAATTGCAAGAAATTGAAGAAAAAAACAATAAATATCTTACAAACCATAGAATTTTCTCAATAAAGCCAAGAGAAAAAGATGTTTTATAAATACATTCTACCAGTATACGAAGTTTAAGAGTATTTAGTTACCTAGAAATTATGTTAAAAACTGCTGTTCAAACCGAAAAGGTCCTAAAATATAATCTGCGGAAACGCGTGATTTTTTTTTTCAAGAAATTTTTGTGTTCTTCAGCTCCCACGCTGAGAAACAATTTCTACGAGCTGGCAGAATTGCTAGAGCGTCGAACAAAATACCAATTAGCATCTGTACCGTCTCTTTGCGTCTTGAGTTCAAATTCTGCCGAGATCAACTTCGATCCTTTGGGAAGAATGAAATAAAGTGCTGTATTCAAAGGCAAACAAGAGCCGTCTTCTCTCTTTATTTTTTCAAAATACGTCTCAAAAAAATCACCATATGCGATGTCAGGACCATATTACTACATGCTTAATACACTAAAAACTTAAAATAGGAGTGCATCAAATATGCCCGTGTATTCCTTATGCCATCATATGCGGTGCCAGTCAAGTGAAGCGATCAATGTAATCGATTAGCTCCCTGGCCTCAAAATTCCTTCTCTGTTCCAAGATTGGAAACCATTACTGTCGTTGTGGACCATAGGCTAGCGTAATCCGCAGAGTCGGTCAAAGTGCTGTAAAGGGAACTGGTTGATTCTTTACACCTTTTTGGGTGCAACACAATTTTCCTTTCTTTTTGTTTCTAGAAACTACCAGTCTGGAACAAAAACGCAACTTTAAAATTATATATGATTCTTTATTCTCTTATTTACAAATGAAGCACGTTGGTATATTGGTATCCACTTGGTTCAATATAGCAAGGCTGAATTTTAACATTTGTAAGATTCTTACAAACAAATTCAGCAGCAACAGAGCAGGTCAGATCTCAAGCGTCTGGAACAGGAGAATGGCTAAATCACACATTTAAAAATACGTCCTTTCTCTTCAATAGCCGTGTCTCAAGTCAACGACGCTAACAAGGAACGCGATAGAATTTTCTTCCCCAGTCTCTAGCGCATGTGCATGAGGGAACTTCCGTTGGCCTTTCCAGAAGGTTCCAGCCCCGCACACGCACACTGAAGAATGACGTTGCGTGTGCGCACACTGGAAAATGACGTCACTACAGTGCTTTACTCTTCTATCCGACGCTCAACCGATTTTGTCATCAATTTTTTTTCTTAAAAAACAGAAAATTACGAGCGCAAAGTTAGCCCCGTTGGAATATAAACACACAGTAAAAAGAACAATTTAAATAATGACGTAGCGTTTCTGCTGATTCGCAATCCGTAGCAATAGTAATCCTTCTACTACAGTCACAATAGCAACATATGGATGCGAGACCTGGACACTAAAGAAAGCTGACCAGAAGAGATTTAATGCATTCGAGCTTTGGTGTTGGAGAAGACTTTTACTCTTCTATCCGACGCTCAACCGATTTTGTCATCAATTTTTTTTCTTAAAAAACAGAAAATTACGAGCGCAAAGTTAGCCCCGTTGGAATATAAACACACAGTAAAAAGAACAATTTAAATAATGACGTAGCGTTTCTGCTGATTCGCAATCCGTAGCAATAGTAATCCTTCTACTACAGTCACAATAGCAACATATGGATGCGAGACCTGGACACTAAAGAAAGCTGACCAGAAGAGATTTAATGCATTCGAGCTTTGGTGTTGGACTTTTACGGATTCCATGGACAGCGAGGCTCACCAATGGAGAAGTTCTTATGCAGATCAGGCCGAAACTGTCGCTAGAAGCTAGGATCACCAAGCATAGATTGGCATATTTTGGTCATATTATGCGGAGAAAATCCCCGGAGAAGGACATCATGCTCAGAATGATCAGTAGCGAGAGAGGAAGAGGCCGACCAAGAACCCTGCTAGCTTGACACCATCAAGAGTGATACGGGAATGGCCATAGCCAATCTGAAAGAAGCGGCCCAGGATAGAACTGGCTGGAGGACACTGATCCATCGAGTAACCGAGAGTCGACTTCGACTGAGCGGATAGATAGATAGATAGATAGTCACAAGACCTAGAATTTTCAGGGAAGTGGAGGTGGGTGTACTAGTCAATTAATATCGACTCTAGTGCTCAACTGGTACTTATATATTTTATCGACCATGAAAGGATAAAAGGCAAAGTCAACCTCGACGGAATTTTAACTCAGAACATAAACCCGGATTAAATTTTGCGGTACATTTTGTCTAGCGTGCTTCTTCCAGCACTGGAACATCGCCTTGAGGAATTTTCGTCGAACTTATTCCCGCTGAGCGCTCTGTACCATTAAGCTAAGACTCACCTGACATTTATTTCTCTCAGAAGAGGTAAAAGTTAAGTCAAATTGTAGTGTGTGCGCGATTTGAATACAGAGGCACCTACCTTCTCTTCTTAGTGACGGAGACCCTCCAGTGATGACGTCCTCACACGTCTTGTCCCCTGCACGACCCACGTTGGAAAAGGCGCAATTTCCGCTCCCTGCGCACGCCTGACGGCTGACCCCTTCCGTTTGCCCCAGCTTCCGGTCAACGCACCCGGCTGCTGACGTCATCCCACACAAATACAGCAGAGTGAGTTGATTGGGCGCTGACGATCTGGCGTGACTGGCTGGCTGACTGGACATTCAGCCAGTTTTGGCACTGGAATCAAATACGCACACGCGCGCAGAAATATACAGATAGAGAGAATTTAGAGAGGGTGAGGTAGAAGAGAGAGAGTTATTACAATTCATTAATTACTCTTTTTACTCTTTAACTTGTTTCAGTCATTTGACTGCGGTCATGCTGAAGCACCACCTTTAATCGAGCAACTCGACCCCGGGACTTATTCTTTTGTAAGCCCAGTACTTATTCTATCGGTCTCTTTTGCCGAACCGCTAAGTAACGGGGGGACACCAGCATCGGTTGTCAAGCAATGCTAGGGGGACAAACACAGACACACAAACATACACACGCATATATATATATATATATATATATATATATATATATATATATAAATATATAGGACGGGCTTCTTTCAGTTTCCCTCTACCAAATCCACTCACAAGGCTTTGGTCGACCCGAGGCTATAGTAGAAGACACTTGCCCAAGGTGGGGGATGCGCAGTGGGACTGAACCCGGAACCATGTGGTTGGTAAACAAGCTACTTACCACACAGCCACTCCTGTGCCTATTGAGTACGATTGGAAAACATTTTGCTTCTCTTACACATAGAGCTAAATATACACACATAAACAGACCGAGATGGAGAGACAGACAGACAGACAGAAACAGAGAGAGATTGAGGCAGAGATAAAGAGAAAGTGGGGAGAACGGGAAAATATAAAAAAAGGTCTGATGTCAAATAAGTCAGCGTCGACTCACTGATGCCGAATAGACAACTCCACAACAGCTACGCCAAAACGTTTTCTATCCCAAATGCAGAGAAGATTTGAACTCAGAAACGAGCGTAAAATAACGTAACTAAATATTCTGAACCATTTTGCAGCCTGACGAAAGTAATCGGTTCTTTTAACATATGCGAAGTAGATTAATTTTGTTCCAAGATTGCAGAAGCTGAACACGGTGGCCTGTGAGCAGAGTAATTAATAGATAGATATATATTCTAGCAGTTCTCGTGAATTAAATATACGTTCAGTGGAATAAATTAGAAATTAAGTGGACTGAAAATAAATCGGGGTGGTGGTGGTGGTGGAGGGTGGGGGTTGTGGGTGGGTGAGAAGAAAGAAAGAAAAGAAGAAGAAATTCTAACGGAATTCCAGTGCAGGAAATTTGATAGTGAGAGAGAGTAAAGTTTTTTGCAACGTACTCAAATATTGAAGAAGAAGAAGTAGAAGAAGAGGAAGGAGGAGGAGGAGGAGTAGGAGCAGGAGGGAAGAGGCAGAGGGAGGAGGAGAATGCAGGAAAGAGGAGACGGAAGAAGAGGAGGGGGAGGGGGAACGAGAGGAGAATTGGGAGGAAGAGAAGAAGGGGAGGAGGAGAGGAAGAAGAAGGAGGAAGAGGAGAAGAAGGAGGAGGAAGAGAAGGAGAAGAAGAAGGAGGAGGAGGAGGAAGAGGCAGAGGGAGGAGGAGAATGCAGGAAAAAGGCGATGGAAGAAGAGGAGGGGGAGGGGAAGGAGGGGCGAATTGGGAGGAAGAGGAAGAGAAGAAGGGGAGGGGGAGGAGGAGACAGAAGCGGAAGGAGGAGAATGCAGAAGAGGGGGAGGAAGAAGAAGAAAAAATGTTTAGCCCCCAGAGTAACATTGACTAAATAAATCTATGATCTGACGCTCCAACCGTGACCAACCGGTATTTTAATGTATACTACTGTTATTTTTTAAGACTGTAGGGTTTGATTTGAATGCTATTTCTAGCATAACGAGTGAGGTTGTCTAAGAAATCAATCCTGTCCGGTCATGGAACCAGACAGGATTAGATAGATGTTGGTCAGTTATCAAAACGTAACGATGGTTTTGTTTAGCCCCAGGTCAGCCTGGACTGAGTAAAAAAAGTATTCAAGCTACATACATACACACATACATACATACATTCTACTCAGCGGATGTTAACATAAAGCTGAAGATCAGCGAAAAAGAGAATACCTACGCTGAACTATTGAGAAACCTGCAGTTACTCTGTCCAGATTACAAGTTGAGGTTTATACCTGTAATTATTGGGGATATGTAACACACTGCTTGTCTTGAAGAATTAGGCTTCTCAAAACCGAAAAGGAGAAAGCTGATTCAAAGACTACAGATACAAGCTACCATTGGAACTGTAAAAATCTGTAACATTTTCCAGAAGTTTATCATTAAAGTATATATGAGCATATCTAGATATGCAACACATACATACATACATGCATGCATACATACATATATACATACGTACATACATATATACATACATACGTACATGCATACATACATACATGCAAACATACATAAATACATTCATACACACATACATACATTATTATGGCTGCCCCCTCGTTATTGAGTATGGCCATTGCACGAAGCTTAATTGTTACTGGTGCTGTGATCGAATGTGACTTTTTAGCCCAGCTAAAGATCTACAATGTCTTGTACAGAATTGGCAACGAAAACCTTTACTGGTAATAGCCGGCTGTAGTTGTAACTGGGCTTCATGTACCTTTGCATGTCGTTTAAGTCCTCCTGCCGAATTACACTCTCTTCCACATGCCCGACAGATATGATTAGTATGGTGTGTTACACAAGCATGCATGCATACATACATACATACCCTGTTGTTGATGTTGAAATTCCGCTGAAGCGGCCTTGGATCTACGTTAGAAACCGGCTCTTTCTCTATTGGCAAGAAATCTTGAAATAAAACCGAATAAAGACATACATTCATAACACCTGTCTGGAGTAAAGTATGGCTGAACTTGGAATCTTTGGGGAGGGAATGAAAATCCTTAATTCATAAGCTACAAATGATCTAGATATAAGAATTAAATAGAACTAGCAGTATCGCCCGGCGTTGCTCGGGTTTTTCTTTTCGACCCTTTAGAATAGGAATTTTTGAAAAGTAAAAAGTTTGCATTATGTAGCTTGTTATTCTCTTTAAGTGAACATTTTTCTGGTTGAAATACACCGAAAAATGGCAACACAGCAGTCAAAAAATCTTAAAAAATAGGGATTTTCATAGAAAAAAAAGCACCTTTTTGATGTAAATAATTTTTGGTCTTAACATGGTCCGATTTGAATTTTATCTTCTACGGAAGGAAGAGCAAGCCTTCTTCTATCATACTCTCAATTTTGGTCAACTTGCGCCGCAGGGTCTCGGAGGAGATAGTGTTAGTTGAAGGCTACCAAACCAGCCATACACAGACAACTTCAGCTTTATACATAGAAAGATAAAGAAAATTATCGAAGGCGTTTCACTGCCTCGCTTTCTTCTTACAATGTTGTACTTCTCCCCTATAACAATTCCGTTATTCAGCCTTACCACAACAATTGTTTGTCAGCAAAACGAAAATGTCCAACGAACGAACCCTTTAGTAAACAAATCCTGAGTAACATATGGTTTTCTTTTAGATTTCTTTATAACAAAAACGGATTAAATATGGAAACGCCTTTCATTGCTCTCGGAATATCAGAACGATATACACAACTAACGGCTTAAGTTTCAAGCCTCCAGTTGACATTGTTCCTCACAAATCTTCTCTCTTTACTCTTTTACTTGTTTCAGTCATTTGACTGCGGCCATGCTGGAGCACCGCCTTTAGTCGAGGAAATCGACTCCCAGGACTTTTTCTTTGTAAGCCTTAATACTTATTCTATCGGTCTCTTTTGCTGAACCGCTAAGTTACGGGAACGTAAACACACCAGCATCGGTTGTCAAGCGATGTTGGGGGTACAAACACATCTATACAGTATATACATATATACGACGGGTTTCTTTCAGTTTTCGTCTACCAAATCCACTCACAAGGCTTTGGTCGGCCCGAGGCTATAGTAGAAGACACTTGCTCAAGGTGCCACGCAGTGGGACTGAACCCGGAACCATGTGGTTGGTAAACAAGCTACTTACCACACAGCCACTCCTGCACCTATTCTTTTTTTTTTTACTTCCCACCTTTTCTCAGAAGAAATTTTAGAAAGCAAGCGCTTCCAAAGTAATCCACATTCATCTACATCAATGCTACTCGAAGTGGTGGTTCGCGAGCCATCAGCTGCCGGTACGCAGCAAGTTTCCAGAAAAGAAAGAAACATTATAAAATGCTTATAAAATATGGTATTACTTGTTTACAAAATAAATACAACTTAAAAAATGTTGCCAGCTTTTGTTAAACTCATTCTTTTCTATTCTAGGCACAAGGCCTGACATTTGGGGGCAGGGGGCTAGTCGAAGAGACAGACGTAACTGGTACTTAATTTATCGATCCTGAAAGGATGAAAAGCAAAGTCGACCTTGGCGGAAATTGAACTCAGAATGTAAAGACAGAGGAAATACTGCTAAGCATTTCACCCGGCGTGCTAACTTTTCTTATTTCTTTACTACCCACAAGGGGCTAAACACAGAGGGGACAAACAAGGACAGACAAACGGATTAAGTTGATTACATCGACCCAGTGCGTAACTGCCAAGCACTGAGGTTGATGTAATCGACTAGCCCTTACTCTCTTTTTACTTCTTTCAGTCATTTGATTGTGGCCATGCTGGAGCACCTCTTTCAGTTTCTGTCTGCGAAATACACTCACAGTCTGAGGGAAAAAGCAGTTCTTTTCAACAGAGAAATAGTTAAATTTGACAAGTTAGTATGGCTACTACTAAATATGTGTTATCATAGCTTGATACTGTATGGACTGGTTCCTCACTGACAGGCCTTTGATATTAAATATCTACTGTATGCAAATTACTAACTCTAGCTCTCTGATAGCTACTGGATTTGATGTGTAAATAAATGGACTGGCAACTTGTTTCCTCTGGAATTGGTCAAGTGATGCATATACCTCTGATGATGAGATCCTGAAAAGGGCCAAAAATCGATTGAGCTTGTCCATCATTTTTTCTGTTCATTCTACAGAGAAATAGGCAAATTAGACATAAATTGTAGTCTACTTTGTAGGTATCATACACACACACACACACATATGTCTGTATATATATATATAGGCTGGCAACGGCCACAATCAGATGGCACGTAAAAAGCACCATCCGATCGTGGCCGTTTGCCAGCCTCGTCTGGCACCTGTACCGGTGGCACATAAAAAGCACCCACTACACTCTCGGAGTGGTTGGCGTTAGGAAGGGCATCCAGCTGTAGAAACACTGCCAGATCAGACTGGAGCCTGGTGCAGCCTCCTGGCTTCCCAGACCCCAGTTGAACCATCCAACCCATGCTAGCATGAAAAACGGACGTTAAACAGTGATGATGATGACGATGATGAAATATATATAATATACATATAAAAGAGATGACCTGTAAGTGGACATCCATTATGCTAGAAGATCCGTTATAGCCTAACCACTAAGAAAGGAACGTTCTCAAGAAAATTTAGCAAAACGCAGAACGTTCTTCTAGCATAATAGATGTCCACTTTACAGGTCATCCCTTTTATACATGTATGTAATATAATTTTTCTAAAACTTCAGATTTTTATATATGCTAGACCACTGGTTTTAAATTGATATTAATCAAGTTAATATTCAATTTTTCACCGTTATTATTTTAAATATATATATATATACTGTTGTGTCTGGGGAGAGTCATTCTCTTTTAGTGCCTTATCATTTAACACACTCACCGTACCGTTAAATAATAAGGCACTAAAAGAGAATGACTCTCCCCAGACACAACAGGATATGCTTCAACACACGAACTCATATAAAGAATCTTGCA
>NC_043015.1:46053962-46058962 GCF_006345805.1 Octopus sinensis
GTTGTGTGTGTGTGTGTGTGTGTGTGTGTGGTGTGTGTGTATTTGATTATAGTAGCATAAATATGGGTGCCTGTGAGTATTATCAATTTGAGGGATTTAACAAAAGCCCAGCTAGTAATTCCCGATGAAATTGTAGCTTGCAATTCACATCTTGTAGTGTGCGGTATTTACATCTCCTAACCTCTCTTTCTCCATACATTTACACATATATACACATACATATAAAGTAAAGGGCCCCCTTCAGTTGTAAATGACGAGGATATTACACCTAGGAAGTTATCTTCCGAGGCACAAGTCCCGGCAAGGTTTTCCCATACATACCTATTTCTTTACTGCCCACAAGGGGCTAAACATAGAGGGGACAAACAAGGACAGACATAGGTATTACATCGACCCTAGTGCATAACTGGTACCTAATTTATCGACCCCGAAAGGATGAAAGGCAAAGTCGACCTCGGCGGAATTTGAACTCAAGAACGTAACGGCAGACGAAATACCGCTAAGCATTTCGCTCAGCGTGCTAACGTTTCTGCCAACTCGCCACCTTAGCTTGCCCCTACATACCAGACTCCCTTCTCCACACCATCGATGTTATCGAAGGAGAAGGCAAAGGTCAATACAGCTTGGCACCAGTGACATCGCAAATCATTTCTACAGGTGAGCAATGTGAAATGAAGTATCTTGCTCAAGAATACAACACACAGCATAGTCCAGGAATTGAACTCATTACTACCTCATGATTGTGAGCCCAACGCTCTAAACCACTGAGCCACGTGCCCTCACACATACATACAAACACTTTATATACACATAAAAGGTGTATATGGTCCTATGTCGATTTTGAAGATGAGTATTATAGTAAGACCGATCTGCTCTCTTTTACTTGTTTCAGTCATTTGACTGCGGCCATGCTGGAGCACCGCCTTTAGTCGAGCAAATCGACCCCGGGACTTATTCTTTGTAAGCCCAGTACTTATTCTATCGGTCTCTTTTGCCGAACCGCTAAGTGACGGGGACGTAAACACACCAGCATCGGTTGTCAAGCAATACTAGGGGGACAAACACAAACACATATATATATATATACATATACACGACAGGCTTCTTCCAGTTTCCGTCTACCAAATCCACTCACAAGGCTTTGGTTGGCCCGGGGCTATAGTAGAAGACACTTTCCCAAGATGCCACGCAGTGGGACTGAACCCGGAACCATGTGGTTGGTTAGCAAGCTACTTACCACACAGCCACTCCTGCGCCTATGATCTAGTGAACCATTTTCTCATTGATGGGTGTACAAGTGGTTGAGTATTCCACAGAGAAGTCTCCCCTCAATGTAATTCTCGAGCAGACTCAATGCAATGCAGTGTGTGTATGTGAGTAAATGTAAGAGAGAGAGAGAGAGAGAGACAAGGTTGGCCCTTTGAACGACAAGTGCCGTCCATCCAGTGAGGTTTGAACCTAGGACCTACTGAACGCCAATCAAACTGGCTAATCAACTAGCAATGCCTTTGGGTGTATATACATACATACAGACAGACAGACACACACACACAGACGTACAGAGCTGCACCATAAATTATATAGGTACACACACAAATTTATGTACCTTTAAATATATATATATAACATTAAAATTGTATATATACATACATACAGATTTACACATTTTCTGTCTCTCTTACATGATACACACATATACTCCATCATAATTTATATATGTTCCTCTTCTCTCTCTCTCTCACACACATACGCACACAAATTTAAGTACTTTTACATATGCATGAAAGTAAAACTGTACCTAGATGCACACCCATACATTTTCTTTCTCATGCTATATTTATATACATACTGCACCATGTTTTATATATGTATACACACACACACAAAGTATGTGTTGTACTTGGAAGAAGGAGGAAGAAGAAGAGGAAGAAGGAAAAGAAGGAGAGAAGAAGAAGGGGAAGAAGAAGAAGGGGGAGAAGAGAAGAAGAAAGGGAAGAAGCAGGGGAAGAAGAAGAAAAAGAAGAAAGGGAAGAAGCAGGGTAAGAAGAAGAGAAGGAGGAAGAAGAGGAAGGGGAAGAAGAAGGGGAAGAAGAAGGAGAAGAAAAGGAGGAAGAAGAGGAAGGGGAAGAAGAAGAAGAAAAGGAGGAAGAAGAGGAAGACCATACCCCCATTCCACTTCCCCACCAAACAAAAATGGAAATAAGAACAGAAACAGCAACATATTGTGAGAGCTTTTCCCTCCCTTTTACACTTTGACAGCACCCACCCACCCCCAACCCACAACCCCTCAATTTTTATAATACAAAATTTGAAAAAGAGAATAAGATAAGAGTGTTTCGAAATTAAATAAATAATGAATTGAAAAAAAAAAAAAACAGAAAAGAAAAAGAACGCAACCTCCACCCCACCCTCATAAAAGTAAAAAAAAAATAAAACAACAAAAACGAAAGAAAAAACCCCAAAAAATCTAAACAAAAAAAAATTTTTTAAATAAAAAAAAAAAATCAACCACTAACAATGGCTTGCTGAGCTGGACTGCAACAATCCAACGACCACCCCCACAGACTTTGAAAACAACCAAGATAAACAAGACCATATATACACACATACACACATATATATATACTTACATATATCTATATACATACATACATAATATTTTATATACATATATATAAATACATACATACACATATAATACACATACATACATAATATTTTATATACATATATAAATACATAATACACACACACATATTATATTATATATATATAATATATATATATATATATATATAGCAAAATCTGTCCGACGAACGGGAATGGGAAACTCAGAGTAACAGGTTTAGTTGAATTTTCTGCTGCTTTTAAATAAAGCATATTACTCTACCACTGGTATTTGAGTACTCTTTTTTCCACCTTGTTTCACATTTATGTGTTTACTCCGGTATATATATATATAAGAAGAAATGAAGTACTCAGAAAATCAGATGGTTTATATTTAAAAATATTTATTTGTATATTACATGTTTTAACTTAGATCATGTATTAGTGCTTCCGTGAGTGTAGCACCCACTACACTCACGGAGTGGTTGGCGTTAGGAAGGGCATCCAGCTGTAGAAACACCACCAGATCTGACTGACCTGGTGCAGCCTTCGGGCTTCCCAGACCCCAGGTGAACCGTCCAACCCATGCTAGCATGGAAAGTGGACGTTAAATGATGATGATGATGATTAGTTTGATTTGAAAACCCCACCAGAATGGGAGAAAGCGCTAATACATGATCTAAATTATATAATGCATAAAAACATGTAATATACAAATAAATATCTGTAAATATAAAACCATCCTATTTTCTGAGTACCTCATTTCTTCTAATATAAAATGCCTGTACATCATCTCCAAACCTTCCAATATATATATATATATACTTTATTTAAAGCAGCAGAAAATTCAACAAAACCTGTTACTCTGAGTTTCCCATTGCCGTTCGTCGGGAAACTCAGAGTAACAGGTTTTGGTGAATTTTCTGCTGTTTTAAATAAAGCATATTACTCTACCACTGGTATTTGAGTACTCTTTTTTCCACCTTGTTTCACATTTATGTGTTTACTCCGGTGTTGTATATATATATATATATATATATATATATATATATATATATATATACATACACATACACACAAACACATTTATAATGTTTATGTGTGTGTATATATGAGACATCAGTTAAGACTAAGCATTTGCAAGGATTGGCCAGAACCCTTCCTACCACATTCACACATTTTACAAAAAAAAAAAAAAAAAATAAGAGAGAAGCAGGCTCGTTGCCAAATCGCAGATGAAAACCGACACGCAAATTTCACATTTTTTTCCTTTTTTTTCTTTACTGTCAACGACATGCTGTACATCTTCTGCCTCCTTTCCTCTCTTCATCTCTTCCTACTTTCATGTATGCGAGCGATGTAAACATCCCATCCACAAGCAGGTTCTTGCGCAGATAGGTAAAGGTAAAGTAAGGTAACCACAAGGTGAGGCTTTGTTCATATTTCATTTTTTTTCGCTCTCCTTTTGTTTTTTTTTTTTCATCAGCCACCACTAGTGCTACCGTCTATCAGTTTCTGTCTGTTCGTCCTTCCTGTCCGTTTGTCTGCCAGCCGGCTGGCCTGCTGCCCTGCCCCCCCACCCCATCCTCGGCCGTGTCATTTTCAAAAGGAAAAAAGTTTTCATCTGGATTCGCCTCATCAAGAAGAAGGGGCTTGTCATGATTTGGCAGGGACTTTGTCGATTTTTAACTTCTTGCCAGCAGATGGATGAGAAGATGTAGCTGAAGGGACACGGCTCTGAAATCAAAGAAAACCACAGCAATTAGAATCATAATAATATTTCCGATTTAAGCACAAGGCCAAAAAAAAAAAAAAAAAAACAAAAACAAACAAAAAAAAAGGCGCAGGAGTGGCTGTGTGGTAAGTAGCTTGCTAACCAACCACATGGTTCCGGGTTCAGTCCCACTGCGTGGCACCTTGGGCAAGTGTCTTCTGCTATAGCCTCGGGCCAACCAAAGCCTTGTGAGTGGATTTGGTAGACAGAAACTGAAAGAAGCCCGTCATATATATGTATATATGTGTGTGTGTGTGTGTGTGTTTGCCCCCTAGCATTGCTTGACAACCGATGCTGGTGTGTTTGTGTCCCCGTCACTTAGCGGTTCGGCAAAAGAGACCGATAGAATAAGTACTGGGCTTACAAAGAATAAGTCCTGGGGGTCGATTTGCTCGACTAAAGGCGGTGCTCCGGCATGGCCGCAGTCAAATGACTGAAACAAGTAAAAGAGTAAAAGAGAGTAAACAGAGGTGGGGGTGGAGTCAAGGAGAGGTGGGGGGTGCAGTAGTTTGGTTACATAAATTTCAGTACTTAACTGGAACTTAATTTTATCAATTCAGAAAGGATGAAAGACAAAGTTCACCACATAGCCAATAATATTTTTTCCTTTTAAATTTTA
>NC_043015.1:46063962-46078962 GCF_006345805.1 Octopus sinensis
CACCTGACTCAGAGCAACAATACTCAGAGCAACAATACCATATCACCATGCATGGTGATAAGGTCAAAAAAACAAACCTAGGCTGAACAAGATCAACCTCTCTTAAGACCTCAACAGCAGAGCAAACAAATTGAGACTGCAAACCATGGTTAGTCAGAATGATATTTGAAATAGGCGGCGAGCTGGCAGAATCATCAGCACGCCGGGGCGAAATGCTTAGCGGTATTTTGTCTGCCGTTACGTTCTGTGTTCAAATTCCGTCGAGGTTGACTTTGCTTTTCATCCTTTTGGGGTCGATTAAATAAGTACCAGTTACGCACTGGGGTCGATGTAATCGACTTAATCCGTTTGTCTGTCCTTGTTTGTCCTCTCTGTGTTTAGCCCCTTGTGGGTAGTAAAGAAATAGGTATTTCGTCTCCCGCTATGTTCCGAGTTCAAATTCCACGAGGTCGACTTTGCCTTTCATCCTTTCGGGGTCGATTAAATAAGTACCAGTTACACACTGGGGCTGGTGTAATCGACTTAATTCCTTTGTCTGTCCTTGTTTGTCCCTTCTATGTTTAGCCCCCTGTGGGCAATAAAGAAATAGATATTTAAAACAGCGGAAGAAAACAATGCCTGATGGACAGGCTAAGAAGGTGCCACTTGAGTCTACAACCAAGCCAGTGGTAGCCCCCATCTCATTTTACATGTGTCATAGAGGATGGTCTTCAAACGAAAATGTATGTGTGTGTGTGTGTGCATCATTCACTGACAAGAGATCAACAAGAAACAGATCCATGCCACTGACATTACTTCTTTTAGAATAATTCTTTCCTCAGAGAGAAACTGAAATTTCGGGATATGAGAAGCAGCTGACGGAAATGACAGATGTGAAGAATCTGATGTTTTGTGACCTTGTTCTTCCTTTTGACAAACAGAAAGTAACAATACCGCTATGGTACTCTCTTTATTAAAAGGGCACAGAGTGACTGTCGTAATAAACCCACCCATTGTGTTGTGACTTGAATTCACACACACACACACACACACAAATAAATAAGAAAAGAAAAAAGTTCAAGAAAGTGAGGCTTTTATAGTGATTAGCTAAATAAGAAAATATAGGTAGGTGATAAAGTTAAATAGGAATAGGGAAGATGTGCTTCTTTACTACCCACAAGGGGCTAAACACAGAGGGGACAAACGGATCAAGTTGATTACATCGACCCCAGTGCGTAACTGGTACTTAATTTAATCGACTCCGAAAGGATGAAAGGCAAAGTCAACCTCAGCGGAATTTGAATTCAGAATGTAGTGGCAGACGAAATACCTATTTCTTTACTACCCGCAAGGGGCTAAACATAGAGGGGACAAACAAGGACAGACAAATGGATCAAGTCGATTACATCGACCCCGGTGCATAACTGGTACTTAATTTAACGACCCTGAAAGGATGAAAGGCAAAGTCAACCTCAGCGGAATTTGAATTCAGAATGTAGTGGCAGACGAAATACCTATTTCTTTACTACCCACAAGGGGCTAAACACAGAGGGGACAAACGGATCAAGTCGATTACATCGACCACAGTGCGTAACTGGTACTTAATTTAATGACCCCGAAAGGATGAAAGGCAAAGTCGACCTCGGCGGAATTTGAACTCAGAACGTAGCGGCAGACGAAATACCTATTTCTTTACTACCCGCAAGGGGCTAAACACAGAGGGGACAAACAAGGACAGACAAACGGATCAAGTCGATTACATCGACCCCAGTGCGTAACTGGTACTTAATTTAATCGACCCCGAAAGGATGAAAGGCAAAGTCGACCTCGACGGAATTTGAACTCAGAACGTAACGGCAGACGAAATATGGCTATGCGGCCTTGTCATTAAGGTAACAGACAAAATCAATCATGAAATCACCAGTTCATACTCTTTCACTAAAAGTACATAGTGTTAGCAGCTAAAGTCATTCCACTCTCAAAGAGCCAAATCCATTCAAGTGTAGGTTCATTAGGGCAGAAAGAACTTGCCACTCTATGCAGCAGCTTCCGTAGCAGCCTCAGGCTGTTATCTAAAAATGAAGAATTCCTGTTAGATTATAGTAGAGAGCTCCAGCATGAATAGTCTAGACCAGTGCTTTTCAAACTTTTTGCTGGAGTGGAACCCCAAGGAAACATTCCACTGGCTCGAGGAACCCCTGTGCAATAATTTAATAGTCTTATGCACACATATCTGCACAGGAGAATTAAAAATTACTGCTGATTTTAGCAGTTTTGTAACTTCTTGCGGAACCCCCGGACTCTACTGGCAGAACCCTGGTTGAAAACCACTGCTTTAGGCAGATATATTTAAAACGACTTTATTAGCCCTTTCGTTACCAACCCGGCTGAAACCGGCTCTGGCTCTGAGTACAAATGCCATATTTTCGTAAGTTTTGAATTAAAATCTTCCATCAAACCTTAGTCACAAATAATGTTCCTAACACTAGCTTAACGACAATTAAGTTATTTTACAAAATTCTTTTGTTATATTTAAAGTAATTTAAAGAAACACAGAGCATCTCAAAATAAAAATTCAGTAACAAAAGGGTTAAACTTGTAAACCAACTGGAGAAATATCACAAACAAAATTTTTCGAGATAATAAAGATATTTACCTTGTTCAATTTGCCAACTATTTTCTCATACTCTTGAGTATAAAATGCAAATACTTCTTGGCAGTCTCTCTGGACAGAGCTGCCGAGTGGATTGTACAACCCACAGTTATCACGTACCAATGACATATCACTATGGAAATCTTCCATTGTAGTATAATATCCAGACTGAAATAAGAGAATAGACATTTATATATACATATTTCAAAAATGCACAGAAAATAATACAAAATACAGAGGCAGGTGAAACAACAACAAACAGGGTGCATTAATTTGATGCTCTAGAAAAAAATGAAAGAAGTCGTTGATGTTTCGAGCCTATGCTCATCTTCAGACAGGATAGGTGAAGGGAGAAAACAGATGGAGATAGAAAAATGTAGAGGAAAAACAGATGTACTTGAGTTTTATACACACACACACACACAAGGTGGGGTGCTGAAGAATTCTTGACTTTGGGTAAAAGAAAATACAGAAGGACCAGTTAATTATGATTTTATTCAACATAAGGTGCAGGAGTGGCTTGCTTACCAACCACATGGTTCTGGGTTCAGTCCCACTGCATAGCGCTTTGGGCAAGTGTCTTCTACTATAGCCTCAGGTCGACCAAAGCCTTCTGCGTGTATTTGGTAGACGGAAACTGAAAGAAGCCCGTCGTATATATGTGTGTGTGTGTGTATATATATGTGTGTATATATGTATGTATATATATATATATATATATATAATATATATATATATACATGTATATATATGTGTGTGTATATATATGTACATATATATATATATATATATATGGCTGTGTGGTTAGGGAGCTTGCTTCCTAGCTACATGGTTTCGGGTTCAGTCCCACTGCGTGGCACTTTGGGTAGGTGTCTTCCACTATAGCCCCGAGCTGACCGGAGCTTTGTGATTGAATTCGGTAGGTGGAGGTTACTGCCGTGTGTGTATATGTGCGTGTAGGTGCTTGTGCCTCTCCGAAAGAGAGAGAGGGATATATATATATATACACACACACACACACAAATATGTACGTTTGTGTATATGTTTGTCCCCCCAACATCACTTGACAACCGAAGCTGGTGTGTTTAAGTCCCCGTAACTTAGCGGTTCGGCAAAAGAGACCGATAGAATAAGTACTGGGCTTACAAAGAATAAGTCCTGGGGTCGATTTGCTCGACTAAAGGCAGTACTCCAGCATGGCCACAGTCAAATGACTGAAACAAGTAAAAGATATACACACACACACATTGAATACACAAGAACAGAGTTCATCAGTTACCTCTGTTGTGTGTGCAACAGATGGTAAAAGATGAAAACTATCATATGCTAAAAACCATATCATGAAAGGGTATGCCAGAACCATCCCAGCACAGAAAAATTAACACAAAATGACGAGGATTGAGTAGTGGTGGGCAAATCATGGAAATGTTCACCAGGAAACTTCTCCTCGTTTCCCCCCCCCCCCCCACACACACACACATCAAAAGCACATATGTAAAGTGTTTACATTCTTAATTTTCTCGCACAGCTAAGGCTTCCTAATATTCGAGTTTAATTTGATACTGCTGATGCATGGTGTTTTTGTGTATAAAGAAAATATGCTGTCTCACTAACGAAGAGCCAACTATAGTGCAAATATCAAACTTAAGCTTTCCATCATAGTAGTAACTTAATTTCTGACTGCTTCATATAGCAGCCGAATATTCTATGCTATGAACAGGACAAGGAAACCGAGTAAATCTCTGGGGACGTGGTCACTAAATTGTGAAGGGGTTCGTCAGGAGAACCACCCCCACATCAAAAGCATAAAACAAATGTATTTACAAGTTTATAGTTCAGTACCACAGAAAGAAGCTTTCTAATATTTAAGTATATTTTATGCTATAAACTGGAGAAGGAAACTGAGTACACTCTGGGGACGTGGTCACTAAATTGTGAAGGGGTCTGCCAGGAGACCCACCCCACATCAAAAGCATAGAAGGATTGTATTTACAATTTTATAGTTCAGTACCACAGAAGAAGCTTTCTAATATTTAAATAAATTTCAGTACTTCTGGTTTATGGTATGTTGTGCACACACACACATCATCATCATCCTTTAATGTCCGTTTTCCATGCTAGCATGGGTTGGATGGTTTGACCGGGGGTCTGGGAAGCCAGAAGGCTGCACCAGGCTCCAGTCTGATCTGGCAATGTTTCTACGGCTGGATGCCCTTCCTAATGCCAACCACTCTGAGAGCGTAGTGGATGCTTTTTACGTGCCACTGGCACAGGTACCAGGCAAAGCTGGCAACACACACACATATATGTATGTATATGTGTGCATGTATGTATGTTTGTGCATGTGTATGTGTGATCATCGTTTAACATCTGCCTTCCATCATGCTGGCATGGATGGTCTGAGAGGAGCTGGCCAGGCAGAAGACTGCACCAGACTTCTGTGTCTGTTTTGGCACGGTTTTTATGGTTGGATGCCCTTCCTAACACCTATATATATCATCATCATCATCGTTTAGCGTCCGCTTTCCATGCTAGCATGGGTTGGACGGTTCAGCTGGGGTCTGGGAAGCCTGAAGGCTGCACAGGCCCAGTCTGATCTGACAATGTTTCTACGGCTGGATGCCCTTCCTAACGCCAACCACTCCGTGAGGGTAGTGGGTGCTTTTTACGTGCCACCAGCACAGGTGGCGGGTGAGGCTGGCAACGGCCTCAATCAGATGGTGCTTTTTACGCGCCACCGGCACAGAGGCCAGTCGGGGCGGCGCTGGCAACAGCCACGTTCGGATGGTTCTCTCATGTGCCACCAGCACTGGTATCACAGCTATAATTTCCATTGATGTTGATCGATTTTGATTTTGATTTTATATATATATATATGCTAGCATGGAAAGCAGACGTTAAATGATGATGATGATATATAATTATACACACACACACACATATATATGACAGTATTTATTAAACTCTTGTTACCATATTTCTCTTGAAATACACTCACTTTGTTTCAAGTGATTTTTAAAAATAACTAACAATTTAGTAAAATAACAGTCATTATTAAGTCGGTGTTTGTAATTGAAACTAGCATGAAATTTTTGATGGAAGGTCTTAATTTACATCACCCTAAAACAGGATGTTTGTGTCATACAGAACCGGGAGGGTGTGGGTGCTCTGAGGAAGGCTAGAAACAAAAGGGTTAAACAGAAATATTGCTGAGCATGACAATTAAAATGAAGCCTGTTTAAACTACAAGGAAAACAACTGTATGCTGATAACAGTGTAAAAATATACTTTGCTTCGTATACAGCCTACTTCTCAATGAAGTGGGTTTTACGTGGGTTTTCAGTCTGCAAATATTTAGAAATCAAGATTGCTTTGAATTTATCAGATATCTGATAAACAGCATACTTGTCACACCATAATAAGCATTCTTAAGATTTTAAAATTAAAAGAATATATTTATGATAACACACACACACACACACACACGCATGCAATACAACTATATGTGAAGTGTAAAGTAATATTTGTGTACATTTTTATAATTAAAGCATCAAATGAGCAGAGCTAGAATAGTTAGTTTTATTTTGAAGTAGATACTTTTACAAGCGTGGTCTAAATAATATTTATTTTACTATTAGCAGTAGAGTGTTTGTCTGTGCCAAGATCTTAGGCTTCTCTATTATACTCATCATCATCATCGTTTGACGTCCGCTTTCCATGCTAGCATGGGTCGGACGGTTCGACTGGGGTCTGGGAAGCCAGGAGGCTGCACCAGGCTCCAGTCTGATCTGGCAGTGTTTCTACAGCTGGATGCCCTTTCTAACGCCAACCACTCCGTGAGTGTAGTGCGTGCTTTTTACATGCCACCGACACGGAAACCAGCCAAGGCGGCACTGGCATTGGCCACATACGGATGGTGCTTTTTACGTGCCAGGGTAGGCTGGCAACGGCCACGATCGGTTGGTGCTAACAAAATTTTTATGTCTTTGGTCAGTAAGTGTTATTTCCTATTTGCTTCAATTTAGAAATCAAATGAAATGACTACTATTCCCATCAAACTTTACTTTTGCGACCTGGATATTAATGTTTTCAAACTGACCTATTTCCCATGACATTTCAGACAGATTCAGTGTTGAGTTGCTGAAGCAGAAATATCGTTATAGCAAATAATCTGCTGAAAATCCCACTGTAATATGTGTACAAGTGTGTGTCTGTATGCATATGTACAAAGTTGTCATTTCTATTTCTTCGCATGAGACTGCCCGAGTACTTGTAAAACAGTAAAATTTAGCAACTGGCTCAAATATTCACCTAACCTCTGCCAGCAGAGAAAAATCCAACATAAAAAACAGCTAAATGAAGTATGTCATTTGGTAATAATCCATTGCTAAATGTAGTGTATTATTTAGTAATAATCTACTGCTAAATGCAGTGTTATTTGTTAAATAACCCAATGTTAAATGCAGGATTATTTGGTAATAATCTACTATTAAATGTAGTGTGCTATTTTGATAATAATCCACTATTAAATGTAGTGTGCTATTTTGATAATAATCCACTATTAAATGTAGTGTGTTATTTTGATAATAATCCACTATTAAATGTAGTGTGTTATTTTGATAATAATCCACTATTAAATGTAGTGTGTTATTTTGATAATAATCCACTATTAAATGTAGAGTGTTATTTTGATAATAATCCACTATTAAATGTAGTGTGTTATTTTGATAATAATCCACTATTAAATGTAGTGTGTTATTTTGGTAATAATCTACTATTAAATGTAGTGTGCTATTTTGATAATAATCCACTATTAAATGTAGTGTGTTATTTTGATAATAATCCACTATTAAATGTAGAGTGTTATTTTGATAATAATCCACTATTAAATGTAGTGTGTTATTTGATAATAATCCACTATTAAATGTAGTGTGTTATTTGATAATAATCCACTATTAAATGTAGAGTGTTATTTTGATAATAATCCACTATTAAATGTAGTGTGTTATTTGATAATAATCCACTATTAAATGTAGTGTGTTATTTGATAATAATCCACTATTAAATGTAGTGTGTTATTTGATAATAATCCACTATTAAATGTAGTGTGTTATTTGATAATAATCCACTATTAAATGTAGTGTGTTATTTGATAATAATCCACTATTAAATGTAGTGTGTTATTTGATAATAATCCACTATTAAATGTAGTGTGTTATTTGATATAATCCACTATTAAATGTAGTGTGTTATTTGATAATAATCCACTATTAAATGTAGTGTGTTATTTGATAATAATCCACTATTAAATGTAGTGTTTTTTGATATAATCCACTATTAAATGTAGTGTGTTATTTGATAATAATCCACTATTAAATGTAGTGTGTTATTTGATAATAATCCACTATTAAATGTAGTGTGTTATTTGATATAATCCACTATTAAATGTAGTGTGTTATTTGATAATAATCCACTATTAAATGTAGAGTGTTATTTTGATAATAATCCACTATTAAATGTAGTGTGTTATTTGATAATAATCCACTATTAAATGTAGAGTGTTATTTTGATAATAATCCACTATTAAATGTAGAGTGTGTTATTGATAATAATCCACTATTAAATGTAGTGTGTTATTTGATAATAATCCACTATTAAATGTAGTGTGTTATTTGATAATAATCCACTATTAAATGTAGTGTGTTATTTGATAATAATCCACTATTAAATGTAGTGTGTTATTTGATAATAATCCACTATTAAATGTAGTGTGTTATTTGATAATAATCCACTATTAAATGTAGAGTGTTATTTGATAATAATCCACTATTAAATGTAGTGTGTTATTTGATAATAATCCACTATTAAATGTAGTGTGTTATTTGATAATAATCACTATTAAATGTAGTGTGTATTTGATAATAATCCACTATTAAATGTAGTGTGTTATTTGATAATAATCCACTATTAAATGTAGTGTGTTATTTGATAATAATCCACTATTAAATGTAGTGTGTTATTTGATAATAATCCACTATTAAATGTAGTGTGTTATTTGATAATAATCCACTATTAAATGTAGTGTGTTATTTGATAATAATCCACTATTAAATGTAGAGTGTTATTTGATAATAATCCACTATTAAATGTAGAGTGTTATTTTGATAATAATCCACTATTAAATGTAGTGTGTTATTTGGAAATAATTCACTGTTAAATGTAGTGTGTTATTTGATAATAATCCACTATTAAATGTAGTGTGTTATTTGATAATAATCCACTATTAAATGTAGTGTGTTATTTGATAATAATCCACTATTAAATGTAGTGTGTTATTTGATAATAATCCACTATTAAATGTAGAGTGTTATTTTGATAATAATCCACTATTAAATGTAGTGTGTTATTTGATAATAATCCACTATTAAATGTAGAGTGTTATTTTGATAATAATCCACTATTAAATGTAGTGTGTTATTTGATAATAATCCACTATTAAATGTAGTGTGTTATTTGATAATAATCCACTATTAAATGTAGTGTGTTATTTGATAATAATCCACTATTAAATGTAGTGTGTTATTTGATAATATCCACTATTAAATGTAGTGGTTATTTGATAATAATCCACTATTAAATGTAGTGTGTTATTTGATAATAATCCACTATTAAATGTAGTGTGTTATTTGATAATAATCCACTATAAATGTAGAGTGTTATTTTGATAATAATCCACTATTAAATGTAGTGTGTTATTTGATAATAATCCACTATTAAATGTAGTGTGTTATTTGATAATAATCCACTATTAAATGTAGTGTGTTATTTGATAATAATCCACTATTAAATGTAGTGTGTTATTTGATAATAATCCACTATTAAATGTAGTGTGTTATTTTAATAATAATCCACTATTAAATGTAGTGTGTTATTTGATAATAATCCACTATTAAATGTAGTGTGTTATTTGATAATAATCCACTATTAAATGTAGTGTGTTATTTGATAATAATCCACTATTAAATGTAGTGTGTTATTTGATAATAATCCACTATTAAATGTAGAGTGTTATTTTGATAATAATCCACTATTAAATGTAGTGTGTTATTTTAATAATAATCCACACTATTAAATGTAGAGTGTTATTTTGATAATAATCCACTATTAAATGTAGTGTGTTATTTTAATAATAATCCACTATTAAATGTAGTGTGTTATTTTAATAATATCCACTATTAAATGTAGTGTGTTATTTTAATAATAATCCACTATTAAATGTAGAGTGTTATTTTGATAATAATCCACTATTAAATGTAGTGTGTTATTTTTAATAATAATCCACTATTAAATGTAGTGTGTTTTTTTAATAATAATCCACTATTAAATGTAGTGTGTTATTTTGATAATAACCACTATTAAATGTAGGTGTTATTTTAATAATAATCCACTATTAAATGTAGTGTGTTATTTTGATAATAATCCACTATTAAATGTAGTGTGTTATTTTAATAATAATCCACTATTAAATGTAGTGTGTTATTTTAATAATAATCCACTATTAAATGTAGAGTGTTATTTTGATAATAATCCACTATTAAATGTAGTGTGTTATTTTGATAATAATCCACTATTAAATGTAGTGTGTTATTTTAATAATAATCCACTATTAAATGTAGTGTGTTATTTTAATAATAATCCACTATTAAATGTAGTGTGTTATTTTAATAATAATCCACTATTAAATGTAGTGTGTTATTTTAATAATAATCCACTATTAAATGTAGTGTGTTATTTTAATAATAATCCACTATTAAATGTAGTGTGTTATTTTGATAATAATCCACTATTAAATGTAGTGTGTTATTTTAATAATAATCCACTATTAAATGTAGTGTGTTATTTTGATAATAATCCACTATTAAATGTAGTGTGTTATTTTTAATAATAATCCACTATTAAATGTAGTGTGTTATTTTAATAATAATCCACTATTAATGTAGTGTGTTATTTTAATAATAATCCACTATTAAATGTAGAGTGTTATTTTGATAATAATCCACTATTAAATGTAGTGTGTTATTTTAATAATAATCCACTATTAAATGTAGTGTGTTATTTTAATAATAATCCACTATTAAATGTAGTGTGTTATTTTGATAATAATCCACTATTAAATGTAGTGTGTTATTTTAATAATAATCCACTATTAAATGTAGAGTGTTATTTTAATAATAATCCACTATTAAATGTAGTGTGTTATTTGATAATAATCCACTATTAAATGTAGTGTGTTATTTGATAATAATCCACTATTAAATGTAGTGTGTTATTTGATAATAATCCACTATTAAATGTAGTGTGTTATTTGATAATAATCCACTATTAAATGTAGTGTGTTATTTGATAATAATCCACTATTAAATGTAGAGTGTTATTTTGATAATAATCCACTATTAAATGTAGTGTGTTATTTGATAATAATCCACTATTAAATGTAGTGTGTTATTTGATAATAATCCACTATTAAATGTAGTGTGTTATTTGATAATAATCCACTATTAAATGTAGTGTGTTATTTGATAATAATCCACTATTAAATGTAGTGTGTTATTTGATAATAATCCACTATTAAATGTAGAGTGTTATTTTGATAATAATCCACTATTAAATGTAGAGTGTTATTTGGAAATAATTCACTGTTAAATGTTGTGTGTAATATAACACTGTTGAATACAGCATGGTAACTTCTACAGTTGGTTATTTTGTGTTGTGTGCACACAAGCATATGTATCTGCGTTTGGAGTGCTGTAAAATAGGCCTAAAATCACACAATTGCAGCCTGTGTCTTCAGTGAGTAATAATGAAGCTCACCTCCAATCGTTTCCGTATCGTGCTGAAATCCATAGGATTCTTCACAATGGTGTAGTAGTCAGGGGCCTCAAGTGGATCCACTGAAAATGGCAAGGAATTCACAATAAATTGGGGGCATACATACAACTCAAGGTAATACTTATTTCTTTATTGCCCACAAGGGGCTAAACAGAGAGGGGACAAACAAGGACAGACAAACGGATTAAGTCGATTACATCGACCCCAGTGCGTAACTGGTACTTAATTTATCGACCCCGAAAGGATGAAAGCAAAGTCGACCTCAGCAGAATTTGAACTCAAAACATAACGGCAGACGAAATACCTATTTCTCTATTACCCACAAGGGGCTAAACACAGAGAGAACAAACAAGGACAGACATAGGTATTAAGTCGATTACATCGACCACAGTGCGTAACTGGTACTTAATATATAAACCCCGAAAGGATGAAAGGCAAAGTCGACCTCAGGACATAACGGCAGACGAAATACCTATTTCTTTATTACCCACAAGGGGCTAAACATAGAGGGGACAAACAAGGACAGACAAACGGATTAAGTCGATTACATCGACCCCAGTGCTTAACTGGTACTTAATTTATTGACCCCGAAAGGATGAAAGGCAGCCGACCTCAGCGGAATTTGAACTCAGAACGTAACAGCAGACGAAATACCGCTAAGCATTTCGCCCAGCGTACTAACATTTCTGCCAGCTCACCGCCTTTTATTAACTCACGGTAATACTAAGCCTCTTTTTTAATTAATTAAATATAATAGCAAGACACTAACCTGGTCGAGTGAACCATGATGCAGCATTCAGTTCCCCTTTTTCTCGATTGACTCCTCGGAAGCGAGATACTCTCTCTAAAAGTCTGAAAACAAAGCAAAATAATTAGTAAGACAAACAGTGTGGATATTTCCCTTACACAGTCTAAGAATTATAAAAGCACAAAGCATAAAACATGATGTTTTTTGACATTCCTTGTGGACAAACTGTCATATAATTCTGTACTTTCAAATATGAGTATCTTTTGCTTGTTTCAGTCATTAAACTGTGGCAATGCTGGGGCACCACCACCTTGAAGAATTTTTTAACCGAATGAATTGACTCCAGGACTTTTTTTAAAAGTCTGGTATGATACATAGATACCACCGGAGTGGGGGAAGAAGATAACCTCATCAGTGGGATGTGTGCCACCGAGTGAGGGAGTTGAGGCCCCTCCCAGTGAAAGTGGTGAAGAATATATGTTCTGCTATCTCAGGGGAGGGGCTATTGACAGTTTCGTGGAGAATGATATGGATAGTCAGGTTCTGAGGGACGTGACTGGTATTGAGAGCCCAGAGTGGCCTTCGCAAGGTGGCTGCTCTGGTGCTGGAAAGAAAGCACAGTGATCTTATAATTGACACATGTAAAAATGAGAATTATAGAATTCTTTTTTGGAGCCCCAGATTGCAGTTGCAGGAATGCCTGCAAGTTACAAGAAAATTACTCAGGGAAAGATTACTCTCTCTTTACTCTTTTACTTGTTTCAGTCATTTGACTGCGGCCATGCTGGAGCACTGCCTTTAATCGAGCAACTCGACCCTGGGACTTATTCTTTGTAAGCCCAGTACTTATTCTATCGGTCTCTTTTGCCGAACCGCTAAGTAACGGGGACATAAACACACCAGCATCGGTTGTCAAGCAATGCTAGGGGAACAAACACACACACACATACATACATACATGTATATACATATAAACGACGGGCTTCTTTCAGTTTCTGTCTACCAAATCCACTCACAAGGCTTTGGTCAGCCCAAGGCTATAGTAGAAGACACTTGCCCAAAGTGCCACGCAGTGGGATTGAACCCGGAACCATGTGGTTGGTATGCAAGCTACTTACCACATAGCCACTCCTGCGCCTATTGTAGAAATTTATCACCTCTAATTTGTGTATAAATTGTGTCTTATAATTGTATGGACTTTTTAGTCCAAATATATTGTATTTTAAATTGTAAGAGGGTTAATACCTCTATATATGCGTTTTTAAAGAACAATGTTTTAGAGAAGCAGAGGGTCGGCGGGCACTTTCTGTCTTCCCCCATCTTTATCATTTCTGTATCATAATCATTCGCCTCATCAATGTCTATGACCAGCCCGCAAAGCTACCTTATCTATGTGCTGCCTACATCCCTCTCTCTCTCTCTTTCGGAGAGGCACTGAGCAGCTATACGCACACATACACCCACGGCAGTAACTTCCGCCTACCGAATTCAATCACAAAGCTTCGGTCTGCTCGAGGCTATAGTGGAAGACACCTGCCCAAAGCGCCACGCAGTGGGACTGAACCCGAAACCATGTATGTAGCCAGGAAGCAAGCTTCCTAACCGCACAGCCATGCCCGCGCCTACAACATGGCAAATTTAATGAATAAAAGCATGATAATTTATGCTTGTCACCAAGTAAAGAACTATTCTGACCATTTAGAATTCGTCCGTTGCCAGCCTTGCCTGGCCCCCGTGCTGGTGGCACGTAAAAGCACCATCCGTTCGTGGCCGTTTGCCAGCTCTGTCTGGCACCTGTGCGGGTGGCACGTAAAAAGTACCCACTACACTCACGGAGTGGTTGGCGTTAGGAAGGGCATCCAGCCGTAGAAACACTGCCAGATCTGACTGGGCCTGATGAAGCCTTCCAGCTTCACAGACCCCAGTTGTACTGTCCAACCCATGCTAGCATGGAAAACGGACGCTAAATGATGATGATGACGATGATGATGTATTCAAACTTTATTGTTAGTTGAATAGTATCACATCAGAGTTTGGCTTTATCTTAGAATGGTGATTGCCCCGGAAGATCTTCCTTTAGTCAATGCATCTCTTGTATAATGATGATGATGATGATGATGATGATGATGATGATTTCTTCAGGTAAACTGCTCGGATATACTTAATGTATCTCAGGCACATTTCCCACCACCAACCAACCAACCAACCAAGCATCATCACTGTGAGGTTTTTGGGATTTGCTAGTGCCATGTTCTTGGCAATAATATCTCTGTTTAATTCCCTCCAGATCTAACCATTCACTGCTGTTGGCCTTGTAAGATAGCGGGGGGTGGGGTGGGGGTGGGGGAACTAACAAAGACAGCACAAAACTCTCGTCTTAGAATCCTTAAATAGAGAATATGCGAGAGAGAGAGAGAGAGAAAATAAAGGAGAGAGAGAAGCAAAGTCTAAGCAAGAAACACTGCAATAAGATAGTATACTTGTAACATCAAATGAAAATACTATTACTTGCATCGTTATTATCAATAATAACAATCAGCAACTCTCATCACTCGAACACGCTTCCTATCCACTGACCCTTCCCTCCTCTCCCCTCCCCTCCTCATTCCTTTTTTTCTCTCTCTCTCTCTCCCTTTCTATATCCTCCCCCCACCCCCGTCTCGTCTCCTCACGCTACCACTCTCTCTCGTTTCTTCTCCAGGCAAAAATGCTTCTGTCTGTCCTTTTCCTG
>NC_043015.1:46081462-46228962 GCF_006345805.1 Octopus sinensis
TGTGAGTGGATTTGGTAGACGGAAACTGAAAGAAGCCCGTCGTATATATGTATATATATGTGTGTGTATGCTTGTGTGTCTGTGTTTGTCCCCCTAGCATTGCTTGACAACCAATGCTGGTGTGTTTACATCGCCATCACTTAGCGGTTCGGCAAAAGAGACCGATAGAATAAGTACTGGGCTTACAAAAGAATAAGTCCCGTGGTCGATTTGCTCGAATAAAGTCGGTGGTCCAGCATGGCCACAGTCAAATGACTGAAACAAGTAAAAGAGTATATATATATATATATATATAGAGAGAGAGAGAGATACTGGCATACACATACTCTCTGATACAAACATGTATATATACAAACAGATATATATATACACAGATGCAGGTACACCACGCAAAGATACAAACACACCATCAAATTAATACATGTAAACAAACAAACAATCTGTATACAATGAACTTACCCCAAAGCAATGCGAACCCAGCCTCCCAAGGAAGGCGGGGAAGGGTTATCATCAAGGGTGGCGGGAGGCTTTCTCTTCCTCTGACTCACTCGGATTGGGTTTGTATCAGTGCTGAATAGACCATCACCTTGGCTGTCTGAACTGCTACTCACTTCGGTCCCTGGGGAAGAGAAATAATAATATAATAATAATAATAATAATAATAATAATAATAATAAATAAATAAATAATAAATAAATAATAAAAAATAAATAAATATATATATCCGCAGCTAGCAGGTTTATACAGGTGTAGACCGATGATGGGCAAAGACATCCGACTTCGATAGGAAAATGCTCCACTTTCCAGCCTGCGTCTTCACATTCCTCGAGGAGGTTTACATAACGGTTCAATTTTCGAGCCCGTGCGGCGTCCATATTATCTTCATGAGGAACCCGTTAGCTCGACTGTATTTACAACTTTCCTTCTTTCACACCACATCGAAATATCTGGTTTTTTTTCGTAACTGGGATGGGAAAGAAAAAGCTATGACAAGAGAAGCTAGTTACTGATGTTGAATAAAACCTTCACTTTTTGGCTATTTTGAAATAACGGTTGAGTTTTTCATTCCGCAGAATGAAGAATTTAAACAGCAGCAGCCTCATTTGTGTTTGGGTTTTGCTTCCTTTCCGTGCCTGCCGCAGGACTAGCAGGGTGGAGGGGGCGGGGATGGGGGCGGTTGAACATGATAATGCAAAGATGGATGAAACCTTGAACAATACCCGACGCTTTCCATCAAGTTAAAATGGGCGTCCGTGGAAGGTGAAGTACATTCCATTCCATTCCACTTCTCCCCTGTAGGTAACAGACATGCTGTGTAATTGATGAGTTGATGAAGATGCTGCTAACGTGTAAGACCGAGTACAATCTCAGCTGTGAGTGAAAACACACGCACAACTGCAGGAAAGGGGAGGTGCTGCTGCAACAACAACAACAACAATTTTTTTTTTAAATAATTTTAAAAATACATCTTTATCGTCTCTGTGTTTTAATCATAGGACGGTGGCCATGCTGGGGCATTGCCGTGAACACTTTTAGAGGAAACAATTTGACCCTGGTACTTATGTTTTTTTTCCCCCAAGTTTGGTATTTATTCTATTAGTTTCTTTAACCAAACTACTGTTATGGGGATGTAAACAAACTGGGTGCAGGAGTGACTGTGTGGTAAGTAACTTGCTTACCAACCACATGGTTCCAGGTTCAGTCCCACTGCGTGGCACCTTGGGCAAGTGTTTTCTACTATAGCCTCGGGCCGACCAAAGCCTTGTGAGTGGATTTGATAGACGGAAACTGAAAGAAGCCTGTCGTATATATGTATATATATATGTATGTGCGTGTGTTTATATGTTTGCATTTGTCCCCCCAACATTGCTTGACAACCGATGCTGGTGTGTTTATGTCCCACTGGTATCACAACTACAATTTCCATTGATTTTTGAGCGATTTCGATTCCGATTTCACTTGTTAACAAGGGCCGAAGAAATAACATCAAGTACTGGATAGCGGGGAAGGGACTCCTAACAGAGTGTTAGGAGAGGTGGCTGTGTCTGAGCCCCTGGTCCCACAAGCTACAGCTAATGAGAATGGGAACACCCATTCCTTAAAAAATCAACAAGGAAAAAAAAAAAAAACACAGCAAGACTGTCACAGTTCAATTGCTTTTCCATCATAGCTCTGTTCAATCAACAACAAAAACCAGAAAGAAAAAAAAACCCCCAAAAAACTTTCAGTGACAAGACATGCACAAGCACATCTACTATTGCTGAGTTTGAACCCCCGATGCAAAAACCATAAGAAGTTACTGCCGTTTTTTCAACAGTGAAAGTAGGTCACACAACTTATATATATATATATAAAACCATCCCCCACCACCACCACAAAAAAAAAAGTTTGTTTCTTGAGACTGCTACAAGAAATATTTAAAAAGTCATGTAACGTTATATGTACAACAGAAATATAATATAATATAATATAATATAATATAATATAATATAATATAATATAATATAATATATATATTCACGTTCACATTCACACAAAGAAATTATTCAGCATTGCATCACATATCTAATTTGCTGTCTTCTTGCTGAAACGGGACACTTTGGACTAGATTTGCACACATGTGTAAAGCAGTGTGTGTGTGTGCGTGTGCATGTGTGTGTGAGAATGTGTGTGTGTGGCGAGAGTCTGTTGCTCACCACTCCCATAGACAAAAGCATGTCTTTCTCTTTGCAGCTCCCGACCAATCAAACGTTCCTTCAGTATTGTGTGCTTGTGTGTCTGTGTGTCACATATCTCCCAGTCTTTCCCTTTTTTTTCAGTTTTTCTTTACCTGTGAAAGAGAGAATGAGTGTATGTGCGTATCCATATATATATATATATATATATATATACACACACATATATACACACACACATATATATACACACACACACACATATATATATATATACACACATATATACACACACACACATATATATACACACACAGCTAGTTTACAGAGGTATAGATACTCTGTCTAAACCCAAAGAAATTAATGACCCATGAACATTGCTTTATGTGTATGTGTGTATGTGTCTGTGTGTGTACACAAACACACACATCGCTGGGTAAAAAATTAGGACACACACACACCAGTTCACATAGATGATTAAGGCATACTAGCAATGGATCGACTTTCAACAAGAATACTCACACACACACACACACACACACACACACACACACACACACACACACACACGCAGAGTCTTACTTTTCTCTCAAATTACCACAAAGCTCTCTTTCTTTCAAATCGTTTCATGCCAATGTTTGCCATATTAACAAAAAGGTGTGATGATCCCTATTTCCCAAATTTGAACATTTGCATATTGTTAGGTAAAAAAAAAAAGGAAGGAGGAGGAGGAAGAGGAGGAGGGGGGAGATAATGAGAAAATTTATTTTATTTTGCCCTCCCCCCATATCAAACCCCCCCACCCCATTCAGTACACATCCCACATCCCACCCAACTTTTTTTCCTAACAGCCAGATGCCTTTTCTTACCATTAATTACTGAACCATGAAATAGAAGTGGCACCTGCTTTTTCAGAAAAAAAAGAAAAAAAACTAGGCAGACTAGAGTATGCAGCCTCATGTCCCTCACCCAAGAAATAGCTTGGCACACAAACACACACACACACACACACACACCAATGGGGTACCTACGACAGGAGGCTTAACCCTTCAGTTTTCACATTATTCTGTCAAAAGCAATGCTTATCTTTATTCTGTTATTCTTTCACACGTTTCAGCTATTTGATTGTGGCCAAGCAGGAAAACTGCCCCAAAGGGTTTTAGTCGCAGAAATCAACCCCAGGACTTATTCGTTGTAATCGACCCCAGTACTTATTCTATCAGTCTCTTTTGCTGAACCACTAAGTTACATGGAATGTAAACACAGCAACATCGGTTGTCAAGCGACATACACACACACACACACACAAATAAATATATATATATATATATATATATTTAAAACAAGCTTCTTTCAGTTTCTGTCTACCAAATCCACTCACAAGGCTTCGGTTGGCCCAAGGCTATAGTAGAAGACACTTGCCCAAGGTGCTACGCAATGGGAATGAACCCCTAATTTTTCAGGGCAGTGTCCCAGCATGGCAACAGTCTAATGACTGAAACAGGTAAAAAATAAAATGTGTGTGTGTGCTTCTGTTTATACACACACATCGGGGACTTAATGAGTATGGAAGAACGACAGACAAAACCAAATATCATTCATCCTCAGCAGCAGTAGTATTTATTATTCACATACGTACACGCGTGTGTGTTTGTGTTTCTCTGTCTTGGCATCGTGTAACAGTTGTAAACAAGTGTCACCATCACATAAGCAGTCTGTCATGACATTGCGTGATGGCCGTACACTATGTGTCACTATCGTATAAACAGTGTCGCTAATTCCCAATAACTTGTGAAAACACAACCTGACAAAAAAATGTTGAATCGTTAGCACCAAACACGCAATTTCTTTCTCTCCTTGTTTCTTTTCTGTGTATCTTTCTGTCGAAGAGCGTAGGCTCGAAACGTAAAAGACTTGTTTTATTTCTATTCCTGAGCGCCATACTAATACATTGTTTGTTTGTACTCCACCTGCCTTCGTCTTTTGTTTATTTTCGTTAACCTTCCCGAGAAATTTATCAGCTTGCTTAGAAATCGGTGAGGGTTGGTAACAGTGAAGGGCACCTGGCCACAGAAAATCTTGCCTGAATAAACTCCAGCCAACCCATGCAAGCATGGAAAAGTGGACGTTAAAACAAGGATGACAATGATTATGATGTTACTGTTTTATGCTTATATTTCATGCTGTTTTTTTCTAATCCATTGATTCTTTCCCCCCTTATCAACTGCTAAGCTGTATGTCAGCCTTTGTGACTGTCTTCCTCATTTGTCACTTTAGTAGTATGTTAAAGAAATCACCAGAGGGTGTTGGGGGTGGATTGGCAGAATGGTTAGAGCACTAGAAAAAATGCCATGAAGGCTTTTTTTTTCTTTCTTTCTTGGCACTACTCTTTTACTCTTTTACTTGTTTCAGTCATTTGACTGCGGCCATGCTGGAGCGCTGACTTTAGTCGAGCAAATCGACCCCGAGACTTATTCTTTGTAAGCCCAGTACTTATTCTATCAGTCTCTTTTGCCGAACTGTTAAGTGACTGGGACTCTTTTGCCGAACCATTAAGTGACGGGGACGTAAACACACCAGCATCGGTTGTCAAGCAATGCTAGGGGGACAAACACAGACACACAAACACAGACACAACAAATACATATATATGACAGGCTTCTTCCAGTTTCCATCTGCCAAATCCACTCACAAGGCATTGGTCGGCTCGGGGCTATAGCAGAAGACACTTGCGCAAGGTGCCACGCGGTGGGACTGAACCCGGAAACATGTGGTTGGTAAGCAAGCTACTTACCACACAACCACTCCCTGATTGAGAAACATTGAAAAAACAGCAGCAGTCACACATTGAAACTGATAAAATAGAATTCTTTCTCCACTAAAAGAACTTCTGTCAGCTGGCAGAACTGTTAGTGTTGGACAAAATACTTTATGCTATTCATTCCAGCCCTTCATATTCTGAGTTCAAATTCTGCTAAGGTCAACTTTACCTTTCATCTCACTAGGATCAATAAAATAAAGCACCAGTCAAGAATTTTTTTTTTTGTTCCTTCTCGAGCCATGCCTGGCTCATATTGGCCGGGACACCAGTCCGTCGCAGGTGAGCTGCAAGATGCAGGAGGAAAGAGTGAGAGAAAGTTGTGGCAAGAGAGTCAGCAGAAGTTCACTATTACCTTCTGCCAGAGCCGCGTGAAGCTTAGGTGTTTCGCTCATAAACATACACATTGCCCTGTCTGAAATTCGAACCCGCGATCCCTCAACCTCGAGTCTGCTGCTCTAACCACTAGGCCATGTGCCTCCACCAGTCAAGAATAGGAGCTGATGGTACTAATTAACCAACCAACACCTCCCTTCAAAACTGCTAAGTTTTGTGCCTTAAATCAGAAACCATTATCACTGTTTCTAAGACAGGTACAAAGTCAGAGGTGGGTGGGTGGGTGGAGGTGGGGAACTAGTCAAATCAACCCCCCAGTATTTGGCAAGGACTTTGTTTTATGGCCCAAGAGGAACGAAAGGCAAAGTTGGTTCAGCACAGGGTGGAAACAGACAGTGGCGCCGCAACTAGTCTGACAAAAAAAAAAAAAAAAAAAAAAAAATTGCTGGCCTTGTGTCCACCACAGCAGAAAGAATTGTCATCAATATAATCAAGATAATGATGGATTTGCCATTCCACCTTCCACAAGTATTGCTCGGTCAAGAGAAAAATGTCAATACCATCTGTAACAAAACGCTAGAAAATGAAGACTAATTAACAAGACATCTTGGATTCCTAATTAAAGTAATTTCATTTGGGCGGGAAAGGAATGGCACCCGTAGAACTACACCCCTCCCCCCTTACACCGTCTCTTAAAATTCTCATGCTTTGAGAATATGCAAAAACCATCATCATCATCATCAACCACTCCCACCCCCAACACCTCTGCTGCTACTGCTGCTGCAAAGGATGTCTGAAACACAGTAAGAAACGTGACCCTGTTTTGAATTAAACAACAAAATTACTTCAGAGAAAGAGAAAGGAAGAATGAAAGAATAAAAACACAATTTAAAAGAAGGAAAAAAAGGATTAAATATCAAAAGATATAACACACACACACACATGGAGGGGGGGGGAAGAGGAGAGATTAAGAAGAGAAAACAAAAGTGATAGAGATCAAATTTCATTAAAAAAAAAAAAAAATGAAGAAAAGACAAAGAAGGAATAATAATAATAATAATAATAATAAAAAAATTGGTATTGGTATCACAGCTGAAGAGTTAAAATAATTAAACCCGTAAAGTAATAAAAGCAACGAAACACCCCTATTAAATAATTGGTACCATGGGAACAGACTGAAACTGAATTCCACATTAGCCAAAAAAAAAAAAAACAAATAAATAAATTTAAAAAAAAATTTAAATTACATGGAGTGTGTGTGTGTGTGTGTGTGGGTGGGTGTTTGGGTGTGTGTCGGTGGGTGGGAGACAGATTCAAGGTTGGTTCACATCTGGCTAGAACAGCAAAAATATTTCTGAGCAAGAACACAAGAAGTAAGTAAATAAATAAATAAATAAATGGTAGCTAAAAGAAAAATTAAAAAAGATTCTTTTTATCCAGACTCAAGAGTGTAATTCTACCCTTTTTGAGAAGGAGCGGGTACATGCGAACTGAGAAAGCGATCATCATCGAGTATCAGCAGAATATAAAGGGGGGGAAGGAGAAAAGGAGCAACATGAACGGAGAGGTGAGAGCTTGGTGAAATAGTACCCCTGACCTGTGTGGGCGTGTGAATGTGTGTGTGTGTGTGTTGTCTTCTGTTGAAGGTTTTCCTATAGCAGGGTCAAGCTCAGGAATGTCTGAGACAAGACAGTGAGAACTGACCTCAAGGAATGAGAAATCTGAATGAACCAGAAATGATATACACAGATATACTGTTGGCTGAGCGTTCCAGTTGATATGATCAACCAAATAGTCTTGTTTCTTTATTGCCCACAAAGGGGCTAAACAAGGACAGACAAAGGGATTAAGCCGATTACATCAACCCCAGTGCATAACTGGTACTTAATTTATCGACCCCGAAAGGATGAAAGGCAAAGTCGACCTCGGTGGAATTTGAACTCAGAACGTAACGGCAGATGAAATACAGCTAAGCATTTCGCCCGACGTGCTAACGTTTCTACCAGCTTGCCGCCTTTAGTCTGCTCCTGAAATTAGCATGCAAGTGGCTGAGTATTCCACAGACACGCGTACCCTTAACCCTTTAGTATTTAAACTGGCTGTATCCAGCCTAAAATTTTCCACCAGTTTTATGTTCAAACTGGCCAGATATGGCCTGTCATGCCTACCTAACAATGTCATTGTAAAAATAAGCAATCACCCACTACACTCTCGGAGTGGTTGGCGTTAGGAAGGGCATCCAACTGTAGAAACTCTACCAGATCAAGATTGGAGCCTGGTGCAGCCATCTGGTTCGCCAGCCCTCAGTCAAAGTCGTCCAACCCATGCTAGCATGGAAAGCAGACGTTAAACGATGATGATGATGATGGCATTACTGAAATCTACAAGATAATGCATGCTTAATTCAATGTGAATATATAGGCGCAGGAGTGGCTGTGTGGTAAGTAGCTTGCTTACCAACCACATGGTTCCAGGTTCAGTCCCACTGTGTGGCATCTTGGGCAAGTGTCTTCTGCTATAGCCCCGGGCCGACCAATGCCTTGTGAGTGGATTTGGTAGACGGAAACTGAAAGAAGCCTGTTGTATATATATATATATATATATATATATATATATATATATATGTATATATGTATGTTTGTGTGTCTGTGTTTGTTCCCCTAGCATTGCTTGACAACCAATGATGGTGTGTTTACATCCCCGTCACTTAGCGGTTCGGCAAAAGAGACCGATAGAATAAGTACTGGGCTTACAAAGAATAAGTCGACTAAAGGTGGTGCTCCAGCATGGCCGCAGTCAAATGACTGAAACAATTAAAAGAGTAAAGAGTATATAAGCATTGCATTTGCCAGAGTAATCTAATTAACAGAGTTCTCGGGGGAGATTCAGCATAACACGATGTGACAAGGTTGGCCCCTTTGAATAACGAGTACAACTCAGTTTTGCCAGCTGAATGGACTGGGGCAACAAGAAATAAAGTGTCTAGCTGAAGGGCTCAACATGCCAACAGGAACAGAACTGATAACCTTACGATCAGGAGTCAAACACCCTTGCTATTAAGCCATGTGCCTTCACACAGAAGGGTATATTGCAAACTGGTTTAACCAATACCGTTTTCTATAGCGATGTTTGAACAAAAATTTTAATAATTTTATATTTTGCTGAATTTACCTGTATTTACCTGCAATTAGAGTTACTTTGTGACAAAAATTATGGGATAGAATTGGTTGAGAACCTTTCATTAAATTATCTTCCAAAATTCACATTAATATATTGATAAATAAAAAAGTTATAGTTGTTTAATGAAACCAGACTAAATTTATGATTATGTTAGAAATTAATTGAAACACATAAGGGGTGTATTTTGGTCAGAAATATAGTAACGAAAGGGTTAAGCTATGTGCCTCCACACAGAAGGTATATTGCAAACTGGTTTAACCAATATTAGCAGGTATAAATGCACGTGGCCCCTATTACAAATATATACACTATTTTTAAGGGTTCATATTTAAATTAAATCTGTTCATCAATAATTAGCATGCTAAATAAAAAATAATAATAAAATATTCATTAAATTGTGTTGCAAACAGCAGCTAAATAGCAGAAACCAGTTTAATTAAGTAAGCATTAAGAAACTAATTAGAAATAATTAAAAAAGTGAACATTAAAAAGCTAATCAGAATTAAGCAGTGAGGAAATATTAATTATTAAATATTACTATAATGTTATGACTACCTTATTTGATGGCCTATAAGATGCATTTTTTTCCCCCCTCAAAAAATGCTTTGCAAAACCAGCCCAGGTCCTAATTGCAAAATTAGGGCTCCCATAAGCTTTAATGCACTAAAATCTTTTTTTTTTTCTTGAAATATGCATGGCTGAAATTGGAGTTCATCTAATATCATCATCATCTTCGTTTAGCGTCTGTTTTCCATGCTAGCATGGGTTGGACGGTTCAACTGGGGTCCGGGAAGCCAGAAGGCTGCTCCAGGCCCAGTCTGATCTGGCAATGTTTCTACGGCCGGATGCCCTTCCTAATGCCAACCACTCCATGAGTGTAGTGGGTGCTTTTTACATGCCACTGGCACAGGTGCCAGACGAGGCTGGCAAACGGCCATGATCGGATGGTGCTTTTTACGTGCCACTGGCACGGGGCTTTTTGGATTTTTAACAACATAGAAGTTTATTTCAGCTACTTCGGTGGAGGCGCGTGGCTTAGTGGTCAGGGTGTCAGCATCATGATCGTAAGATTGTGGTTTTGATTCCTGGACCAGGCGACGTGTTGTGTTCTTGAGCAAAACACTTCGTTTCCCGTTGTCCAGTTCACTCAGCTGGCAAAAATGAGTAATGCTGCGATGGACTGGCGTCCCAACCAGCTGGGGAACATGGCTAGGCTTTAAAAGGGCGCATTTATTTATTTTTTTTATTTATTTCAGTAAGTGCAGGAGATAACATGTTTCGGCATTATTAGACCTTTTTAGGGAAGCACTGACTCTACTGTAGTTGATGAGATAGTGTTGAGAGAATCATTAGGCAGATGTACATACAATAAGGTACTCAAGTTAACATGAAAATTTGCACCAGATGGAATATACTGAGAGGAAATTCACTCTCAAAGACGACCATTAATAACGAAATAGAAATTTATTTACTAAGCCCTTTCAAAGACTTGCTAATTAATCTTCAATTTTAATTGAAACAGATAAGCGGTATGTTTCATTAGAAATATAGTTAATTGGGATGTGCATCCAATAATGATGAGGAGGAGGAAGCAGATGAGTTACAGATGATCGTGTTTATGATACCATGCTAAACTAACAGCAGGAGAAAAAAATAAAATCAGTATTTTATATTCTGATTCTGCCACCATTCTTAAGTCTCATCATAATAACTGGTATTCAGCATCCCCTTTTCCATGCTGGCATGGGTTGAACAGTTCGACAGAAACCAAAATGCCAGAGAGCTGTACCAGTATCTGCTTTGGCATACTTTCTACAGCTGGATGCCTTTCCTAAGGCCAAACACTTTACAGAGTGTACTGGGTGCATTTTTTCATGGCACCAACACCTGTGGGGTCACCAAGGAATGCACAATACAAAATTGGCTCAACTGAGTTGGGTATAGTTACTGAACAATGTGAAAGTATGATACATGGGAAGAAATAGGTGTCTTGCTGAAGAGATGAATGCACAGCTTCCTTAGATAGGGAGACAGAGAAACAGACAGAGATGGTGATTGTACTCTCAAGGAACTTGCAGTTTAAGAAACTCTCTACAGCTTAGTTCAACTACTTGGGAGAAAGTATCAGAAGAGAAGGAAAACAAAAAGGCAGCATCAATCAGTTTATTACATCAATTACTGTAACATTCAAGGTGGCACAAGCTGGCAGAATCGTTAGCATGCCAGGCGAAATGCTTAGCAGCCATTTCATCCATCTTTACGTTCTTGTGAGTGGATTTGGTAGACGGAAACTGAAAGAAGCCCATCGTATATATATGCGTGCGTGTGTTTGTGTGTCTGTGTTTGTCCCCCTAGCATTGCTTGACAACCGATGCTGGTGTGTTTATGTCCCCGTTACTTAGTGGTTCGGCAAAAGAGACCGATAGAATAAGTACTGGGCTTACAAAAGAATAAGTCCCGGGGGTCGATTTGCTCGACTAAAGGCGGTGCTCCAGCATGGCCGCAGTCAAAATGACTGAAACAAGTAAAAGAGTAAAGAGTAATGCCCATAATGTCAAAAACAAAGAAAAAAAAATAAAGAGTTTAACTGAAAGAAAATCTTACCTGAAGGACTTCCAGCAGGGACCATTTCTTCAAGGTTTTCTTTACAAAGGACCTCTACGCTTTTGCCTTGCCCTTGGAGGAGATCTTCGCTGCTCACATGGCTGCTGTTTGAACCCTTTCTGTCTGACGTCGTAGAAAGTACTGTTAACGGTTCGGACACGACAACCACCTCAGCCGAAGTCTTAACACTGATGAGAATTGACTTTCCGAGTGTTTTCTCGTCCTTAGTCGCCCTCGGTGTCACCTTTGACAAAAGCTTGTCCCCTCGTTCGGCAACAGTACCCTCAGAATTGCTGCAAACACTGTTTACCACAGTGCTCTTGCCATCTGTGAGAGGTTCGATTGGACACAGTTCGGAGACCACTTTGTTTTGGACAGGGACACGGTCTTTTGCAGTGCTGCTTTTTCCGGGCAAAGTTAGCATCACAGATGGGTTTAAATCGCACTTAATGCTGCCGGTTTTGCTAAAAGGTCTGGGACCATTGATTTCAACCTAAATAAAGTAAAAAGAAAAAAAATTTCTTGTAACTTTTGTTAAATGAAGGGACAATTCTTTTTTGTTTGTTTTGCATCTAAATATCAAAAGCTGATTCCAAATTAACTTGAAACAACAGAGTACTTAAAAATGTCTTATGTTAGTACAAGGTTACAAACTTGAAAGGAGAGAGAGTCACAAACAACTGAACAGGCAAGGTATATTGCCGGTATAGCTGGCGTCTATTTTACTGACCTTGGAGGAGGTAAAATAAACCATTCAAGTTGATCAGTTGGGTCTGAACAGAGAACATAAAGGAATGTGACTAAATAACCACTGCTTCTTTTCTTGAATGATTCCAACTGAATTGTGTATATGTATATATATATGTGTGTGTATGTATATATAATATATATCTAACGTGAAGGTTTACGAAAATAAACAAAAGACGAAGGCAGGTGGAGTACAAACAAACAAATGTATTTAGTATAGCACTCAGGAATAGAAATAGAAAAAGTCTTTTACGTTTCGAGCCTACACTCTTCGACAGAAAGATACACAGAAAAAAAACAAGGAGAGAAAAAAATGCATGTAGGAGCTAACGGTCTATATATATATGTGTGTGTGTGTGTATATATATATATGGAAATTTTAGTTAAGATACCTGTGCCGGTGACACGTTAAAAGCACCATCCGAACGTGGCAGATGCCAGCACCGCCTGACTGGCGTCCGTATTGGTGCCACGTAAAAGCACCAACTGATCGTGGCCGTTTGCCAGTCTCCTCTGGCCCCTGTGCTGGTGGCACATAAAAAGCACCCACTACACTCATGGAGTGGTTGGCGTTAGGAAAGGGCATCCAGCTGTAGAAACACTGCCAGATCAGACTGGAGCCTGGTGCAGCTTCCTGGCTTCCCAGATCCCCGGTCGAACTGTCCAACCCTTGCTAGCATGGAAAGCGGATGCTAAACGATGATGATGATGAAATAACAAATATATATATATATAAAAAATTTTTTTTTTGATGTAGGCCTCCGTGTTAAAAAAAAAATTATATATATATATTATATTAATTATATTTATATTATTTGTTATTTATGTATTGGTTTATGTCTAATAGTTGCCTAATAGTGGTTTTATCTCTAATTCATATTTTATATATTTATATACTGTGAAATTTGATTTAATACTAAATCTAATTTTCCCTGTAAGTTTGGAGTTATACTCCCTAATGTTATTATTATTATTATTATATATATATATATATATGAGTTGGAGCAAATATCAGAATTGAACAGCCGAAATTTGCTATGATGATTCGGTGTCTGACTGAAGATTGAAGGCTTCGAATGATTTGTCTGTGTTCCGTGTTCATCCCTTCCTGTATTTCACGTTCATTATATATAAAAACATTTATTCTTATATTATTGCGGCGTTACGTGCACCCCCCCGTTTGTTTGTCCAATTTTAAAACCCTGCACGACTTCTATATACACTGTCTTTCCTACCCGCCATTGCTTCTTCACCAAACTATTTTGGCGCCCTCCGATTCTTCCCCCTCTTCCTCCCATCCTCCTTAATCCCTTCTTTCTCCTTTTCTCTTGGTCACTGATTCTGTCCCCTGCCTTCCACCCTCTTTGATCCCTCTCTCTCCTGCAACCTGCTGCTTCTTAACCATTCCATTGGTTGCCATCGTATCTCGACCAACATGTGTCCCCGCTACCGAAACGGTAATTATTTCTACGCCAGCTGCTATGTTGTTGTTTTTGTCTCTCATTTGGTCAAAGTCGTATGACAACCACCGTTATATATATTTTGTTTATTCATTACTGTTTTCAATTTCTTTTCGTCTCTTGTATCACATCCGTCTGTGCGTTCACATTCCTGTCTTCTACCAAGAATCTAATGCTTACAGCTTAGTTTTTTTTTTCTTGGGGCTGGCCGAGTTGGAGCAAATATCAGAATTGAACAGCCGAAATTTGCTATGATGATTCGGTGTCTGACTGAAGATTGAAGGCTTCGAATGATTTGTCTGTGTTCCGTGTTCGTCCCTTCCTGTATTTCACGTTCATTATATATAAAAACATTTATTCTTATATATATAAATACTCTTTTACTTGTTTCAGTCATTTGACTGCGGCCATGCTGGAGCACAGCCTTTAGTCGAGCAACTCGACCCCGGGACTTATTCTTTTGTAAGCCCAGTATTATTCTATCGGTCTCTTTTGCCGAACCGCTAAGTAACGGGGACATAAACACACCAGCATCGGTTGTCAAGCAATGCTAGGGGACAAACACAGACACACGCATGCATATATATACATATATACGACGGGCTTCTTTCAGTTTCCGTCTACCAAATCCACTCACAAGGCTTTGGTCGGCCCGAGGCTATAGTAGAAGACACTTGCCCAAGGTGCCATGCAGTGGGACTGAACCTGGAACCATGTGGTTGGCAGACAAGCTACTTACCACACAGCCACTCCTGCGCCTATATATAATATATATATATATATAGGCTCGCCTGGCACCTGTGCAGGTGGCACGTAAAAAGCACCCACTACACTCACGGAGTGGTTGGCGTTAGGAAGGGCATCCAGCTGTAGAAACACTGCCAGATAAGACTGGAGCCTGGTGCAGCCTTCTGGCTTCCCAGATCCCCGGTCGAACCGTCCAACCCATGCTAGCATGGAGAACGGACGTTAAACGGTGATGATGATGATGATATATATATATAATATATATATATATATATATATATATATATATAATATATATATATTATATATGCCATAAAATCAGCTACTATAATAGAAATTGTTATGTGCCAACACCCAAAATACAAAAACGCAGAATCAAAGAAACCAGTACATAAAGACTAGCTAAGAGGTTAACGAGTTCCTATCAAATGAACCATTGTTTTAACAGCAAACCTCACCACCACCGTTGCTGCTGCTATACCCCCCCCCACTATTGCCACCAACACCACCATTACTTTCTATCATTTGTTTGGAGGAGTCAAAAGGAAGCAAGTGCTGGAAACAAAGGACTAAATTGTTTTGTGAAACAATTTAAGTTGATTAGACTACAGACGCAGGGGATTTAGCTAGGAATTTCCACTTTAAAACACAACAATTATTATCGTTGTCGTCATATTTGCGAGTTTAACATCTGCTCTTCTCGAGTGACACAACTTATCTTGATTAAGTTTGCAGGACATTCTTTCAAAACCCATTTCTGTTCTCACTTTTATTTGTGTGCAAAAAAAAAATAAATTTTTTTTGTGGCCGTTGCCTTACCGCCTGACTGGGCCCTCATTGCTGGACTGACTCCTGTGCAGGTGGCACGTTAAAAAACACCATTTCAAGCATGGCCGTTGCCAGTACCGCCTGACTGGCCCTCGTGCCGGTGGCACGTAAAAAGCACCCACTACACTCTCAGAGTGGTTGGCGTTAGGAAGGGCATCCAGCTGTAGAAATTCTGCCAGATCAAGATTGGGGCCTGGTGCAGCCATCTGGTTCGCCAGGCCTCAGTCAAATCGTCCAACCCATGCTAGCATGGAAAGCGGACGTTAAACTGTGCTGATGATGATGATGAAGAAACCACTGACAGTTTCCACTATCTTGCAGTTCATTATCATCATTTAACATCCGCTTTCCATGCTAGCATGGGTTAGATGGCTTGACTGGAACTGGTAAGCCAGAGAGCTACACCAGGTTCCAGTCTGAATTTGGCTTGATTTCTACAGCTGGATGCCCTTCCTAATGCCAACCACTCCGAGAGTGTAGTGGAGGCCTTTCATGTGTCACAGCACGGGTGCCTTTTATATGTCATTGGCAAAGGTGCTTTTTTTTTTTTGCACACGTCACCAGCAAGGAAGCTGTTATGTGTCACCAACGCTGGCCACAACTATGATTTCACCTAGCTTGATGAGTTTTCTCAAGCACAGCAAATCACCGAAGCACCTTGTCATCACCTTCGTGGGACGATAATATCAATATTATCGTGGTATTGTTCTACTGTTGGATGCCTTTGATGTCACTTGCCCTTATCTATTTTTTTAAGAAAACAGATTATTTCATTTCACTCGACTTTGAAAGCACAAAGCTAGAAGATGATGTTTTGACAGACATTGTCAGCAAACGTCATCGATTTATTAACCTCAGGACATACATGTAAAATGCAAAATGTAAATATTTATACATGTACACACACACGCACATATATATATATATATTAAATGATGATGATGATGATGATGATGATGATGATTAATATTTATTTATATGTTCAGTTATAATAAAAGCAGTTCTAATTTTACACGGGGTTACTCTGTACGTTAGCAGAATACAAATTTATTATTCTTCAACAAGAATGTTGCTGACAACGGCTTTGAAATGTTGGCCAACCAATGATGGCTAAGCTGGTTGAAACTTTGAAGTCACTATCGACAACATTTTTGTTTAAGAATAATATATATATATATATATCTACCACACACACACACACACACATATATATATATATATATATCATCATCATCATCATCGTCGTTTAACGTCCGTTCTCCATGCTAGCATGGGTTGGACGGTTCGACCGGGGTTCTGGGAAGCCAGAAGGCTGCACCAGGCTCCAGTCTAATCTGGCAATGTTTCTACAGCTGGATGCCCTTCCTAACGCCAACCACTCCGTGAGTGTAGTGGGTGCTTTTTACGTGCCACCTGCACAGGTGCCAGGTGGGGCTGGCAACGGCCACGGTCAGATTGGGTATTTTATGTGCCACCGGCACGGAAGCCAGTCGAGGCGGTGCTGGCATCGGCCACGAGTCGGATAGTGCTTTTTACGTACCACCAGACCAGGGATCCTGGCTGGTTCAATTCGATTTCGATTTCGCTTGCCCCAACATGTCTTCACAAGCAAAGGGGTTGGCATGGGTGCCTGTCGTACGGTCGCATTGGAGTATTTTACGTGCCACGGCCACGAGTCGGATAGTGCTTTTTACGTACCACCAGACCAGGGATCCTGGCTGGTTCAATTCGATTTCGATTTCGCTTGCCCCAACATGTCTTCACAAGCAAAGGGTGTTGGCATGGGTGCCTGTCGTACGGTCGCATTGGAGTATTTTACGTGCCACGGCCACGAGTCGGATAGTGCTTTTTACGTACCACCAGGCCAGGGATCCTGGCTGGTTCAATTCGGTTTCGATTTCGATTTTGCTTGCCCCAACATGTCTTCGCAAGCATGGGGGGTTGGCATGGGTGTCTGTCGTCGGATGAGGTTCTATATCGACTTCGCTTGCCTCAACCGGTCTTTGTGTCCAAGGGAGGAAAGGCATTCATAAGTGGGCTGGGCTCACTTGTCCTGCCTGGTCTTCTCACGTACAGAATATTTCCAAAGGTCTCGGTCTCGGGTCATTTCCTCAGTGAGGCCTAAAGTTCGAAGGTCGTGCTTCACCACCTCGTCCCAGGTTTTCCTGGGTCTACCTCTTCCACGGGTTCCCTCAACTGCTAGGGATTGGCACTTTCTCACACACCTATCTTCATCCATTCTCGCCACATGACCATACCAGCGCAATCGTCTCTCTTGCACACCACAACTGATGCTTCTTAGGTACAACATTTCTCTCAAGGTGCTAATGCTCTGTCGAGTATGTACACTGACATTACACATCCATCGGAGCATACTGGCTTCATTCCTCACGAGCTTACGCATGTCCTCAGCAGTCAGGCCCATATTTCGCTGCCATGTAGCATGGCTGTTTGTACACACGCATCATACAGTCTGCCTTTTACTCTGAGCGAGAGGCCTTTAGTCACCAGCAGAGGTAAGAGCTCCCTAAACTTTGCCCAGGCTATTCTTATTCTAGCAGTTACACTTTCAGCGCACCCACCCCCACTACTGACTTGGTCACCTAGATAACGGAAGCTATCAACTACTTCTAGTTTTTCCCCCTGGAAAGTGACGGAAGTTGTTTTCTGCAGATTTTCGGAGGTTAATGCACCCGAGCATCTGCCACATACAAAAACTATCTTCCCAGTTAGCCTACCTTTGACATTGCTGCACCTCTTATGTGTCCATAGCTTACACTGGGTACATCTTATAGAGTTTCTACCTACACCTTTCCTACAGATCGAGCAGGGCCATCTTCCTGAAGATATTTGTGGATTGTCTACCTTCTACTTATTAGTACTTTGGTTTTAGCTAGGTTGACTCTAAGGCCCCTTGATTCTAAACCCTCCTTCCACACCTGGAACTTCTCCTCCAGTTCTGATAGTGACTCAGCAATAAGAGCAAGGTCGTCAGCGTAGAGGAGCTCCCAGGGACAGCCTGTCTTGAATTCCTCCGTAATTGCCTGGAGTACTATGATAAATAGGAGGGGGCTGAGTACTGAACCCTGGTGGACCCCAACCTCTACTTTGAATTCTTCTGTGTACATGTTGCCAACCCTAACCTTACTTACGGCATCTCTGTACATGGCTTGCACAGTCCTCACCAGCCATTCATCTATCCCTAGTTTCCTCATTGACCACCAGATAAGGGATCGGGGGACCCTATCAAAAGCTTTCTCCATGTCAACGAAAGCCAGGTACAGGGGCTTATCTTTGGCTAGGTATTTCTCCTGCAGCTGCCTTACCAGGAATATAGCATCAGTGGTACTTTTCCCTGGCACGAACCCAAACTGCATCTCATCTAAACTAACTCTCTCTCTAATTAGTTGGGCTATGACCCTCTCCGTAACCTTCATTACTTGATCCAACAGCTTGATACCTCTGTAATTATTTGTATCTAGGGCATCACCTTTACCTTTGTAGCAGTTGACTAGTATGCTGCTGCACCAGTCATTGGGTATGACTCCTTCGTGTATCACCTGGTTGACTATACGGGTGACTAGGTTATAGCCGACACTGCCAGATATTTTGAGCATCTCTGCAGTAATTCCTGATGGGCCTGGGGCTTTCCCTGTCTTCATGCTTCTAATTGCCTTAGCTACCACGGAACTATCAACTCGGATAGCTGGTCCCTCTGTAGGGTCAACATTCGGCAGACTCTCTTTATCCCATTCATTTTCCTCATTCAGTAACCTTTCATAGTGGCGTCTCCAAGCTTCTCTCTTTGCATCCTCATTTAGCGCAAGTGAACCATCCTCCATGCGAACACATTTCTCTCCTACCACATCACGATTCTCTCTCACACACTGTCTTGCAACACGAAATACCCCAAGTCTTTCATCCTCACGGCGCAGGACATTGGCAAATTTTCTCTTATCTGCTTCCCCTCTGGCTAGATAGACCTGTCTCCTAGCTTCCCTTCTGGCAGTCTGATACCCTTCCCTGCTACCACCGTTCTTCCAGGCCTTCCAAGCCTGTTTCTTTTGTCTAATAGCCCTGTCAACAATATTGTTCCACCACCACGTTATTTTGGGTCTTAAGGGGACTTTGCACCAGCCACAGATCTGGTCAGCGGCTTTCAGCAGGTTGTCCCTCAGAAACGTCCAGTTGTCTTCTACCCCATGTGTAGCTATACCCCCTTCCACTTCGTCAAAGGCTTCAAGTAACATATCTCTAAATCTCTGTCCATTCGCAGGGGCTTTAAGCTTCCAGACCCTTCTTCTCCATGTTGGTCGTCTTCTAGTCGCCCTCTTAGTCCTGATCCTAAAGTCACTAACTACCAGTCTATGTTGTGGGGTGCATTCTTCGCCTGGGAAGGTTTTGGCATTTATAAGCAGCCATCTTTCCCTTTTTCTGGCAAGGATGTAGTCGATTTGGCTAGTATGCCGGCCCGATCGGTAGGTGACCAGGTGGCTTGTTGTTTCCTGAAGTTAGTGTTGCAGACCATAAGACTATTCGCATCGCAGAACTCCAGCAGCCTGGTTCCCTCCTCGTTGCGGGAACCATAACCGTAGCCTCCATGTACGCCATGGAAGCCCCCAGCATGTCGTCCAACATGCCCATTGAAATCACCAGCCACAAAGAGAAGGTCCCTGTCGTTCGTCGATGAATCACCAGCCACAAAGAGAAGGTCCCTGTCGTTCGTCGATGTATGTGTGTATGTATATGTGGGTATGTATGTATGTATGTGTATGTATGTATATGCGTGTGTGTGCATGTGTATGTATGTATTCATTTATTTGCATGTGTATGTATGTATTTGTGTGAGTGTGTGTGTGTATGTATGTATCTCTGTGTGTGTGCATGTATGTATTTGTGTGAGTGTGTGTATGCATGTATTTATTTGTATGTGAGTGTGTGTATGTATGTATGTATTATGCATGCATGTATATGAAACAAACATTAAACTTTTAAAATATGCATTTTTAAAGAAAATATTGCAAATATGCAATTTTGCTTTTTCATACTTACATATATAATATATATATATATATATATATATCTACACACACATATATGTATATGTGTGTATATATATATATATTATATATATATATATATATATCTACACACACATATATGTATATGTGTGTATATATATATATATATATATATATATATATATGCATACATATACACATATATATATATATACACACACACATATATGTATATATACATACATATCACTGTGATCACCGTGACCGACCAGACTATCAGATGTTGCTACATATCGCTGCTCACAATGTTTTAGCCTTCAAATGACGCTGGCTAAGCGCGCAGGCCAATATATACACACACACACATATATATATATATAAGATGGGCTTCCATGCAGCTTTTTGTCAACTAATTTTTCACAAGCTATTAGTCAGCCAGAGGCTAAAGTGGCAGACATGTTCTCAAGGTGCCACAAAGTGAGATAGAACTTAAGATCACCTGGTATCAACACACGCTCTGTATCTACACAGCCATTGTAGGGTAGGTATGAGAGGCTACACATGACCGGTTTGAATGTCAAAAACAGGTAGAGTAATTGGGCCAGATATGGCCAGTTTAAATGCTAAAGGGCTAAACCCTGCTCAATCAGGGTTGCCTTGGAGACTCGACAACAACGTCATTGTAGTAGCTGACTGAACCAACCACTACTAGTACACATCTGGTACTATTTTAGCAAATAAGTGAAAGCTTTTCAATTCAGTGCAATTCAAGTTCATTTAAAAAAAACAAAAAAAAGACATGTTCCATTAATAAGACCTCAAATTTAGTGGGAGGTGAGGACAGGTGGGGTAGTCCATTAACTCAGCCCTAGTATTTTGACTGATACTTCTAGTTTGTTGATTACCAGAGGGACTAAAAGACAAAGCCGAACTCGGTGAGATTTGAATTCAGAATGTAAATGACAGTAACGAGTGCCGGAAGATATTTTGTCCCCGACCCTTAAAGATTCAGGCAAACCACTGCTGCTAATAGCAATAGTTTCTAGCTTCCTGTTTCTGTTGTACCTGTATTTCTAAGGGCCAGCCTTGTCACTCTCTGTGTCATGCTGAATATCCCCGAGAACTACGTTAAGGGTACACATGTCTGTGGAGTGCTCAGCCACTTACACGTTAATTTCACGAGCAGGCTGTTCCGTTGATTCGGATCAACCGGAACCCTCATCGTCGTAACCGACGGAGTGCTTAAAAAAAAAGTTTCTAGCACTAACCCAAAGCCACAAACTTTGAGAAAGGAAACAACTAAGTTACCAACCCCATTAATTTTCTGGTATTTGTTTTATCGTCTCCACCCTCTGGAAGAATGAAAGGTAAATGTAACCTTTAAGTATAGGAAAACAACTGCAACAATACATAGAGTGTGTGTGTGTGTGTGTTTGCTGGAAAGTTGTTCGATTCAGTGTTTAGATTGAATGTGTTTTACTGGTGGTACTTACACTGTCAGATAGATATGTGTGACAAGGTAAATACAAAAGGAATATATGAGAAAGGGAGAGGGATATGCAGAGAGGAGAGAAAGGAGGGAAGAAAGGAGAGAGGGGAGAGAAAGGAGGGAAGAAAGGAGAGAGACAAAAGGGAGAAAGGAAGGGGAGGAGAGAGAAAGGAGAGAAAAGAGAAAGGAAAAAGGAAAGAGAGAGAAGAAAGAGAGATAAAAGGGAGAGAGGGAGAGAAAGGAGAAAGACAAAAGAGAGAAAGGAAGGGAGGGGAGAGAGAAAGGAGAGAAAAGAAGGGAGAGGAGAGAGAAAGGAGAGAAAAGAGAGAGGGAGAGAAAGGAGAGAGAGACAAAAGGGAGGGGAGAAAGGAGAGAAAAGGATGAGGCACGAGGAAAGAAAAGAGAGAAGGAAAGATTGCATGAGACAGGTGCGCCGAAATGTCAAAATTGGGACAGGTAATGTGAAATGAAGGCTTGAACACCTCCACGCATAGTTACAGACGAAACAGGAAGCGTATGTGTGTGTGTGTGTGTGTGTATATATATATATATACGAGCGAGCGCTTGATCAATCAATGAAGATTAAATTGCCAGGAGAAAAGAACTGAAGGTTAGCAGGGAAAAAAAAAGGCTATACGAGAAAGAAAGAGAGAGAGAGAGAGAGAGGGGAGAGAAAAGAATAAAGCAAGACTAGAACTGCCCCTCCCCCCCACTTTTACAATATAGAGACTGTAACAAGGAGGAGGAAGAGGAGGAGGAGGGCAAGGCTGTCATGAGAGAGAGGTGCCGAGCAGGTGAATGAAGTAGAACGGAAAAAACACAGACACAAAAAGTGGCCAGAAAAATCAAGTTGATATCCTCACAAAAACACACACTGCCTCTGTCTCTGTCTCTGCCTCTGCCTCTGTCTCTGTCTCTGCCTCTGCCTCTGTCTCTGTCTCTGCCTCTGTCTCTGTCTCTCTCTCTGTCTCTGCCTCTGCCTCTGCCTCTGTCTCTGCCTCTGTCTCTGTCTCTCTCTCTGTCTCTGTCTCTGCCTCTGCCTCTGCCTCTGTCTCTGCCTCTGCCTCTGTCTCTGTCTCTCTCTCTGTCTCTGTCTCTGTCTCTGCCTCTGTCTCTGTCTCTGCCTCTGTCTCTGTCTCTCTCTCTGTCTCTGTCTCTGCCTCTGCCTCTGTCTCTGCCTCTGTCTCTGTCTCTCTCTCTGTCTCTGTCTCTGCCTCTGCCTCTGCCTCTGTCTCTGCCTCTGCCTCTGTCTCTCTCTCTGTCTCTGTCTCTGTCTCTGCCTCTGCCTCTGTCTCTGTCTCTGCCTCTGCCTCTGTCTCTGTCTCTGCCTCTGTCTCTGCCTCTGTCTCTGCCTCTGTCTCTGCCTCTGTCTCTGCCTCTGTCTCTGTCTCTCTCTCTGTCTCTGCCTCTGCCTCTGTCTCTGTCTCTGCCTCTGTCTCTGCCTCTGCCTCTGTCTCTGCCTCTGTCTCTGTCTCTCTCTCTGTCTCTGTCTCTGCCTCTGCCTCTGTCTCTGTCTCTGTCTCTGCCTCTGTCTCTCTGTCTCTGCCTCTGCCTCTGTCTCTGCCTCTGCCTCTGTCTCTGCCTCTGTCTCTGCCTCTGTCTCTGTCTCTGTCTCTGTCTCTGCCTCTGTCTCTGTCTCTCTCTCTCACACACATTCTCTGCCACAAGTGATTTTGTTTTTATACTGTCTGATAGCAAGCTTACTGAGTGGCTGTGTGGTAAGTAGCTTGCTTACCAACCACATGGTTCCGGGTTCAGTCCCACTAAACATATACGAGAGAGATACATCAACAGACATCCTCATCAAAGGTTTATTCGGTTATTTTAATTCATTAACTGGTCCCTTGGTCAAACAGACTGACAATTACTCAGAATAAATTCATAGCCGCAAGAGTGGCTGTGTGGTAAGTAGCCTGTTTACCAACCACATGGTTCCGGGTTCAGTCCCACTGCGTGGCACCTTGGACAAGTGTCTTCTATTATAGCCTTGGGCTGACCAAAGCCTTGTGAGTGGATTTGGTAGACGGAAACTGAAAGAAGCCCATCGTGTATGTGTATGTGTGTGTGTTCGTGTGTCTGTGTTTGTCCCCCTAGCATTGCTTGACAACCGATGCTGGTGTGTTTATGTCCCCGTTACTTAGTGGTTCGGCAAAAAGAGACCGATAGAATAAGTACTGGGCTTACAAAAAGAATAAGTCCCGGGGTCGAGTTGCTTGAGTAAAGGCGGTGCTCCAGCATGGCCGCAATCAAATGACTGAAACAAGTAAAAGAGTAAAGGTGGGTAAATGTCGCAAGAATGGCCAGTATAAACGGACCAATTCTGAGGATACACCTGTAGCATAAAAAGGCATTATAAAAGGAGAAAAGGGCTCTCTACCCACCACCCCTTTGACCAGGATCCCGTGGCTTTTATGGGTTTTTCCATGAGTAACCTTTTCGAAGCGCCTCCCCTATTGGGAGTTTTAAATTGTTACTTATTTTCTTTTGTTAACCTGTTTTTTACACGGACCTTTTTTTTTAAAAACGGACAAAACCCTTTGTAACCTTTCGTCCTGTTTTGTCCCTTCATGTTTTTAATTAATTTTTGTCAGCCCTTGTGGCCAATAAAAGAATTACAAAATCGAAATCGATCAACATCAATGGAAATCGTAGCTGTGATACCAGTACCGGTGGCACGTAAGCGAACCATCCGAACGTGGCCATTGCCAGCGCCGCCCCGACGGGCCTCCGTGCTGGTGGCACGTAAAAAGCACCATCCGAATCGTGGCTGTTGCCAGCCTTGCCTGGACCCCATGCCGGTGGCACGTAAAAAGCACCATTCGTCCGTGGCCGTTTGCCAGCTCCGTCTGACACCTGTGCCGGTGGCATGTAAAAAGCACCCACTCCACTCATGGAGTGGTTGCCGTTAGGAAGGGCATCCAGCTGTAGAAACATCGCCAGATCAGACTGGAGCCTGGTGCAGCCTTCTGGCTTCCCAGACCCCAGTTGAACCGTCCAACCCATGCTAGCATGGAAAGCGGACGCTAAATGATGATGATGATTATTATTCTGTTTTTAGAGGTTGATAAACACAGCTGCTGTGCATCTAATCTTCAATCTAGCAGGAAAACCAATCATCAATATGTCTGTTGACCACAGATTGATCAAGTTTCAAAATCTTTCAGCCAACTTTTCCAACAGAGAAAACAAAACAAGACAAATTTAACCAAACTTTAAAAATAATGTCAAATAATAAAATAAAATAAAATAAAGTGAGGTCAATTAATTAATCAATTAAATTGCATCACAGGTGTTTGTTAAAGTAAAAATCTTTAACTCTTTAGTATTTAAACCAGATATAATCTGGCCCAAATACTCTACCTGCTTTATGGTCAAAGTGGCCAGATCTGGTCTCTCACACCTACCCTACAATGTCATTCTAAAAATAAACACAACACATCTTTGAAATCCCAAAGCTCTGAGATAATGCATGATTAATCCCAAGCAATGTGAATGCATAAGCATTGCATTTGGCAGATTAATGATTCCTTGAGGATTATCATTAATATTATTATTATTACTAAAGGTGGCGAGTTGGCAGAAACATTAGCACACCGGGCGAAATGCTTAGAGGCATTTCGTCTGCTGCTACGTTCTGAGTTCAAATTCCGCCGAGGTCGACTTTGCCTTTCATCCTTTCGGGGGTCGATAAATTAAGTACCAGTTACGCACTGGGGTCGATGTAATTGACTTAATCCCTTTGTCTGTCCTTATTTGTCCCCTCTATGTTTAGCCCCTTGTGGGCAATAAGGCATTTCGTCTGCCGCTACGTTCTGAGTTCAAATTCTGCCAAGGTCAACTTTGCCTTTCACCCTTTTGGGGTCAATAAATTAAGTACCAGTTACGCACTGGGGTCAATGTACTCGACTTAATCCCTTTGTCTGTCCCCTCTATGTTTAGCCCCTTGTGGGCAATAAAGAAATAAGAAATGTTAGCATGCCAGGCAAAATGCTTAGCAAGCATTTCATCCGTCTTCACATTCTGATTTCAAAGGATTATTATTATTATTATTATTATGAAAACAGTGAGTTGGCAGAATCACGAGCACATCAGATGCAATGTTTAAGGGCATTTCTTCTGTCTTCGTCTTTTGTTTTTTTACGTAAACTCTCCCTATACATATATATATATATATATTTATACACACACATACATACATATAAACATGTGTGTGTATGTGTATATAATTTTCAAAGCAGCTTGAGTGTTGTAAACAATATTGATCACACATACACAAGTCCAAATTCCACCAAGGTCAGCTTTGTTTTTCATCCTTTCGGGGTCAATAAAATAAGTGCCAGTTGGGCATTAAGGTCAATGTAATCGACTTTAGCCCACCCCCTAAAATTGCTGGTCTTGTGCCAGAATTACAAAAACTCATCATTATTATTAAAACACTGAAAGACTTAAGTGAAGTGCAATGGATGTAGTTTTAGAGCACTATATTGAAGAGCAAACACACAATTGAAAATATCTAATTTTTGTAATGGATGTTCACAATGTCGATGAGATACACGGATAGGTGGTGAAATATTTGTTTGAACATCAAGTTAAAAATGAGTTTTAGTCATTGGACCACATTTATCTGAACAGAATTGACTGGGATCGATCAATACCATCTGTGTTAAATTTTCTAAAATAACAATATAACAAGATTAATTAACTGACAAAAATTATTAGTGGTGGTGATAGTAAAGAGGACAATCATAATGAAAAGGAGAAACACTTCTTTTTTTTTTTTTTTTAATTGTAAGAATACAGAATCTAACAATTTTTCCTCCTCATTAAGATAATTGGTAACTGGTAGTGGTACTAAGGGAACTAACTCTGATTAAGTTTAAACTAACATATACTCTTTTTTTACTCTTTTACTTGTTTCAGTCATTTGACTGCAGCCATGCTGGGGCACCGCCTTTAGTCGAGCAAATTGACCCCGAGACTTATTCTTTGTAAGCCCAGTACTTATTCTATCGGTCTCTTTTGCCGAACCGCTAAGTTATGGGGACGTAAACACACCAGCATCGGTTGTCAAGCAATGCTAGGGACACACACACAAACACACACACATATATATATACATATATACGACAAGCTTCTTTCAGTTTCCGTCTACCAAATCCACTCACAAGGCATTGGTCGGCCCGGGGCTATAGTAGAAGACACTTGCCCAAGATGCCACGCAGTGGGACTGAACCCGGAACCATGTGGTTGGTTAGCAAGCTACTTACCACACAGCCACTCCTGCGCCTGTATATATATATATATATATATATTATATATATAAAAAAGAAACAAATTGTTGTTACTGGTGATTGACAGCAAGGACATAAATCGATTTCATTCATAGATAAACTGAAAACACGGTAGAGTGATTGAGGGCTCACATAATTTCCAACACCATAGAAGGGAAATCAGACAAAGAGGTCCACCAGTAAAAATTCTAGAAATACTTATAAATTATTCACTTGACAATGACCAAACCACTGAATCCCCGAAAAACAAATGTTTTACCTTATAATTGCACCTTCAAAATTTTTTCACTTTAAGATCGCTGCAAAAGCACATCTTGACAGCGTTCAGTGTGGAAGTAATCGACTAACGCATGCGCAGTAAGCAAGCTACTTACCACACAGGCACCCCTGCGACTAACTATTTGTTTTATTTGTCCTTTTATTTGTTTCGGTCATTGGACACTGCCCTGAAGGGTTTCAGGTGAAGAAAATTGATCCCAGTAGTTACTCAATCAATCTCTTTCACTGAACCACATTATGTGAACACAAACAAACCAATGTTGGTTATCAAGCAGGGGTCAGGGACAAACACAGTCGGACAGCCACACACACATCTAGTGGGCTTCCACAGTTTCATCATCATCATCATCGTTTAACGTCTGTTTTCCATGCTAGCATGGGTTGGACGGTTCGACCGGGGTCTGGGAAGCCAGGCGGCTGCACCAAGCTCCAGTCTGATCTGGCAGTGTTTCTACAGCTGGATGCCCTTCCTAACGCCAACCACTCCGCGAGTGTAGTGGGGGCTTTTTACGTGCCACCTGCACAGGTGCCAGGCGAGGCTGACAACGGCCACGATCGGATTGGTGCATTTTACGTGCCACCGGCACGGAAGCAAGTCAAGGCGGCACTGGCATCGGCCACGATTTGGATAATGCTTTTTACATGCCACCGGCACAGAAGCCAGTCTAGGCGGAACTGGCATTGGCCACGTTCAGATGGTGGCCGATGCCAGCGCCCACCTACCAAATTTGCTTACAAGGAATTGGCTGGCTGAAGGCTATAGTAGAAGACAATAGCCCAAAGTGCTGCATAGTGGGAGTAAAACACTGAAACCACGTACTTGCAAAGCAAGCATTTTAATCACAGTTATGCCTACATACCCACTTTTCCTGTCACCTGCTAATTTTAACATTTATTTCCACACCACCATTATGAAGGCACATGGCTCAGTGGTTAGAGTGTCGGGCTCGCAATCATGAGGTAGTGAGTTCGATTCCCTGACCGGGCTGTGAGTTGTGTCCTTGAGCAAGACACTTTATTTTCACATTGCTCCAGTTCACTCAGCTATAGAAATGAGTGGCGACATCACTGGTGCCAAGCTGTATCGGCCTTTGCTTTTCCCTTGGATAACATCAGTGGCGTGGAGAGGGGAAACTCGGATGCATGGATGACTGCTGGTCTCCCATAATCAACCTTGCCTGGACATGTGCTTAGGAGACTTGTGCAATCCCATGGTCATTCATGGCCAAAGGGATTCTTTACCCTTTTACCATTATGAAACTAACTTGTCATTCTGACTCGCACAAGGTTATAAACTGACTGATGCCCCCACTTTTCAAACAGTTTTGATTTTGTTGTTGTTGTCCTTTTTTTTTTTTGATGAAGCACACACACACACACACACACATATTTATCACCTTACACCAGCCCAAGAAAAATAACTCTTTTAACTAAAGTTGACAAGTAACGAGCTACGATAAATAATACATTTTCAGGGAATACCCAAAAACGGAAGTTTACAGCACCACTTCACATTAGTTCAATAAACTGAAGTTATAATTTTAATCTGATCAAAAGAATACTGTGTATTCCTTTCTGTAACGTGAAACTTGGCATCATAATTAATTAAGTACCAGCAAGTACTCATCATCATCATCATCATCGTTTAACGTCCGTTCTCCATGCTAGCATGGGTTGGACGGTTCGACCGGGGATCTGGGAAGCCAGAAGGCTGCACCAGGCTCCGGTCTTATCTGGCAAAGTTTCTACAGCTGGATGCCCTTCCTAACGCCAACCACTCCGTGAGTGTAGTGGGTGCTTTTTACGTGCCACCTGCACTGGTGTCAGGCGAGGCTGGCATCGGCCACGGTCGGATTGGTGCATTTTATGGAAGCCAGTCAGGGCGGCACTGGCTTCGGCTACGATTCGGATGGTGCTTTTTACGTGCCACCGACACGGAAGCCAGTCGAGGCGGCGCTGGCATCGGCCACATTTTACTCAACTATATGTATCAAGTGCTCTTGTCATATTTCTTCATAATACCTGTGCATGTTATGTAGTTTCATACATAACATACTGAGATATATTCTTTTCATTGATTTTATCATTCAAATGAACATGTATATATATATATCGAACACACATACACAAAGCATGAGCTTTAAAGTGTTGGAGATGATTCTCTCACCTCATATCGCAGCCAAACAGTGAACTAGCATTGTGTATGTGTGTGTGATCAATATTGTTTACAACACTCAAACTGCTTTGAAAATTATATACATATACACACATGTGTTTATATGTATGCATGTATGTATGTATGTATATATATATATATATATATAATATATATATATATATATATATAATTTACAAGATAAGGGCAGAAGAAAAATTCTAATGCCAAATATGCCGAAACAAAAAATTGTCGATAACCATTATAATTTATGTCTTGAAACAAACCGATAGAAATCTCTAAAAAATTCGTTATTACCGTATTGGTCCAATTTCGGGGTTAATTCATAAGAAAATTTTCCCCTCTTCAGCGGCATATACACGAGATATAAGTGAAATACTTACTCATACCCATGGAAAAAGCAAGCACTAAGTACCCCAAATATATCCAAAATAAAAAAATCTTCGGCACATCTCGAGACACGTGTGATTCGAACTAGAAACTTTCTCAGAGTGATAGAATCATATATATATATATATATATATAGGGAGAGTTTACGGAAAAAACAAAAGACGAAGACAGGTGGTGTACAAAACAAACAGATGTATTAGTATAGCGCTCAGGAATAGAAAAAGTCTTTTATGTTTCGAGCCTACGCTCATCTACAGAAAGGGACACAGAAAAAACAAGGAGAGAAAAAAATGTGTGTAGTGGCTAACGATCTATCATGGCGCTGTATATATATATATATACACACACACACACACAACCATGCATATATATGAGCAAAACGTCCCCCCCATCGAATGGAGAGTACTGAGTTGTCAAACATTTAAACCAAATTTTCTCAAAACAACTTGTCCAACCGTCCCATAGGCCTCCCCTTCGAGAAACACGGATTTAACCTAAATTTGAGACACCGTGCATTTTTCTCGCGTACGCGTAGTATGGATTGCAACAGCTGATGTACTTGCACGTACAAACGCACGTTCCCACGGCTTTATCGATCGCATTCTCCCTGGAATCGATTTTTTATAATTTTTTTCAAGACTTATACACGCCCTGATACCTATTTCATTATTACCCACAAGGGGGCTAAAAATAGAGGGGACAAACAAGGACAGACAAAGGGATAAAGTCGATTACATCGACCCCAGTGCGTAACTGGTGCTTAATTTATCGACCCCGAAAGGATGAAAGGCAACCATCGGTATCTACATATCAAATTTGAGCGCAATCGGACAGAGGATGCCCAAGATCCTAGAAGACACACACACAGACAGACAGAACAGATTTTATATAATAGATATATACATATGTATGCACATATATACACACACATAAAAAAAAGCTGAAAAAAAGCTACGTACCAGCCGCTGCTTCTCAAAATTAGTGGATTTGTTGAGCACACTTCCTCTGTTTTCTTGTGTGGAGCTAGTTATGCAAGAGATTGGCACAGACACTCTTACTAGTGAGGTTGATGAAGATGTTGACGATGGTGTGGATGAGGACGAAGACGACGATGGCAATGAGGATGATAATGTTGATGACTGTGATGATGATTTTGTTGATGTTGCAGTTGTTGTTGTTGTTGTTGATGATGATGACGATGACAATAATGAGGAGGATGAAGATGATGCTGAACGAGAGGAAGATGAGGATGTTAATAATGATAATGATGATGATGATGACAATGATGATGAGGGTGATGATGATGATGATGATGTTGACAATGAAGATGATGATGATGCAGATGATGATGATGGCGATGATGAGGATGATGATGATGAAGATAATGATGTGGATATTGAAATAGACGATGACACCGGTTTAAGAGTCTTTTCAGCAGTAGTGAGCTGGGCTGATGTTTTATTGAGCGGTTTTAATTTGGTGACCAATTCTTTCTGGCAACTGTTGATCAAAACCGAAGGAAACTTCTTGATCTCTTCGCTTCGTTTCGGAATCGCCGACAGAACGATATCTTTGCTGTTGTTACAGGAACGACGGCCCTCCAGCAGAACTTTCGACACGGTGACAGTGTGCGAGTCGATCTTCTTCACAGTTACTTTCGGCGGGGAGGGCTTGCTGAGAATTGAACCGCCCACTGACGTGTCCAGTTTCCTGCTCAGCGACATCGAACTAGTCACTGGCACCACTTTCTTCTGAACCGTGTTCACGCACACGGTCGCAGACACGCCCTTTCCCGCTTCGCTTGTGGGACTCACAAGCTTCTTGAGAATCTTGACTGCGTCCACTGGCGAAGTGTTCATGCTGCCTGTGCCTCTTAACTTTTTGTAATCTTTGATCTCTGTTAAGGAGACATCCACCACTTTGGACGAGGTGGTTTTGGGTTTAGCACCAATATTGTCCAGAGATTTGCCCTCAGCTAGGCTGTTTGGGTTTTCACCGAGTTTTCCTTCAACGCCTGTCGGGGAAGATTTCTTTGGAATTTTTGCATTAGAATCCTTTAGTTGAGTCGATGTGGTAATGGCATGCACTCTTACGTCTTTCATGTCAATCTTTGATGAGCAGAGGCGTTTCTCCGAAGGTTTTTCTTTAGTGATCACCACCACTTGATGCTGTTGTTGTTGCTGCTGACCTCCCTGTTGAGTAGACACACTGCTTAATTTCTTCTGCACGGTTTTCACCTGGAAAATGTTTAGGGGTAGTTTTGCGATTGTCTCTGGAGAGGAGGTTTTTGCTGAGACACTCTTGGGGGACGTCGTGATGGTTATGACAGGCGGAGAGGATTCAGATGAAGACGATTCTTGCTTAGCACTCCCCTTCAGGAATGACTTAGAGACAGGAGTAGAAGAAACTGTCGATGAAGACGTGGTACTTGTAACAGCCTGGGACAATGAAACGGGCTCGGATGTGAGGTTAATAGTTTCTTTCAAACAGATTACATCTGGATCTAAGGAAAAAAATAAGAACAAGATAATTAGAAACTTGCAGATCATGTGACATATATTGATACATATATTTACAAATGAATTTACACACAGCACATAACATGTAGCATCTTGAAAGATTCAGTCAAATGACTCGACCCCGGTAATCTATTTTAAAGCCCAGTACTTATTCTATCACCTTCTTTTGCCAAACTGCTAAATTATGGTGACATAAACACACCATCACCGGTTGTCAAGCAGCAGAGGGGGACAAACACAGACACACTCACACATACATACATGCATGCACATATATACGTATGTACACACACACATGTCTCAGTGGTTAGAATGTCAGGCTCACAATCATGAGGTAGTGAGTTCAATTCCCTGACCGGGCTGCGTGTTGTGTCCTTGAGCAAGACACTTTATTTTCACGTTGCTCTAGTTCACTCGGCTGTAGAAATGATATATGTGCATGTGTGTTAGTGAGCATGCATGCATGTGTCTGTGTGAATGTCTAACTTCCATATCCCAACATGAAAATCTCTGAACAAAGACAAAATTTAAAAAAAAACATTGGTAACATTATACTGAGAATCCCTGTTAACAAATCATTCCCAAACTGTTTTCAGAGCCAAGTGGAATCTACTATAATAATAATAATACTCTTGTGTTTTTCTCCATCACAAAACATGAATGAGAAATGAAGGGGTGATGGCAAACTGGTAGTGGGACGATGTAAATTCTAGAATGGAAAAAAAAAATCAAACAGCGTTTCAACTCTGTGTGAGTATATGTGTATGTAAATGTTTGTGTTCTAGTGTTTCTGTTGTACCTGTATTTGAAAGGGCCAGCCTTGTCACACTCTGTGTCACGTTGAATCTCCCCAAGAACTATGTTAAGGGTACACGTGTCTGTGGAGTGCTCAGAAACAGCAACAAGTGGAGGTGCAATGGCCCAGTGGTTAGGGCAGCGGACTCGCGGCCGGAGGATCGCAGTTTCGATTCCCAGACCGGGCGTTGTGTGTGTTTATTGAGCGAAAACACCTAAAGCTCCACGAGGCTCCGACAGGGGGTGGGGTGGCGACCCCTTAGTGTACTCTTTCCCTCACTCTTTTTTCCTGTTTCTTGTCCCCGACTTCCTACGCCATCCGCTGAGCCTGGATGCGCATTCATCCATCCATCCGTCCGTCGATGCTCTCAGTGTCTGGGGGGGTTTGACCTGCTTTTTCTCTTCTGCGGGTCTTACGAATAGCAAAGGACCACGTTTCGGACTTCTCCCACTACACTCTGGGACGAAGACCGCTTCGCACAACAAACAAACAAACAAAAGAGCAACAACAAAATAGACAGCCTTACCTGAGTTCATTTTAGAAGGATTGTCTAGTCCTGAAGCACTGCTTTTCCTGGCTGCGTTTGAAACCGTTGATACCAAGGGTGACGTGGTGATTTTAGCCAGCAGAGGGTTGGATGTAGGTTTGGACGTGGGGCTCTCTTTCGTCCCTTTGGTAATGCTGCTACTACTACTACTACTACTACTACTACTACTGCTGCTACTACTACTACTTCTACTGCTATTATTGTTGCCGCTCGAAGTAGTACTAATAACGTTAATACTACTTTTACTTTTACTACTACTACTACTGCTGCTGCTGCTACTACTACTACTACTGTTGCTACTGCTAATGTCACTGCTGCTCTTATTATTATTATTATTATTTGTTTTACTGCTGCTCTTTGGAGTGGTCACTTGGCTTGGCACGTCCGTTTCAATTTCCTCAATGAAATGATATGTGTCCAAATCAATTTGAGCCTGGGCAAGTGAGCTGCTCAGAAGGTCCAGTGGTTTAGATGGAGAAGTTGAGCTGGTGGTGGTGGTGGTAGCGGTGACAGAGGAGGCAGGAGTGCTAGTGGTGGTAGTAACGGAGACAGTCGTAGTGGTGGTGGTGGTGGCAGTGGTGGCCGTTGTGGTTTTGGTTGTGGTGGTGGTGGCGGCGGCAGTAGTGGTGGTTTTGGAGAGAGATGTAGGAAGGAGAGAGGAGGAGGAAGACGACGACGCGGTGGTAGAAGAAGAAGAAGTAGAAGAAGCACCGAGCATGTGCACCAAAGATGAAGTTGATGCCGAGATGACCGAGGTCAGCGGCAACGATGAGGTCGAAGGCCTGCTGCTGTTGTCAACAAGACTGCTACTGCTGCTGCCACTGCTGCTACTACCACCACTGACACTACTACCACCACTACCACTGCTACTGTCCTTACTCTCACCAGCACCGCCACTGCTACTGCCACTCCCACCACCGACAGTGCTCGATATTCTGTTGTCCTGAGTGTGGCTCGAGATGATGATCTGCTTTGCAACAACCGGAGTGCTTGCAACAGAGGTGGTGGTGGTCGTGGTGGTGTTGGTGTTGGTGGTAGAGGTGTTGCTGCTGGTACTGCTCTGGCTGACGGTCTGAACAGTGTTGGTACCTGTCGTCGAAGTACCTGTTGTCACAGACGATGGAACCACCTGGCAAAATAAAAAAATAAATTTATCATTATTTTATTCATTTACATATGAACTCTAAAAGCATAAAAGACCCTACAATGTATCGGTATACTTATTTATTAATTTTTGTATATACTCTTTTACTTGTTTCAGTCATTTGACTGCGGCCATGCTGGAGCACCGCCTTTAGTCGAGCAAAACTTTTGCCGAACCGCTAAGTGACGGGGACGTAAACACACCAGCATCGGTTGTCAAGCTATGTTGGGGGGGACAAACACAGACACACAAACACATACATGCATACACATATATATACATACATACATACGGCGGGCTTCTTTCAGTTTCCATCTACCAAATCCACTCACAAGGCTTTGGTCGGCCTGAGGCTATAGTAGAAGACACTTGCCCAAGGTGCCACGCAGTGGGACTGAACCCGCTACCATGTAGTTCGTAAGCAAGCTACTTACCACACAGCCACTCCTACGCCTATAATCATATCACTTAAATTTCAAAGCTATAAGATAAAGCATGATTAATTCAAAACAATCATCATCATCATCATCGTTTAACGTCCACTTTCCATGCTAGCATGGGTTGGACGATTTTGACTGAGGGCTGGCGAACCAGATGGCTGCACCAGGCTCCAATCTTGATTTGGCAGAGTTTCTACAGCTGGATGCCCTTCCTAACGCCAACCACTCCGAGAGTGTAGTGGGTGCTTTTTATATGCCACTGGCATGGGGGCCAGTCAGGTGGTACTGGCAACGACCTCGCTCGAATCTTTTTACACATGTCACCGGCACAGGTGCCAGTAAGGCGACGTTGGTAACGATCCCACTCATATGGTACCCTTTTACGTGCAACTGGCACGGAGGCCAGATAGCTGCTCTGGCAACGATCACGCTCGGATGGTGCTCTTAATACCCTACTAACACGGGGCTCGAGTTCCAGTAGTGTGACGCTGGTAACGATCACACTCAAATGGTGCCTTTTAAGTGCCACTGGCACTGAAGCCGGTTAGCCGCTCTGTCAATGATCACACTCGTATGGTGCTCTTTGCACCCTATTAGCACGGACGCCAGTCATCGAATTTGATTTTGATAAGCATTACATTTGACAGAGTAATCTGAATGCAGAAAGGTTAATGTTCATCTTAGTTATGAATCATGTATGATCTCTCCAGGATGCAAGACATTAATGGGAACAAAAGCATTCATTATCTTCGTTTTTCTATTTTGACTATTTAGTGATTCTTTAACTCTTCAGCATTTGCATCACTCTGTCAAATGCAATGCTTATTTATTAACATTGTTTTGAATTAATCATGCATTTTCTCATAATTTTGAAATTTCAATGGTGGCACGTAAAAAGCACCATCCGAACGTGGCCGATGCCAGCACCGCCTTGACTGGCTTCCGTGCCGGTGGCACGTAAAAAGCACCGATCTGATCATGGCTGTTGCCAGCCTCGCCTGGCTCCTGTGTCGGTGGCACGTAAAAAGCACCCACTACACTCACGGAGTGGTTGGCATTAGGAAGGGCATCAACTGTAGAAACACTGCCAGATCAGACCGGAGCCTGGTGCAGCCTTCTGGCTTCCCAGATTCCCGGTCGAACTGTCCAACCCATACTAACATGGAGAACAGACGTTAAACGATGATGATGATGATGTGACTGTTTATTTTTAGAATGACATTGTAGGGTAAGTAGTTAGAGGCCAGATCTGGCCACTTGGTTTGAACATAAACCAGGTAGAATACTTGAGCTGGGTTTGGCCAATTTAAATGCTAAAAAAAATGAATGAGTTTTTTTTTTTTATACTTTCCCACACACAAACACTCATTCTCTTCCTCAATAACAAACACTGTAGTTACATGTACTACAACTACTGCAATTATGAAATCAACATCATCATCATTTAGCATCTGCTTTACATGCTGGCATGGGTTAGACGCTTTGACTGAAACAGGTAAGCAAGAGGATCTGCACCAGGTTCCAACAATGTCATTCATCATCAACATCATCATCACCACCACTGAACGTCCATTGTCCATGCTGGCATGGGTTGGATGACTTGACCAGAACTGGAAAGCTGGGGGGCTGCACCAGACTCCAGTCCAATTCGGCATGGTTTCTACAGCTTGGTGCCCTTCCTAAAACCAACAACTCCAAGGGTGTAGTGGGTGCTTTTACATGCCTTCTTATGTTTAAAATGTCTTAAGCCTTTTCATACCAGCCGGGCTGAAACCGCCTCTGGCTCTGTAGTACAAATGTCTTGTTTTCATAAGTTTTTAATTAAAATCTTCCACCAAACCTTAGTCACAATTTATGTTCCTAACACTAGCTGAATGATAACTAAGTTATTTTACTAAATTCTTTGTTATATTTAAAGTAATTGAAAGATACACAGAGCATCTCAAAATAAATACAGTAATGAAAGGTTAAGTCTTATTTACACGACACACCAAGACAAACATTTGACTAACCAACACTAGATGCAAACTGCACCTAAATGTTCCCACTTAACAGACAAACATAAGACCAGAACTCCTTCACAACCTGGGGACTGTCAGTGCCTATGTGCACAAATGCATATGGCAAAAAGCGGTACTTTCACAAATCAATCACTCACAAAATGCAACTGCGCACAAACATAAAATAATTGTTGACCAAAGCAACTATGCAAAAATGAACATTGAAATTATGATCTAACACACACACACACACACAGAAAGAGCTAGAATAATACATGATCTACACTATTTACTCAACATAATAGAAAGCCTTGAGTTCAGTGTGAGGCACCCTTTGATTTTGAAATACTACTACCTATAATTTCCTATATTATAAATTAACTAGTACTATGACGCGGCAACACTGGGTCATAGTGCTAGTGCATGCAGATACAGCTGCGTGCGTGTGCACATACACGCGAGTACTGTCCAAATCTCCGACCAATCACATACAGCTAGCTGGCATTCAACTGGTGTATCAAGTTTCGGGCATTTTGATTGGGTTGTGGATAGAAAATTCACAAAAAAGTCACTTCTACTGATTTTTTTAATGGCTTTGCGGGCTGACTGGGGAAATGTAAAGATGTGCACGACCACCCTTGGACGGTTTTAAATGACCATAGAAAGTGCGAGCCCTCTAACTGAAAAATTGTGGATTTGTATAAAGGACACACACGCAGACATTTTGCCGTTTTTATATATAGAGATTGTATGTTGTGAACATGTTTCTGAAAATATTTTATGACTGAAAAATAGAGAATTGGGTTGTATGTTTACTTTGTTGTTTCGGTTGCATGTTTCTCATCAGATAAACAAAAACCAAGGAACAGAGGTGAGGAAAGTATCTAACAATGCAAGGATAAAAGACGGTTAACATAAAGAGGGAGAGGGATAGAGGAGAGAGAGTGAGGGATGTGAGGGGGTGAGCGAGGGATGTGAGGGGGTGAGCGAGGGTGAGAATTGGCTAATGAAAAAGAAAAAAAAGATACAACTAAAGATCTAAATATGGACAGACACAATTAATGAGAAAAATAAAAGAAATCTAAGGACAGATTCTGAGAGAGAGAGAGAGAGAGAGAAAGACAGAGAGAACTGAGGAGTAAGTAATAGAAAGTTAAAGGGAAAAGAAGAGGGGTGCTGAAGTATTTTCACCTTTGCACTGAACTGAATGACAACTAAACAGGAGAATGGGTGGGAAAATGCTGCCAGACTTAGCGACTGAAAGAGTGAGGGTGTGGAATAAGTTACCAGACTTACTGACTGCACAAGAGAGGAAGGTCTGAGAAAAACAAAAAAAAAATACAGAGGGGAAAGGGAAGCTACAGTGTGCAGCAGTATTCATTTTTCATTTCGTAAGTAAAATTTCATATTATACTCTTTTTTTACCTGTTTCAGTCATTTGACTGCGACCATGCTGGAGCACCACCTTTAAGTTGAGGAAATCGACCCCCAGGACTTATTCTTTGTAAGCCTAGTACTTATTCTATCGGTCTCTTTTGCCAAACCGCTAATTTACAGGGATGTAAACACACCAGCATCGGTTGTCAAACGATGTTGGGGGGTACAAACACAGACACACAAACATATACACACACATATATACATATTTATTTAAAATGACAGTGAGAAATTAGATATTAATTCAATTAACATCGATTTCACACCAGTTCAGTAAAATTGTATTACACATATATATTAGAGGGAAACTACTATGTGGACACCCATATGCTAGAAATAAATCCGCTACAGTCTCACCACTATATATATATATACTAAGCAATAAAGGGTATAGCAACGAATTGCCTTACCACATACCGAATTTAGAAATAGCAGTCAAAGAGTTATAGCTATTTCTTCTACTAAAAAGGGAGATCTCAGTAAAAACAGCAATTGGAAGGCAGACACAAACAGGTAAGAGAGAATGAATTGACGGCAATCTATCATACAATTTTAAGTTATCTACGGACGTACGTTTCGAAATCAAGTTTTTAGGAAAGCATAAGAATTAAATATTAAATAACTCTTTGACTGCTATTTCTAAATTCGGTATGTGGTAAGGCAATTCGTTGCTATACCCTTTATTGCTTAGTATTACTTAAATTTTCCTCGAATGAGGCTTTTACATGCCGAAGACTACTTGGTGTAATTGATAATTATTCCAAATTAATTAATTTCACCCTTCATTATTACGGATAACCATATTTTATCTCAGTAGATGACCACAGCATCTTGTTTTGGCTACACGCGGGTGGGAAGGGGCTGGTGACACAATCTTTTCATTCAAACACTGAATTTGGTGATACTAGTTGCGGATTCTAGCTCGCTCTGATACTGAGTTGAGTTGGTGCCTTCTAGTATCTCAAAATTCAATATATAATCATTTATGATTATAGTATTCTACGCTGAAGAGAAAAGAAGTTTTGGTGAGATAGAATTATTTAATATTTAATATTTAATTCTTATGCTTTCCTAAAAACTTGATTTCGAAACGTACGTCCGTAGATAACTTAAAATTGTATGATAGATTGCCGTCAATTCATTCTCTCTTACCTGTTTGTGTCTGCCTTCCAATTGCTGTTTTTACTGAGATCTCCCTTTTTAGTAGAAGAAATAGCTATAACTCTTTGACTGCTATTTCTAAATTCGGTATGTGGTAAGGCAATTCGTTGCTATACCCTTTATTGCTTAGTATTACTTAAATTTTCCTCGAATGAGGCTTTTACATGCCGAAGACTACTTGGTGTAATTGATAATTATTCCAAATTAATTAATTTCACCCTTCATTATTACGGATAACTATATATATATATATATATATATATATAATACAATTTTACTGTCCACATAGTGGCTTCCCTCTAATACATATATATATACGACAGGCTTCTTTCAGTTTCCGTCTACCAAATCCATTCACAAGGCTTTGGTTGGCCCGAGGCTATAGTAGAAGACACTTGCCCAAGGTGCCATGCAGTGGGACTGAACCCAGAACCGTATGGTTGGTAAGCAAGCTACTTACCATACAGCCACTCCTGCGCCTATTGCATAGAATAATGTTATTTATACAGAGAACCATCTAATAAACAGATTTAGCTCTTTAGCATTCTGATTACTGTCAAATATAATACTTATTTAGTCACATTTTTACAAATTAATCATGTATTATCTTGTATCATAGAGATTTCAAAGATGTGGTTGCTTAATTTTTAGAGTGACATTGCAGGGTAGGTGTGATATACTAGATCTGGCCAGTTTGACCATAAAACAGGATATTTGGGACAGATATGATTGGTCTAAATGCTAAAGTATTTTTTAAAATCTTAAATTATCTTGTATTTAAATTGACTCTCTTTACTCTTTTACTTGTTTCAGTCTTTTGACCGTGGCCATGCTGGAGCACCGCCTTTAATCAAGCAACTCGACCCCGGGACTTATTCTTTTGTAAGCCCAGTACTTATTCTATCGGTCTCTTTTGCCGAACCGCTAAGTAATGGGGACATAAACACACCAGCATCGGTTGTCAAGCAATGCTAGGGGACAAACACAGACACACAAACACACACATGCATATATATATATACATATATACGACGGGCTTCTTTCAGTTTCCATCTACCAAATCCACTCACAAGGCTTTGGTCGGCCCGAGGCTATAGTAGAAGACACTTGCCCAAGGTGCCACGCAGTGGGACTGAACCCGGAACCATGTGGTTGGTAGACAAGCTAGTTACCACACAGCCACTCCTGCGCCTATATATTTTCCCCGTATATTTTCCACTGAAAAACAAAATAAACCCCCACTGAAATGTACTCTAGAATGCTCTAGACAGCTGGCTATCAGAAAACAGTAAAAGAACAAAAAATAAAAAGTGCCCAAACCCTTTTCATACCAACTCTGCTTGAAAATGGTCCTTAATTTAGAGCTCAATACCTGTTTTCAAGGGTTCATATTAAAAACATTGCAGTGTATTTTTATATAAGAACATTTTGTTAATTTATATTTCAAATACCAACATTAAAATGGAGAAGTTAGTTATTTGAATAAAACCCCTCCAAATATTTGATTAGGAGTGGCTGTGTGGTAAGTAGCTTGCTAACCAACCACATGGTTCCGGGTTCAGTCCCACTGCGTGGCATCTTGGGCAAGTGTCTTCTGCTATAGCCCCGGGCCGACCAATGCCTTGTGAGTGGATTTGGTAGACGGAAACTGAAAGAAGCCTGTCGTATATATATGTATATGTATGTATGTGTGTGTGTGTGTGTTTGTGTGTCTGTGTTTGTCCCCCTAGCATTGCTTGACAACTGATGCTGGTGTGTTTATGTCGCCGTCACTTAGCAGTTCAGCATAAGAAACCGATAGAATAAGTACTGGGCTTACAAAAGAATAAGTTCCGGGGTCGATTTGCTCGACTAAAGGCGGTGCTCCAGCATGGCCACAGTCAAATGACTGAAACAAGTAAAAAAAAAGTAATTTGAAAATTCATTAATATGCAGGCAGAAAGCACTTTCTTTAATCAGGAGAAAGTCAATGGACAAACCGTATAAAAGAGTCCAGTCTGAGGATCAAGTTCCCCTTGTAACAGTTCTTGGTTCATGGAGGTGGAGAGCTGCTCGACTAGATCTGTTGGCACTGGTGTCGAGGGAGGAGTTTCAGAAGAGATGGGTACTTCAACAGTATTGGAGACATCAGGAGTGGAAACTGTAACCTACAAATCACAGCATCAAAAAAAAAAAAAAAAAAAATTGTAAAACTTCATATAAAATTAAATATAAAAAAACACACAAAGAACTTAAAAAAAACATAAAAGTGATCAGTTTATTTGTGTTGGAGAAGAATGACATATGTTTGCCAGCATGTAAAGAAAACAAGATTTCAACTTTCAGCCAAGGTTGGTTCATTCACTTTATTTAAGCCCTTTGGCATTTAAACTGGTCATATCCGGCCAAAAGTATTCTGCCTGGTTTATGTTCAAAATGGCCAGATCAGGTCTCTCACACCAACCCTACAATATCGTTTTAAAAATTAACAGCTACCTCATCAAAATCTCATAGTTACAAGATAATGCCTGATTAGTTCAAAACAATGTGGATGAAAAAGCATTAATTTTGGTAGAATAATGCGAACACTAAAGGGTTAAGCCCCTTTAACATTTGAACCAGCCATATCAGATCCAAATATTCTGCTAGTTTCATGTTAAAACCAGCCAGACACAGCCTATAACACCTACCCTACAATGTTGTTCTCAAAATAAGCAATCACATCACTGAAATCTCGAATCTCGCGTAAAAGGCCACCTGTAACAGCGACATGCAAAAAATTCGAACTGTCCGTAATTTAGACTGATTTTTTAAAAAATTAGAGAAAGTAAAACTTAAAATTTATTGAGGGGAAAGAATTAAAAAGAAAGCCCCCCACCACAAATTCGTAAAAATATTCGGAAAATTCCAAAACATAAATAAGTTATGAAGGGTTATTTGGGGTACTTAAACCAGAACTCCGCCATTTAAAAAAAAATACTAATTTTACATTACTATAAAGATGCAAGTTGCAAGGGAGATAATATTCCTGAGTAATGTCCCTTACTAACTGCATTTTTTGACTTTTTTATCCCCCATATACCACTTTTTTTTAAAAATCAGAAATAGTGATTAATTAGGTTGTACCACATTTTTAAAAACTACAAACATAAAGCTTTAGAAAATCCATAGTTAAAGTTTGACATTTTTTTAAAAACGAGTGATCCATAATTCGTAAACAATAGCGTTTTTCTGTATTTTTTTCCTAAAATTTTTATTTCGAAACGTGGTTTTAACTTTCATAGCTGCAAACTTACTGAAACGAGTAAAAGAACGAACGTAGGCACACACACACACACATACATGTATACATATGGGCTTCTGGATCTTTTCGGTTTGAACGGCAGTTTTTTCTAGCGGTGTCATATGAAATTGTCACCCATAATTATGACCCTAGTATCGATCTATTGCATTTTAATCTGTTTTAGGGTTAGGGTTAGGGGTGGGGGGAAGGGTATCTTTTATTCTTCACAAATGTTAATAAACCCAATCTGTTTCTTAAACGAGGGACATATTCATACGGCACAGAATGTTTTCACCTCAATAGATGTCATTGATTGGTTGAAATTGCAGAAATTGAAGGAAAAAAAGAACAACAAATATATTACAAAGTATAGAATTTTCTCAAGAAAGTCAAGAGAAAAAGATGTTTTATAAACACATTCTACCAGTATACAAAGTTTAAAATTTTTTAGTTACGTGGAAATTATTTTAAAAAACTGCCGTTCAAACCGAAAAGATCCGGGCTTCTTTCAATTTGTCTACCAAATCCGCTCACAAGGGTTTGGTTGGCCTGAAGCGACAGTAGGAAATACTTGCCCATGGTAGAAGATACAATGTCATGCAACGGAACCGAACCCAACAGCAAGCACACGGTTGGAAAGCGAGCTTCTTAAACACAACACAACCACACCTGCGTCTTAAACGTATAGGCAAAGTTGCCGAGTGCTGCGCCTCACACACAAAAAACATACACATACGAAGAGAGAGACATTACATGTACATACAAACAGAACAAGATGCTCGCAGATGTAAACGGAGACAGAGGGGAGGACAAGACCATTATGTATACATACAAACATAACTAGATGCTCACACATGAACAGAGAGAGAGAGGTTAACCCTTCAGCATTCACATTTCTTTCATCATCATCATCGTTTAGCGTCCGCTTTCCATGCTAGCATGGGTTGGACGGTTCAACTGGGGTCTGGGAGGCCAGAAGGCTGCACCAGGCTCCAGTCTGATCTGGCAGTGTTTCTACGGCTGGATGCCCTTCCTAACGCCAACCACTCCATGAGTGTAGTGGGTGCTTTTTACGTGCCAGACGGGGCTGGCAAACGGCCACGGTCGGATGGTGCTTTTTACGTGCCATCGGCACGGATGCCAGGCGAGGCTGGCAACGGCCACGATCGGATGGTGCTTTCTACGTGCCACCAGCACGGGGGCCAGGCGAGGCTGGCAACGGCCACGATTGGATGGTGCTTTTTACGTGCCACCGGCACGGGGGCCAGGCCAGGCTGGCAACGGCCATGATCGGACAGTGCTTTTTAAGTGCCACCGGCACGGATACCCGTCGGGGCGGCTTGTCAAATGTAATCCTTATTTATTCACATTGTTTTGAATTATGTATTATCTTGTAGCTTCACGATTTCAATGGTGTGTTTTGTATATTTATAGAATGACATTGTAGGGTAGGTGTGAGAGGCTGGATCTAGTCAGTTTTTAAACATAAAACAGGTTGAATATTTGGGCCAGATATATAAAGTTAATTCAAACATGAAAGCAGAAAAAAACACAACACGAAGACGTGGAACAAATATAGTATTATTGGACGCTCAGGAAAGAAGGAAACTGAAAAGAAGCCCGTCATATATATGTATATGTATATATGCGTGTGTGTGTTTGTGTTTGTCCCCCTAGCATTGCGGAGCTCTTCGTCAGAAACATAGGAGAAGGAAAGATCCAGAGAAGGGAAGACAGAGGGAAAAAAAATCGCCAACGGTACACACACCAGATATATAGCTGGATTAAATAGCTAAAGGGTTAAAACGTCTGATGTCAAATAATCGTCGCATCAGCAACACAAAATCGGTGGCACCAAAACAGCTGCGCCGAAACGTCTCGTAACCCAGCACATGCATTACTTTCGACCTCACCTACCTGCATCGGTTCTTCAATCTGTTTGGATATACTGAGTGGAAATGTGGAAGAATTGAGAAAACTGAGTGGGTCGACCGAACCACTGATAGAAGAAGCTGGAGTGTCTTTTTCTTCTTGAGTTAAAATGCTGAGAGCCTGATCTGCACGGGGGTGACAAAAAAGAAAAAAAAAAAAAGAGAGAAAATTATAGAAATACATACATGTACACAGTGAATGAATCATGAGTTTGACATGAACAAATAAACACTCACACAATTTACTCCATATTTCTAATCCAAAATTGACCCCTACTTACCAGAAGCTGGGAACCAAGCTTTATTTATGTTGTAATGATCCCACGCTTTCATTATGAACTCATCTCTTTAATTAAATTTAATTTCTAAATTACATGTACAAGTGGGGTGCTGAAAAGTTCTTTTAATGGTATTGTAAAAGACGGCGAGCTGGCAGAAACGCTAGCACGCCAGGCGAAATGCTTAGCGGTATTTTGTCTGCCTTTGAGGTCGACTTTGCCTTTCTTCCTTTCGGGGTCGATTAAATAAGTACCAGTTATGCACTGGGGTCGATATAATCGACTTAATCCATTTGTCTGTCCTTGTTTGTCCTCTCTGTGTTTAGCCCCTTGTGGATAGTAAAGAAATAGGTATTTCATCTGCTGCTGCGTTCCGAGTTCAAATTCCGCCGAGGTTGACTTTGCCTTTCATCCTTTGGGGGTCGATTAAATAAGTACCAGTTACGCACTGGGGTCGATGTAATCAACTTAATCCGTGTGTCTGTCCTTGTTTGTCCCTTCTGTGTTTAGCCCCTTGTGGGTAGTAAAGAAATAGGTATTTCGTCTGCCGCTGCTTTCTGAGTTCAAATTCTGCCGAGGTCGACTTTGCCTTTCATCCTTTCAGGGTCGATTAAATAAGTACCAGTTACGCAACTGTGGTAGATATAATTGACTTAATCCATTTGTCTGTCCTTGTTCGTCTCCTGTGTTTAGCCCCTTGTGGGTAGTAAAGAAATAGGTATTGCAAAAGGCCTCATTGGAGGCCCAACTTTCCAAGTTCTTTCACAAGGCTTAGAAAAACTGAAGGACTACTGCAATAAGTCTGTGAATCTGAGAGGGGAATATGTTAGATAAAATCTAATTAATTGATCCTCCTGTATATTCTTTTACTCAAAGTCAGGGATTTTTCAGCACCTGCTCATACTGCCCTTTATTTGTTTTTCTTTTAATAACTCTACCATTACCATTCATTCTACAAAGTGGATAGAAACAATTCATTTATCACTTTTTTCTCTTTTTTTATCCAAAAACTGTGATAAATGAGGATAGATGCATTGTGGTGAACTTAACTTCATGGCCACTGCCGATAACTCCAGCATAAACAATGATTTTGCAATAAATATATATATATATTTCGTTTTGGATTTGGTTTGCAAGATTCTTTTTATGAGTTCGTGTGTTGAAGCATATTCTGTTGTGTCTGGGGAGAGTCTAAAATTTTCGTTGCGACGACAATTTTCGAAAAAATAAAAATAAGAAATAAGTGGAAATTTTACCGGTGAGTGCGTTAAATAAGGCACTAAAAGAGAATGACTCTCCCCAGACACAACAGAATATATATATATATATATAAAAGAAAAAAAAAAAGAAAAGTAACTTACCAAGGGTGTAAAAGTTCTGCTGATTTATTTGCTCAGAAAGATTCCCTAGATCTGATGAACTGTTTGTAGTTTGTAACAGGAGAGAATGGAAGTCAGTCAGCAAAGGAACGAGGTTTGCATTGGTAGTTTGTTTGTTCCACGCAAGATTCCAGAGGAAGCAAGATATATGGAAAAAAAAAAAAAAAAGAAACAAAAAATTATGAAGTACCATAGACGGATTTTAATTTAGATGAAATCAGATAATTATAAGTATTAATTAAGTTTTGGATAGAAATAGGCCAACAGAGTGAAATAAATAAAACAGGTTATAGTACATAATTTGCTTAGATGGATTATGATAGGTGTTCTGTAGTGCAATCAGATATGTGACCACATGATATGGTTGTATAGTATAATTCACTAAACATATACAAGAGATATACATCAACAAACATCCTCATCAAAGGTTTATTCGGTTATTTTAATTCATTAACTGGTCCCTTGGTCAAATAGACTGACAATTACTCAGAATAAATTCACGTCCTCCTAGCATTGCTTGACAACCGATACTGGTGTGTTTATGTCCCCGTTACTTAGCGATTCGGCAAAAGAGACCTATAGAATAAGTACTGGGCTTACAAAAGAATGAGTCCCGGATCTTTTCGGTTTGAACGGCAGTTTTTTTCTAGCGGTGTCATATGAAATTGTCACCCATAATTATGACCCTAGTATTGATCTATTGCATTTCAATCTGTTTTAGGGTTAGGGTTAGGGGGAAGGGTATCTTTTTTTCTTCACAAATATTAATAAACCCAATCTGTTTTTTACGTCAATGGACGTCATTGATTGGTTGAATTGCAGAAATTGAAGAAAAAAAACAATAAATATCTTAGAAACTATAGAATTTTCTCAATAAAGCCAAGAGAAAAAGATGTTTTATAAACACATTCTACCAGTATACAAAGTTTAAAATTTTTTAGTTACCTAGAAATTATGTTAAAAACTGCCACTCAAACCGAAAAGATCTGGTAAAAACCTACTTTACCTACCACTGACTTCCAGGTATGGCACATAGAAATCAGCGAACATGGAAATAAAGGGAAAATACATTTTGTTTAAAGGAATTTCACATTATGGCAAGATTTATCTAAATGCAATGCTTCTGTAATACAAATCTGTGCTTCTGGAAGCAAACAAAACTTAATTTTGTTGCTGTGTTTTTGTTAAAGAATATCAAGATTTGTGTATATAGGCGCAGGAGTGGCTGTGTGGTAAGTAGCTTGTTTACCAACCACATGGTTCTGGGTTCAGTCCCACTGTGTGGCACCTTGGGCAAGTGTCTTCTACTATAGCCTAGGGCCAACCAAAGCCTTGTGAGTGGATTTGGTAGACGGAAACTGAAAGAAGCCCGTCGTATATATGTATATATATATATGCGTGTGTGTGTTTGTGTGTCTGTGTTTGTCCCCCTAGCATTGCTTGACAACCGATGCTGGCGTGTTTACGTCCCCGTTACTTAGCGGTTCGGCAAAAGAGACCGATAGAATAAGTACTGGGCTTACAAAAGAATAAGTCCTGGGGTCAATTTCCTCGACTAAAGGCGGTGCTCCAGCATGGCCGCAGTCAATTGACTGAAACAATTAAAAGAGTAAAGAGTATAGAGACAAATAAAATGGCAGATTGCACAGGGAGGGGGAAGGGGGATAGGAATAGAGCATCATTCTTTACCTTCTAATGATCTCTTTCTCTTTGATTTGGAGGTTACCGTTATTGGATTGGTGCTGCATCTCTAAGAGAGCCGAGATAGCGTCTGTAGAAGAATCGTTGGTATATGTGTTTGATTGGTCATCCGCGACATCATATTCAAACCACTCGTTGCTAGTTAGTGGCTGGGTGGAAACTGTGAAATAAAAACAAATAAGTTCAGCAGAAGAGAAAAAAAATAATGTAAAAAAAAACCCCAAAAAACTATCAACAAAATCACTTTTATTTTAAAATTATCAATTAGCTATTGGTTATCGCCAATCTTTACATAACATAAAAATAAAATTAGAACAAGTTTATTTCACAATTAGCAGGATCTCATCATCACCATCATTTAACCCTTTCGTTACTGTATTTCTGTTGAGATGCTCAGTGTTTCTTTCAATTAATTTAAATATAACAAAGAATTTAAGAAAATAACTTAGTTATCATTCAGCTAGTGTTAGGAACATTAATTGTGACTAAGGTTTGGTGGAAGACTTTAATTCAAAACTTATGAAAACAAGACATTTGTACTACAGAGCCAGAGGCGGTTTTGGCCGGGTTGGTATCAAAAGAGTTAAAACAGAGTGTTTGTACCATAGAACCAGGGGTGGTGTCAGGCAGGTTGGTATGAAAAGGGTTAACACAGAAACTAACTTGCAGAAATAAGACAAGAAAGAAAAAAAAACAAAGCGATTTATAGGTTCAAAATTATCTTTCCAGGCTATTTATGTCGCACGTGATTAAAGTGTGAGACTTACTTTTAGTCTGAGGTGTACTAGAGTGAAGCTGGTTGCCAGCTGAGATGATTTCGACTGGTTCATCAGCAGCAATAGCAACATCGGTAATTGCTATGGTAGAAGAAGTCTGTTGTGAGTCAGCAGAGTGAGCGTCTGGCAGGATACCAGCAGCTTGAATGAGTTCCGCCAGCAATGTAGAAGTCTTCCCGCCAGCACCGTCAGCGTCTGTGATTCGAGCCTGTTGCTGCCGCTGTTCATGTGGAAACAATGGATGGTATTCAGAGAGAGAGATGGAGCGAAAAAAAAAAAAGAAAAATAAAGCATATTAATATTTTAAAAAATACAACAAAGAAAATTTGCTGTGTCTAGGGTGGGTCATAATGCCAATATTATCAACACACACACTGTCTGTCTATCCGCTCAGTCAAAGTCGACTCTCGGTTACTCGTTGAATCAGTGTCCTCCAGTCAGTTCTAATCTGGGCCGCTTCTCTCAGATTGGCTATGTCCATTCCGGTATCCCTCTTGATGGTGTCAAGCCAGCGGGTTCTTGGTCGGCCTCTTCCTCTCTTGCCATTGACCATTCCGAGCATGATGTCCTTCTTCAGGGATTTTCTCCGCATAATATGACCAAAATATGCCAATCTATGCTTGGTGATCCTATATTAATTGGTTAAATATTCAACTAACTAATTGATTGTTTAATTTGATTAAGCAATACTCTCTCTTTACTTGTTTCAGTCATTTGACTGCGGCCATGCTGGAGCACCGCCTTTAGTCGAGCAAATCGACCCCGGGACTTATTCTTTTGTAAGCCCAGTACTTATTCTATCAGTCTCTTTTGCCGAACCGCTAAGTAACGAGGACATAAACACACCAGCATCGGTTGTCAAGCAATGCTAGCAGGACAAACACACACACGCATATATATATATATATATATATATATATATACGACGGGCTTCTTTCAGTTTCAGTCTACCAAATCCACTCACAAGGCTTTGGTCGGCCCGAGGCTATAGTAGAAGACACTTGCCCAAGGTGCCACGCAGTGGGACTGAACCCGGAACCATGTGGTTGGCAAACAAGCTACTTACCACACAGCCACTCCTGTGCCTCAATAAGTAATTTGTTTTGTTTTTGTTGGTCAAAACTCTTTCATTGTTACTTGCGACCCTTTCGATCACTTTTGACGAAGTCAGTTATGGAGGCCACGTTTGGTTGAGATCTTGTGTGCATGTATGTGTGCACCAGTGTGCACGTGTATGTCAATATTATAACACACACACACTGGTTCAATTCTGGTCCTTTATTATTAGTCAGTGCATATGCTAATAATAATGGTATAATGACTCTCCCTAGACACAACAAAATTTGCTTCAATACACAAATTCACATAAAGAATATTGCAAACCAGATACAATAACGAAACAAACTGTTTTACATTTATTTTTCTATAATTATTCTCTCTTTTTACTCTTTTACTTGTTTCAGTCATTTGACTGCAGCCATGCTGGAGCACCGCCTTTAGTCAAGCAAATCGACCCCGGGACTTATTCTTTGTAAGCCCAATACTTATTCTATCGGTCCCTTTTGCCGAACCAGCATCGGTTGTCAAGCAATGCTAAGGGGACAAATACACATACATACACATATATATACGACAGGCTTCTTTCAGTTTCCGTCTACCAAATCCATTCACAAGGCATTGGTCGGCCCGGGACTATAGCAGAAGACACTTGCCCAAGATGCCACGCAGTGGGACTGAACCCGGAACCATGTGGTTGGTTAGCAAGCTACTTACCACACAGCCACTCCTGCGCCTATGGTTATGTTACATGGTTTTTGTTTATTATTTTTGTTATAGTTGATTGCCCCTTCTACTAACCACAAAAATGAAAATTTATAGTAAAATTTGTTTTTTGTCACTCATGCATACCGTGACAAACTGAATAATGTGCTTTGCTCAGGAAAAAAAAACACAATGACCCTAAGTCCATCCCCTTAACCCTTTAGCATTTCAACTGGTTGTATCTGGCCCTAATAATTCTATCTGCTTTAGCCAGATCCAGCATCTCACACCTATCTTACAATGCCATTCTAAGAATAAAAAATCACATCATCAAAATTATGAAGCTACAAGATGTGTGTTTAAGTTAATATATATTTCTCTATTGCCCACAGGGGGCTGAACATAGAGGGGACAAACAAGGACAGACAAAGGGATTAAGTCGATCACATTGACCCCAGTGCGTAACTGGTACTTAATTTATCGACCCCGAAAGGATGAAAGGCAAAGTCGACCTCGGCGGAATTTGAACTCAGAACGTAGCGGCAGACGAAATACCACTAAGTATTTTGCCCGGCGTGCTAATGATTCTGCCAGCTCGCTGCCCTATAAGTTAATATAGAATAGGCATAGGCATGACTGTATGATTAAAAAGCTTATGAGTATGTTGCCAGTCAAGTAAAAAGACCCAAGTAGTATTGACATACTGCTTTGTCCCAGGTGGACACAATCATCATTATTTTAATGTCCACTTTTCAAAGCTTGCATAGGTTGGATGGAGATTAACTGAGATAGATTTTTTTTTCCATGGCTGGATACCTTCCTTGTCACGAAGCCATCCTTTCTAGTTACCATCCAAGCAAGGTAATATTTCCCCATTGTGCAGAATATCAGAAACTGTTGAGGCAAGTGAAATCGAAATCGATCAAAATCAATGGAAATTGTAGTTGTGATACCAGTGCCGGTGGCATGTAAGAGAGCCATCCGAACGTGGCCGTTGCCAGCGCCGCTCCGTCTGGTAGTTGTGATACCAGTGCTGGTGGCACGTAAGAGAACCATCCGAACGTGGCCGTTGCCAGAGCCGCACCGTCTGGTAGTTGTGATACCAGTGCCGGTGGCACATAAAAAGCACCAACCGATCGTGGCCATTGCCAGCCTCGTCTGGCATGTAAAAAGCACCCACTACACTCACGGAGTGGTTGGCGTTAGGAAGGGCATCCAGCTGTAGAAACACTGCCAGATCAGACTGGAGCCTGGTGCAGCCTCCTGGCTTCCCAGACCCCAGTTGAACCGTCCGACCAGTGCTAGCATGGAAAACGGACGTTAAACGATGATGATGATGATGATAAATAATAACAGGATGTCAAGACAAAGAAACACACACAATGGGTTTCTTTCAGTTTCCGTCTAACAGATCCACTCACAAGGATCTTCTGACCTAAGCCTATCTATAACAGAAGACACTTACCCAAGGTGCCACACAGTGGGGCTGAACCCGGAACCATCTGGTTAAAAGGCAAACCCTTTAACCACACGGCCACACCTATTAACGTCTTTAATAGTAATGTTTGAACTCATCATGACTACACTAGCAACAATTTCCGCAAGAAATTTTAAAACAAAAACACTTTCATTAATCGAAGCCAATAACAACAAGAACAACAACAATAAAAGACTAAACTACCTTCAATGACTCTGGAACTGTTGTGGTTACAATTATCTTTTTCTCTAGAGGAGACTTCAAAGAAGATACTGGACTACTTCCTTGACGACTATCATGTTTATGAATGAAACTTACAAGTTCCTGTAAGAAGAAGGAAGACAAAAACCAAAAAAACAAAAGTAAATAAATGGAAAAAAGAAATGATTTCTGTCAGCAATTAGTTAACGAGCACTTTAATGCAATAGACACAGAAAATGTCTGTTTGGACACAGAGTACGCCTATATATATTTATAAATATTCTTCATCAATATCATTTATGTTTTTACTGACAGGCGCAGGAGTGGCCGTGTGGTAAGTAGCTTGCTAACCAACCACATGGTTCCGGGTTCAGTCCCACTGCGTGGCATCTTGGGCAAGTGTCTTCTGCTATAGCCCCGGGCCGACCAATGCCTTGTGAGTGGATTTGGTAGACGGAAACTGAAAGAAGCCTGTCGTATATATGTATATATATATAAGTGTGTGTGTATATGTTTGTGTGTCTGTGTTTGTCCCCCCAGCATTGCTTGACAACCGATGCTGGTGTGTTTACGTCCCCGTCACTTAGCAGTTCGGCAAAAGAGATCGATAGAATAAGTACTGGGCTTACAAAGAATAAGTCCTGGGGTCGAGTTGCTCGATTAAAGGCGGTGCTCCAGCATGGCCGCAGTCAAATGACTGAAACACTGGACTTCAGTAAGAAAAAAAGATCAAGACACAAGGTTAGATGCTCTGATAATATGAATTGGTATGGTAAAATTAAGATTATGATGAAATTGTGAGACGAACTCTACATACCGTTCCTTTTGTGATGCTAGTGGAAATCGGGACCGGTGATCTTTTAGGTGGAGCTTTGGTTACCACAATGACATTAGGTCGGCTTACTAAAGACAGAAGAAAGAAAAAAATAATAAAAGTTAAAAATATAAAAGGACTGAAATTAAAAATTATAATCAGCAAAAAAAAAAAAAAAAAAAATAAAAAAACCCTCAAATTCTTAAATGACTAATATTTCAAATCAATAATTTCCAGGTCATGTGCAGTGTCCATTACCTAAATATTCAGTGTGTAACAAGTGAAATTTCAACACGTAGCTGAAATCATATTCTAAGCAGCCAGCATATTATTATTTGCTATACAGAAAGACGCAAGCATGGCTATGTGATTAACCCTTTCGTTACTGTATTTCTGTTGAGATGCTCTGTGTTTCTTTCAATTACTTTAAATATAACAAACAATTCAGTAAAATAACTTAGTTGTCATTAAGCTAGTGTCAGGAACATAAATTGTGACTAAGGTTTGGTGGAAAATTTTAACGGAAAACTTATGAAAACAAGACATTTGTATTCAGAACCAGAGCCGGTTTCAGCCGGGTTGGTAACGAAAGGATTAAGAAGCTTGCTTCCCAACTATGTGGTCCTGGGTTCAGTCCCTCTGCGCAAGTGTCTTCTACTATAGTCCTGGGTCAACCAAAGCTTTGCGAGTGGATTTGATGATAGATGGAATTTAAAAGAATTGGGGAAGGGGGTTCCCTTGTCTTCACATCACACGATGTTTGTAAATTAAGCGCATTGTATGTCACCAGCCTCCCGTGAAAAACATGCCTGGTTATGCGGAAACGTTACCATGATAAGAAATTGGTGAAGGTTAACAACAACAGGAAGGGCATCTGACCACAAGAAAATATCCCTCGACAAATTCTGCCTCGGCCCATGCAAGCAAGCATGGAAAATATGGGACATTAAGTAATGACGATAATGATGATGCTGACACAGCCACACAAGTATGCACATGCAAACGTACAGAACTTAGATCTAACATGAAAGGGTCAGACTTTCATTTCAACCTCCTGCGGCCCAAGAAAGAACCACAGAACAAAGCCATCATAAATAACCACAATTACCACTTCTACCAGTAATTTGGTTATTCCATTGATAGCAATGTTTCTCTACTGCGACAACACCTATTTCTTTTTTTCTACCCACAAGGGGCTAAACACAGAGAGGACAAACAAGGACAGACACACGGTTTAAGTCGATTATATCGACCCCAGTTGCATAACTGGTACTTATTTAATCAACCCCGAAAGGATGAAAGGCAAAGTCGACCTCGGCGGAATTTGAACTCAGAACGTAACGGCAGACGAAATACCTATTTCTTTACTACCCACAAAGGGCTAAATACAGAGAGAACAAACAAGGACAGACACACGGTTTAGGTCGATTATGTCGACCACAGTGCGTAACTGGTACTTATTTAATCGACCCCGAAAGGATGAAAGGCAAAGTCGACCTTGGCGGAATTTGAACTCAGAACGTAGCGGCAGACGAAATACCTATTTCTTTACTACCCACAAGGGGCTAAACACAGAGAGGACAAACAAGGACAGACACACGGTTTAAGTCGATTATATTTAATTGACCCTGAAAGGATGAAAGGCAAAGTTGACCTCAGCAGAATTTGAACTCGGAACGTAGCAACAGATGAAATACTGCTAAAAATTTCGCCCGGCGTGCTAACGTTTCTGCCAGCTCGCCGCCTGCTACAACACCACTGTCATGATCATCACCCTTTTAATACCCACTTTCCCATGTGTCAGACTGATCTTCTACTATCAGATGCCCTTTCTGTCACCAACCTGTACCTGTTTCCAAGCAAAGTAATATTTCTCCCATGACCAAACATGTTTTCAAGGACAACTGGAAATGAAAAGACGTTTGCATGATGGTGACATTTGTTTATAATTATCAGATGAAGTTAAGGCATGGAGATACCATCATCATCATCATCCTTTAATGTTCATTTTCCATGCTGGCATGGGTTGGACAGTTTGGCAAGCCAGAAAGCTGAACCAGGTTCCAGTCTGATTTGGCTTGGTTCCTATGGCTGGATGCCCTTCCTAACACCAACCACTTTACAGTGTGCAATGGGGGCTTTTAACATGGCACAAGCATAAATGAAAAGTTTTTTCAGTTTGTCTACCAAATCTATAGGTTTTGGTTGACTAAGGATTATAGCAGAAGACAGTGACCCTAAATACCACACAGTGGGATTGAACCCAAAACTACATAGTATACACAGACGCACACACACACACATAATCATCATCATCATCATCACTTAACGTCCGCTTTCCATGCTGGCATGGGTTGGACGGTTCAACTGGGGTCTGGGAAGCCAGAAGGCTGCACTAGGCCCAGTCTAATCTGGTAGTGTTTCTACAGCTGGATGCTCTTCCTAACGCCAACCACTCCGTGAGTGTAGTGGGTGCTTTTTACGTGCCAGACAGGGCTGGCAGACGGCCACGATCGGATGGTGCTTTTTACATGCCACTGGCACGGGGGCCAGACAAAGCTGGCAACGGCCACGGTAGCATGCGTTCACACACACACACACACAAACATGGTTCTTACTATACAGCCACAAATAAAGATAGCAACTTCACCCACAAAAACTAGAGCCAACAATAACGATTCTGTCAGTAATTTTGAGGGTAAGGGGCAAGTTGATTACACTGACCCCACTCACCCCCGAACTAACTCACAGCCCTATCAACAAGTACAGCAGCAGCAGCAACAAACTCTACCAAACACAAAAGAAAATAATTATTGGGGAAAAAAGGTGGTGGGGGAAAAAAAAAAAAGCATGATTGCGAACTAACCAGTTCCACCGGTGCTGGACTTGACTGCTGTTAGATGCAAAGTTTTGGGATTCACAGTCACTACGTTAGCTGTCTTTGTCGTTGTAATCACCTTCCCACCTGGAGCATTGATGTTCAGGATTTTGCTGTTGCCTGCTTGGCTCACTGCCGCAAAGTGGAATGGAAAAAAAAAAGCGGTAGGGGGGGAAAAAGAAAAAAGGAAAATAAATTTTAAAAAAGGGAGAAAAATAAAGACAAGGGAGACACAGGTATAGAGTGTGAGACAAAGAGGAAAATAAATAATAGAAAATTACTTTCTGGTGGAATTTGTACCATTTTGCTTTTATTTATATTTTCAACCCTTTAGCATTAACCCTTTCGTTACTGTATTTATTTTGAGATGCTCTGTGTTTCTTTCTATTACTTTAAATATAACAAAGAATTTAGTTAAATAACTTCGTTATCATTCAGCTAGTGTCAGGAACAGAAATTGTGACTAAGGTTTGGTGGAAGATTTTAATTCAAAACTCATGAAAACAAGATATTTGTACTACAGAGCCAGAGGCAGTTTCAGGTGGGTTAGTATCAAAAGGGTTAAATTGATCATTTGTTAACCCTTTTGTTACCATATTTCTGTTGAGATGCTCTGTGTTTCTCTCAATTACTTTAAATATAACAAAGAATTTTGTAAAATAACTTTGTTATCAATCAACTAGTGTTAGGAACATAAATTGTGACTAAGGTTTGGTGGAAGATTTTAATTCAAAACTTATGAAAACAAGACATTTGTACTCAGAGCCAAATGTCAGTTTCAGCCGGTTTGGTAACGAAAGGGTTAAAATTACTCTGTCAAATGTAATGTTTATTTATTTGCATTGTTTTTGAATTAATTATGCATTACCTTTTGTACCTTCAAGATTTCCACGATGTGACTGTTTATTTTTAGAATGACATTGTGGGGCAGATATATGAGGGGCCAGATATGGCAGGTTTGACAATAAAACAGGCAGAATATCTGGGCCAGATACAACTGGTTTAAATTGCTAACAAGTTAAATATGGAGTGGTTGTATACTGTCAACATAATGTGACAGTCGCCGTAAGGGAATTACACCACCGCTGTTTAGCCCTAGGAAGCATCGACGCTTCCTGTTGGCTTTGACACATTTCCTGTGTCCTTATATTTGCGAAGGGGAGACAAGCACCCCCACAGGCTAGGATTCACACCTGAAGACATGCATGTTTTTGGGTCTTACCCGTCACCAGTCCAGGATATTGAGCCCTGCTGGCTGAGATGCCTGTCTAGCCTTCGCAAATATATATATATATATTAACAGTGAAATCTATTCACTGGTCACCATAATAATAATAATAATAATTGTGTACAGTGCTCAGGTGCACTACAACTCATCTAAAGTGTATATATAATCAGGTGTAGTTTCGGCAGATTTCGGAAAGCATGAGGGCCTTAAAGGATGCAGTGTCATGGCAGTCAACAACTGACGCAGGCAGTTTATTCCATGCTTCAGCAACTCTGAGCGTGAAAAAATGTTTCCAAAAGTCATGGGAGCCGTGTTGTTTTCTGACTTTGTAGGCATGTCCACGTGTGTTAGTAGAAATATTGAATTCAATATTTCTAAAGTTAAATACGGTTTCCGGGTCTGACATGAGACCATTGGAATTTCAAATTCAAACTTGCTAATCCTGTCAATTATGAAGAAATGATTATCTCCATGTGTTAAATTTCTTTTTGTACTTTTGTGTAAAAACCAAAGAAGCTATTACACTTAGATTTTTAATTTTTTCAAAAGAAAAAAAGTCAAAGTTGCATGGTTTTTGTAAAGACATCAAACAAAAAGAAACTATGATTCATACATGGGACGCTGCAAATCTCTGCATTCTATGTTAATAACCCAAGACTGGGACTACCTATTTCTTTACTACCTACAAGGGGCTAAACACAGAGAGGACAAAGACAGACAAATGGATTAAGTTGATTATATCGACCCCAGTGCATAACTGGTCCTTATTTAATCGACCCTGAAAGGATGAAAAGCGAAGTCGACCTCGGTGAAATTTGAACTCAGAACGTAACGGCAGATGAAATACCTATTTCTTTACTACCCAAAAGGGGCTAAACATAGATAGGACAAACAAAGACAGACAAATGGATTAAGTAGATTATATCAACCCCAGTGCATAACTGGTACTTATTTAATCGACCACGAAAGGATGAAAGGCGAAGTCGACCTCGGTGAAATTTGAACTCAGAACGTAACGGCAGATGAAATACCTATTTCTTTACTACCCAAAAGGGGCTAAACATAGATAGGACAAACAAAGACAGACAAATGGATTAAGTAGATTATATCAACCCCAGTGCATAACTGGTACTTATTTAATCGACCACGAAAGGATGAAGGCGAAGTCGACCTCGGTGAAATTTGAACTCAGAACGTAACGGCAGATGAAATACCTATTTCTTTACTACCCAAAAGGGGCTAAACATAGATAGGACAAACAAAGACAGACAAATGGATTAAGTAGATTATATCAACCCCAGTGCATAACTGGTCCTTATTAATCGACCACGAAAGGATGAAAGGCGAAGTCGACCTCGACGAAATTTGAACTCAGAACGTAACGGCAGATGAAATACCTATTTCTTTACTACCCACAAGGGGCTAAACATAGATAGGACAAACAAAGACAGACAAATGGATTAAGTAGATTATATCAACCCCAGTGCATAACTGGTCCTTATTTAATCGACCACGAAAGGATGAAAGGCGAAGTCGACCTCGACGAAATTTGAACTCAGAACGTAACGGCAGATGAAATACGGCTAAGCATTTCGCCCGGCATGCTAACAATTCTGCCAGCTCGCCGCCTTGTGGAAGCTGAACCTTTCAGATGAAATAACAAAGGACCGAGGCACCTGACACCTGGCTGTACTCAAAGAGACCCGTACCCTGCAGCAGAAGTGTTAAGACTGACCCTTCTGCTGGTGTAAGGGACTTGTAGCACTGCCACATAAAAACACCCAAGTGGGGCACCTGTGTGGCGTCACATATAAGTGTTTATGCGGTGCCGTGTGAAAGTGTCTGTGCAGAATCACATGGAAGTGCCTGTGTGGTAGCACATAAAACCACCCAGCACCACTCTGTAAACCGATGCTAAATGATGATGTATCCAAGACTGGTTGCTGGCAGAATTTCCTATCTCCCTCCAGATCTGCCCATCACTATTAATATCAATGATCACCCATATCTTGCATAGCGTACTTTATTCTCAGCCCTTCTTCACCATGTCCCCATATCTGAAATACTTCGAAAAATCTGTCCCTTGATGCCCATTCTTTAACTGCCAACAGTGACCCATAGATGTCCAGGCTGAATACTGACCACATCAATCTCCACCAAATCTATCATCTTATCAACTATTATTTCTACAAAATCTTTAAGGTTGCCTTAGAGCAGGGGTTCTCAACCATTTTTTTTTTTTATCAATGGACCCTTTTAATTACTGATTTATTCTGGTGGACCCCCATAGACATTCAATATTTAAAAACTCATTTTATAGAAACTTCTTTCAAAATTCCTATTTCGCTTTTCACACATTAACTTGTGTAAGTTGAACTGTGTAAGGTGTTAGAGAAAGAAGCCTGTTCCTTGCAATACAAACCAATACATACATCTAAAGCAAAATTTTTCAGGGGCCCTTAACCCTTTTGTTACTGTATTTATTTTGAGATGCTCTGTGTTTCTTTCAATTATTTTAAATATAACAAAGAATTTAGTAACATAATTTAATTATCATTAAGCTGGAGTTAGGAACATAAATTGTGACTAAGGTTTGGTGGAAGATGTTAATGAAAAACTTATGAAAACAAGACATTCGTACTACAGAGCCAGAGCCGGTTTTGGCCGGGTTGGTAACAAAAGGGTTAAAATATTATTGTAGGTTTCCAATTTACTATTTTGTAGCACAGACCCCCAAGAATCTTATATGGTCCTCAGTTGAGAACCAGTGCCTTACAGATACATAAAGCCAAAAGGAGGATTGTACCTTCAGCTCTGAAACACTAAAGCAAGGATCTGATTGTTGTACACTTTTAGAGAGAGAGAAAAGAAAAACTAAGATTCACATGCAGAGCACTGTACAAACTTGTCTTGCCTTAGTCTCAGTACACTTATTGGAGTCATAGGGGTGCCAATGTAGTATACAATGTACCTTGGGAAGTATGAGCGACACTATTTCAGCATCCCTACATAACACAGAACTACATAACACCAGAACTACATAACACCACAGAACTACATAACACCACATAAACCTGTCTTGCCCTGGACCCACGGCACTTGATGGAGGTGATAGGAGCACCATTGAGGCATAAAGCATGACTGGACACTATATTATAGTGACCCTAGAAAGATGACCTCCAGCTTCTCCCAATTTAATCTACACCACATCACCTATAGATATCACCTCAAACTCAAGAGCGTATTTCTCTCCAGGATGTGCAAGATGAGATTTTGTGAATCTTTTCGGTTTGACCGGCAGTTTTTTAAAATAATTTCCACGTAACTAAACACTTTTAAACTTTGTATACTGGTAGAATGTGTTTATAAAACATTTTTTTCTCTTGGCTTTATTGAGACAATTCTATAGTTTGTAAGATATTTGCTGGTTTTTTTTCTTTCAATTTCTGCAATTTCAACCAATCAATGGCATCTATTGAGGTGAAAACATTCTGTGCTGTATGAATATGTCCCTCGTTTAAGAAACAGATTGGGTTTATTTACATTTCTGAAGAAAAAAGATACCCTTCCCCCCACCCCTAAACCTTACCCTAAAACAGATTGAAATACAATAGATCGATAATAGGGTCATAATTATGGGTGACAATTTCATATGACACCACTAGAAAAAACTGCCGTTCAAACCGAAGAGATCCGATTTTGCGTGTACCAACTTTGAAACAGAGCACAGTCCTGTGTTCTGCATAAGTTCACAGACACGCATCATGCAGGCTTGACCACCAGGATTGAACATTTCCACAGGATTACATGGGGAAGAAGCACAGTGGCCCATGAATTTTAGTTGTCTTTGTTTGACATTCTTGGTATTTGAACTCAAGGCGGTGAGCTGGCAGAAACGTTAGCACGCCGGGCGAAATGCTTAACGATATTTCGTCTGCGTTACGTTGTGAGTTCAAATTCCGCCAAGATCGACTTTGCCTTTCATCCTTTCGGGGTCGATAAATTAAGTACCAGTTACGCACTGGGGTCGATGTAATTGACTTAATACCTATGTCTGTCCTTGTTTGTCCCCTCTGTGTTTAGCCCCTTGTGGGTAATAAAGAAATAGGTATTTAAACTCAAGATATAACCACATAACACAAGGCGTGTCATCTGACAGACCACCAGTTCTGCTAATCAACTGCTAGCATATCACCAAAAAAAGGGGTCACAAAAGTAGTTATAGACAGAATGGAACAATAAATCTGGGTCCTGCAAATGCAAATTTTAGATGGGATCGATGCCCCTACAGCCCTACATAACTAAGCACTGAATAGTAAACAAGGTCTGAAATCAAGACTATGTGAGCCTAGTAATTAAGGTACCTTGTTTCTTAATTTGCTAATTTGTAGTCTTTATTGAGATAGAAAGAAAGTTAAAAAGACAGAGTGTTGATGAAATACCTGAAATAGTGGAGACAGGCCTAGTCACCATAGAAACTGTAGTGGCAGTAGTAGTTGTAGAGACTCCACTAACGACTACCACTGGTGTCCCAGATTGGGTTGGCTTGGGTAATATTTTACTACCAGTGGGTGGGACACTCTGGGTTATTATCTTCATGCCTAGGGATAAATGGACAAATAAATAAATATTAGATAAAATATAAAGAGAGGTTTTGGTAGAATTCTGAACCCCTTGTAACATTTAAAAAAATTTGGGGGAATTAGCAGAAAATTGTTGTGAAGTTGTGTTCTACACACAGGAATCCATATGATTATGAACAAAAAAAATTTCTTTTTTTGTGATTTAAGGGTGATTTAGCTGTTATTTTTAGAATTCTGGTTTAAGCACCCTGTGACAGGAAGGACCTCCCGTAAAAAGAAACAAAAAAAAAAAAACTGCCCCCAATAAACTCCATTCAAACCCATGCAAGCATGGAAAACTTGATATTAAAATGATGAAGACAGAGAAAGGAACAGAAATGGTCAGAGACAGTAACTATGGTTATGTAACTATCATCATTTAGCATCCGCTTTCCATGCTAGCATGGGTTGGACGGTTCAACTGGGGTCTGGGAAGCCAGAAGGCTGCACCAGGCCCAGTCTGATCTGGCAATGTTTCTACAGCTGTATGCCCTTCCTAACGCCAACCACTCCGAGAGTGTAGTGGGTGCTTTTTACATTCCAGACGGGGCTGGCAAACGGCCACGGTTGGATGGCGCTTTTTACGTGCCACCGGCACGGGGGCCAGGCGAGGCTGGCAACGGCCACGGTTGGATGGTGCTTTTTACGTGCCACCGGCACGGGGGCCAGGCGAGGCTGGCAACGGCCACGGTTGGATGGTGCTTTTTACGTGCCACCGGCACGGAGGCCCGTCGGGGCGGCGCTGGCAACGGCCACGTTCGGATGGTTCGCTTACGTGCCACCGACACTGGTATCACAGCTGCAATTTCCATTGATGTTATAACTAATAATTTACAAATTTACAACCCCACCACCACTGCACATACACACACTACACACAAAGAGAAAAGAATCACGTATGTATACGCATTGGCACAATAGCTTACCTCCTTCATGCTTAATCTGGATCGCTGACTTCGTGTTTGGTTTTATTTGGATACTCTGTACAGACTGGTTTCCTTGGGGAGAATGTAATGGTTGCTGGCCAACAGGGATCACAACGCCAGGTTTTTGACCAAACTGTGAAAATACCAAGAGGAGCACTACAGTAAGAGACAACATGCAAAATACAACATTTACTGATATGACTGGCACTTTATTTCTTTCTCTCTCCATCCTCTGATATGCACGTCAAAGCCAAATAGCTGTCTTTGTAATTCATCAACCATTTAGCATTCAGATTACCCTGTCAAATGTCATGTTTATTTATTCACACTGTTTTCAATTAATTATGTGTTACCTTGTAGCTCTGAGGTTTCAATAATGTGATTGCTTATTTTTAGAATGACACAGGTGGGTGGGTCTGAGAGGCCAAATCTGGCCTCTTTTGGCGTAAAACAGGTAGAATATTTGAGCCAGATATGTCCATTCAAAGGGTTAAGTGTTTATATATTTGTAAATTGTTAAATAATTTAACTGCAGTGAAGCCTTTCAGTGTTCTTCTGCAACCTGTTCACAGGTACTTAGTTAAAATAATAATAATGATAACAAACAATTTAATCAAATATTAAGAGAGAGAGAAAAAAGATTATAAGCAAATAAATAAAATAGTTTACCTGAGGGAGCTTCTGTCTTGGAACTGATTTTGGTCTGGGTTTAGAAATGTTTATAGATGATGGTAAAAATGCTGCAGAAGGAGTACCAAGAACAGCCGTTGTATTTGTTGCTGCAAACAAAATGGAAATTTCTATTCAGAGAGAGAGGGAGAGAGAGAAGGAAGATAAAGAGAAAAAAAGATGATTCAAGAGAAATGAAAAATGATGTCCAAACTTGTTCAGTTAGCACTAATTCAAAATTGATCACCCAATATCAATGACGAGAGTCTAGCAAAATCACTAGCACACCAGGCAAAATGCTTAGTGGCGTTTCGCCTGTCTCTATGTTCTGAGTTCAAGTTCCACCAATGTTGACTTTGCTTTTCATCTCTTCAGAGGGTTGATAAAGTAAGTACCAGTTGAACACTAGGGTCAACGTAATTGACTTACATCTCTCTCTCCCTGGGGGCCTTGTGCCAAAATTTGATCCCAATATTCTTACTTCCATATATGATGCAAGACAGAGATGCGTACATGATAGAAATGAACAGAACAACTGAAGTAGTCAGTGTAGGAATAAGAAAAATACCGAAGTATTTGAGTTATAAGGCAAGCAGCTAGAATTCAGGTAAGCAGGGCCCTGGGGTAAATGATGCCCTAGGTGAATCAAATTTTAAACGTCTCCACCCGCTTCCACAGGGTGGGGTGGCATGCGAAGTGAGCCCAACAAGCTGGGGATTTCCCAAAGAAAGGTTTTAGAAATATGAATAAACAAAGGAGCTATTTGAAGTCATTTGTAAAGGAAAATTTTAAAATTTATTTCTTAAAAATCAATGAAATATGTACAACAAGAGCACTCAGAGAGTGCAAACCTCTACCAAGACAACACCACCAGCCTCTCAACAATTAGCCAGAGATGATTTTTTAAAAGGAGAATATCTGAAATAAATTCGACTGGTCTCACACACGAGAACACTAAAAATGAACCAGGCCACTCTCAAAAATTAAGTAAAATAAAAGGAAAAATAATCCAAGATCCTTGTTCGATATCAGTTCGATCCTAAAATCTAATTAGTTTGTGCCAGTCATGAGGCCAAACATCCCTGAAAATTTCATCCGAATCCATCCAGTGGTAGATCCAGCCCTGGGTACAAGATAGCACATAACACATAGAAGATCACTTTCAGAGCACCAGGATTGTGATTGCCGGGCCTCGATATTTCCTAATGGCCTTGTGGTTTTTGTCAACAACCAAACATCTATCCATCCATTTTCCCTATCCACCACTCTTGGGAGAGTTGTGGGTGTAGAATTCTCAGATACCTCCTCTACAGGGTCCTATCAGAAGCAACCCCACCATTGCACTTTCCTGACTGACTGAAACTATGGGCTTTTCACTATTACAAAAATATTAAATGTTTGCAAGTCTTTCTCCAAGACACTTTTTAGTCGATCTCTCTCTCTCTCTCTCTCATATACACACACACATTCCTGTTCGCTTTATTATACAGAAAAAAAAACAAGTTAACCCTTTCGTTACTGTATTCATTTTGAGATGCTCTGTGTTTCTTTCAATTACTTTAAATATAACAAAGAATTTAGTAAAATAACTTAGTTATCATTCAGCTAGTGTTGGGAACATGAATTGTGACTAAGGTTTGGTGGAAGATTTTAATTCAGAACTTACGAAAACAAGACATTTGCACTCAGAGCCAGAGCCGGTTTCAGCCGGGTTGGTAACGAAAGGGTTAATAAAAAAAAAGACACTGATAGAGCAATCAGCATATAAATACTGCAGAAACTCACAGGTAGACTTTGAAGACGTATTTGATGTAGTGACCACAGTGATGATGTTTCCAAGGTTACCGTTAGAGATGGAAACACTTCCAGGACTTGTGTTTGTGCTGGGCATCACAATGGACATCTTTGGATGACCACTTCCACTGGTCGTCATTGTTGGGATTGTTTTAACAAGAGGCAAAGAAATGGACTTTGGTAATACATTGGGGCCAGTGCTCGAACCAGAACCAGAAGTGGACACCAATATCACCTGTAGGAATGGGAAAAAATAAAAAATTAGTCCTCCAAGAACATAGAATGTTCTAAAAAGAAATGGTACCCTCTCTCTCTTTTGGAGAGGCACAAGCACCTACATGCACACATACACACACGGCAGTAACTTCCACCTACCGAATTCAATCACAAAGCTTCGGTCGGCTCGGGGCTATAGCAGAAGACACCTGCCCAAAGCGCCACGCAGTGGGACTGAACCCGAAACCATGTAGCTAGGAAGCAAGCTCCCTAACCACACAACCATTCTAAAATGGCCTGATATATATTTCCAACAGCTAAGTGAAGTCAACATCATCATCCACATTGTTGTTTTAACATTTACTTTTTCACACCTGCATGGGTCAGACGGAATTTGATAAGGCAAATTTCCTTGGCTGGATTCTCTTCTTGTCATCTACTGTTACCTGTTTCTCAGCAAAGGTAATATTTCACCATGGAAAACAGGAATTGCAAGGCATTACCTGTATGACAATGATGCCCTTTTACAATCATCACATGGAGTGGAAACAGGAGTACACACAATACACATGTACGATGAACTAAGTGGCACTATTGTAGACACAAATTAGCATAAATGTAGATAATGCCGCAATTGATCGACATCAATGGAATTTGTAGCTGTGATACCAGTGCCGGTGGCACATAAAAGAACCATCCGAACGTGGCTGTAGCCAGCGCCGCCCTGACTGGCCTCCGTGCTGGTGGCACGTAAAAAGCACCATCCGATTGTGACCGTTTGCCAGCCTCGTCTGGTCTCCGTGCTGGTGGCACGTAAAAAGCACCATCCGATTGTGGCCGTTTGCCAGCCTCGTCTGGTCTCCGTGCCGGTGGCACGTAAAAAGCACCATCCGATTGTGACCGTTTGCCAGCCTCGTCTGGTCTCCGTGCCGGTGGCACGTAAAAAGCACCATCCGATTGTGGCCGTTTGCCAGCCTCGTCTGGTCTCCATGCCGGTGGCACGTAAAAAGCACCCACTACACTCACGGAGTGGTTGGCGTTAGGAAGGGCATCCAGCTGTAGAAACCCTGCCAGATCAGACTGGAGCCTGGTGCAGCCTTCTGGCTTCCCAGACACCAGATGAACCGTCCAACCCATGCTAGCATGGAAAGTGGACACTAAACGATGATGATGATGAAGAAAAGCTAAGTTTCACAATCATACATCTCTGTGCTTGTACATACATAAACATTTCTCTCTAAGCTAAAAAAAAAGAGTAATGTCCTTACTTTTTGGGTCTGCGTTGCAACAGCACTGGTGTTCTGGTTTCTCGTCTGAGAGTTCTTGCTGATGGTGATCTTGACGGGAGACATACCTTGCAGGGTGTTCGATGACGTTGAAGAGGAGGCGGATGCAGTGGTGGCACGGGGTGTCTGGGTTCCGGCACAGACCGAACTTATATTATCCACCGACATGCTTCTTTTCTTCCGACTGCACGTTTCTTCTTCATCTTCAGGAATAACACCCCCTTGTAAAAAGATAACAGAAGTAATATTGGTTAACATAAACAAACAACAACATCATCATCGTTTAGCATCTGCTTTCCATGCTGGCATGGGTTGGACGGTTCAACTTGGGTCTGGGAAGCCAGAAGGCTGCACCAGGCCCAGTCTGATCTGGCAATGTTTCTACAGCTGGATGTTGCCCTTCCTAATGCCAACCACTCCATAAGTGTAGTGGGTGCTTTTTACGTGCCAGTTGAGGCTGGCAAACGGCCACGATTGGATGGTGCTTTTTACGTGCCATGTTTTATCTTTTCATTAGCTTCAGTCATTAGACTGCAAGCATGTTGGGGCAACCCCTCGAAGGGCCTTTTAGAGGAATGTATCAACCCTAGTAGTTATATTTCTTCTAAGCATGGCACTTATTTTCTCAGTCTCTTTTCCTGAACTGCTATATTACAGGGATGTAAACAACACTAACACAACACTAACACACATAATGCTGTTCCTCTAAATGGAAACCTTACCTGTCATTGTGGTTTTGTGGCACAAAGCAAAGCTGGCCTTGCCATCCACCCCCAGAAAACACATATCAAATGATCCACAAGCACTCGAGCAAACTGAGTCCTCAAATTGTTCCATTTACCAAAATGGTCTGTTTGGCACCAGCGGGCCTCAAGAGACCCATTTGTGTCCATAGAACATGGTTACCACTTCAGTTCAGTTCCACTACATGGTACCTTGGGCTGACCACAGCCTTGTGAGTAGATTTGGTAAACAGAAACTGAAAGAAGCCCATCATGCGTATGTATGTGTTTGATCTATCCCCCCACCGATTGACAACCTGTGCTGGTATGTTTATACCCCTGTAACTTAGCAATTCAGCAAAAAAACTGATAGAATAAGCACCAGGCTTTAAAAAAACAAAAAACGATATAGGGTTGATACATTCAACTAAAAATTCTTCGAGATGATGCCCCAGCATGGTCGCAGTCGAATGACTAAAACAAGTAAAAGATAAAAATCACATCAATGAAATCTCAAAGCTACAAGATAATGTATGCTTAATTCAAAGCAATCACCATCATCTTCATCATTTAACATCTGCCTTCCATGCTGGCATGGGTTGGACAGATTGACAGGCGCTCGCCAGGCAGAAGACAGCATCAGACTGTCTGTTTTGGCATGGTTTTTACAGCTGGATACCCTTCCAAACACTGACCACCCCAAAGAGTGGACTGACTGCTTTTTACATGGTACCAGCACAGGTGAGGTCAGTTTTGGCATGTTTTTTTACAGGTGAATACCCTTCCAAACACCAACCACCCCAAAGAGTGGACTGACTGCTTTTTACATGGTACCAGCACAGGCGAGGTCAGTTTTGGCATGGTTTTTACAGCTGGATGCCCTTCCAAATGCCAACTATTTCACAGTGTAGACTGGATGCTTTTTACAATGTCAATAAATAAGCATTACAATTGACCGAGTAATCTGAATGCTAAAGGATTAATTAATCGCCTGACTGGCCCCCGTGCCGGTGGCACATAAAAAGCACCCACTACACTCTCAGAGTGGTTGGGATATTAGGAAGGGCATCCAGCTGTAGAAACTCTGCCAGATCAAGATTGGAGCCTGGTGCAGCCATCTGGTTTGCCAGCCCTCAGTCAAAATCGTCCAACCCATGCTAGCATGGAAAGTGGACGTTAAATGATGATGATGATGATGATTGTTTTGAATTAATCATGCATTATCTTACAGCTTTGAAATTTAAGTGATATGATTGTATAGTTTTAGAACAAGATTGTGGAGTAGGTGTGAGAGGTTAGATCTGGCCAGTTTAAATGCTAAAGAGTTAACTGGGTTGTAAAGGGAAAGAAGGTGGAGCTAGCCCTGGAACTGTTTTTGATACGAATCAATAATAAATGGTGAGGTTGTGTTGACCACACGTGGAGAAATGAGAGGAGAGGAAAAATTATAATAAGGCAGAATGCTAAATTGAAAGTAAATTTGAATAAAAATGGAACCTGGTGCAGCCATCTGGTTCGCCAGCCCTCAGTCAAAATCGTCCAACCCATGCTAGCATGGAAAGCGGACGTCAAACGATGATGATGATGATATGCAAGAAAGCGTTTTGCATATGAAAAGAAAAAGGGGAAGAGATATTGACTTACAATCTTTGTTACCAGTGTGCATAGGATTGGGCATTGCAGCATTCTTCTCCACTTGTAGGTTAACTGCTTGGTTAGCAGTGACAGTGAAAGCCGTCTGTGGGACTAAGCGAGGCATCAGGGGGATAAGACGCCGGCCTTCAATCAGCCAGTCAGCATCCGTACTTGGCCCACACATTCTGAAATACAAGGAGGAAAAGTTAAGTTAAGTTAATTTTTTGGCTCAAAAAGCAAAAAAGCAAGGCCATGGAGTTATGTACAGGGAGGGTGTTCATGCAAAGAGTTCAGGCCATTTCTGGTCAAGAGAGACTTTGAACCGAGCGGTCGTCGGCATCTTCACTATCTCGTCCGGCAGCTTATTCCACGGAACCGCAACCCGGACGGAGAAAGCCCCTCTCCTTCGATTGAGATGAAATCGTCGCAGATAGAGTTTTTTTGGAGTGACCCCCGCAGCCGGCGCTCTGGAGCAGGAGTGAAGAACAGCTCTTTCGAGGGGTTACACTTTCCAACTAATTACAAAACAATAATGGTGGCAGCAGCTGCTGTTACTGCAAAAGTTAAGACCGATTCTTCTCTCAGATCATCATAGTCATCATTGCCAAATTTATTTCACGTGTTTGAAATTGCGGGGCTTTTGGATTATTTGCTGACCGAGAACTCAAACTCCATTGTTCGTAGCCCACTGTTTATCAATTACAAACTGTTACAGAGTATAAATGTTCCCGCAGACAGACAGTTGTGTACTCATATACATATATATATATACACACACTACATATATACAATTACATAAATAAATACACTCACATACATAAATTTGCTCACAAAGCATTGGTCAGCTCAGGACCACAGTGGAACATGTCGAGTGAGATGGAGCCCCAAACCAAGAGGTTGAGAAACAAAATTCTTAACCACACATCCATGCCTACTCCTATCCAGTGCATCTGCCTATCATATGTATGTATGTATGTCATACATACTATCAGATGTTGTTACACATCAGCTGGTCACAATGCGCTTCGCATTGTTTTAGCCTTGAAATGACGCCACCCTGCTGGCTAAGCGAGCAGGCCAATAGAAGAGAGAGTGAGAGAAAGTTGCGGCGAAAGAGTACAGCAGGGGTCGCCACCACCCCGAGCCAGAGCCTCGTGGAACTTTAGGTGTTTTCGCTCAATAAACACACACAATGACCGGTCTGGGAATCGAAACCGTGATCCTCTGACCGTGAGTCCGCTGCCCTAACCACTGGGCCATTGTGTCTCCAGATATATATATATATAATACATGTATGTGTGTATTGGATTGGAGATGAACACTGATGCTCCGTGTGATAGACTTGATAATTGTTACAGGCTTCTTTAACATGAAACCAATGCTAGCTTTATCCCATAAATACAGACTCTTTAGCCATCAATACAGTATGGTCCAGTGGTTAGGGCAGTGGACTCGCGGTCGTAGGATCGCGGTTTCGATTCCCAGACCGGGCATTGTGAGTGTTTATTGAGCGAAAACACCTAAAGCTTCACAAGGCTCCTGCAGGGGGTGGTGGTGAACCCTGCTGAACTCTTTCACCACAACTTTCTCTCACTCTTTCTTCCTGTTTCTGTTATACCTGTATTTCAAAGGGGCCAGCCGTGTCACACTCTGTGTCACGCTGAATCTCCTCGAGAACTATGTTAAGGGTACACGTGTCTGTGGAGTGCTCAGCCACTTGCACGTTAATTGCACGAGCAAGCTGTTCCGTTGATCGTATCAGCTGGGGCCCTCATCGTTGTAACCGACGGAGTGCTCCTAAAAATTGAGCACCCATTCTCATTGTTTGATATTTACTTGGTTATGTACCTAAGTAGAAAGATAGATAGATAGCTAACTAGATAGATAGATAGATAGACAGGAAGGCAGGCAGATAGACAGACATGATATACTCACTTATCTGCTATTGTTGCTAACTGTTCATCGTTGACAGCTCTTCGCACCTCAGCACGGTGCCGCTCTGTAGATATGCTGCAATAAGGAAATGACATTCATGAATAGGAATACATCTTCAAGGAACAGTTAGGAATACAAGAATTATTATATTTCAAATAGCAAAACCAAAAACACAACACAATAACAAAACAAGAATCAACACTGGTTTGGCACAAACCTCAAAGCATGCTGTAGGTCTTTGAGTATCTTTTTCTTATCTTTGGTGAGAATTCCTTGTGCTCTGAATGCAGAGATGAGGGAAGAGTAGGCTTCAAGCTCCAGGCGGCGTAAAATCCGTTTAGACTCATCCCGAGATAAGTCCAGTAACAATGGCCACATACTGTCACCAGCTGCTGCCACCTGGTGCAGGTTACTGAAAGTTTGGATGGAACATCATGAGAGCTTTAGGAAACAAATGAAAAAAAAAAAAAAGATAATTTATATAAAAATTAAAATGAAACAATGCACAGTACATAACAGCATAATAATATTTTTAAAAATTTCACGTTTTTAATACTAAATGTTTAAACACCTTTTAAGTTCCTTCATTATATATTTCTTTACTACCCACAAGGGGCTAAACGCAGAGGGGACAAACAAGGACAGACAAACGAATTAAGTCGATTACATCGACCCCAGTGCGTAACTGGTACTTATTTAATCGACCCCGAAAGGATGAAAGGCAAAGTCGACCTCGGCAGAATTTGAACTCAGAACGTAGCAGCAGACGAAATACCTATTTCTTTACTACCCACAAGGGGCTAAACACAAAGGGGACAAACGGATTAAGTCGATTACATTGACCCCAGTGCGTAACTGGTACTTAATTTATCGACCCCGAAAGGATGAAAGGCAAAGTCGAACTCGGCGGAATTTGAACCCAGAATGTAACGACAGACGAAATACCTATTTCTTTACTACCCACAAGGGGCTAAACACAGAGGGGACAAACAAGGACAGACAAACGGATTAAGTCGATTACATCGACCCCAGTGCGTAACTGGTACTTAATTTATCGACCCCGAAAGGATGAAAGGCAAAGTCGACCTTGGCGGAATTTGAACTCAGAACGTAACGGCAGACGAAATACGGCTACGCCTTTCGCCCGGTGTGCTAACGTTTCTGCCATGCGTGTGTATGTGTATTCCTGAACTGTATAAATCAGAAATTCATATCCCATGACTAAGTGGAGCAGCTTGTTAGGGCAGTGGTGAATTTATTTAGCAGTATCAGCTCTAAGTAGTGTTCAGGCATATGCGAACTTTAGGTATACGCATTCCGGTATCCCTCTTGATGGTGTCAAGCCAGCGGGTTCTTGGTCAGCCTCTTCCTCTCTTGCCACTGACCATTCCAAGCATGATGTCCTTCTCCAGGGATTTTCTCTGCATAATATGACCGAAATATGCCAATCTATTTGTAAATTAGGTAGGCATAATTCATCCCTGCTTTTCAATCTCAGTATTTAAGGTATGCATAATACTGCTGTAGTACACGTGCTGCATACATTTCTACGACACCTTCGACATATATAAAGGTAGAAACAGCTCTACCTTCAACTCAGTCGCACACCTGTGTTTCGCTTATTTTGTGTGTTTTACTCCATAAAAGTCGCCAACTACCTACCCTGAGTAATTACTGACGCCACATGCCTGTCCTATACATTTAAACATAGACTGGCAAATCCTGAACAGAAAGTCAAATTCTATTCCCTCAAGTCAATCCTTCTATATCAAATGGCTGGATGAATGCTCTTCTATTTTGGTTATCTTTGAAACATAAACACAACTGAAATCTTCACTTATTTTCAGAAAAATCTTAATGACACAACTAAAGGAAGGTCTTTATCAAGCGAGAGATATGCTTACCAAATTCTTATTTCTTTATTGCCCACAAGGGGCTAAACATAGAGGGGACAAACAAGGACAAACAAAGGGACTAAGTCGATTACATCGATCCCAGTGCAAAACTGGTACTTATTTAATCGACCCCAAAAGGATGAAAGGCAAAGTTGACTTCGGTGGAATTTCAACTCAGAACGTAAAGGCAGACGAAATACCGCTAAGCATATTGCCCGGCGTGCTAACATTTCTGCCAGCTTGCCGCCTTTACCAAATTCTATTAGCGAATCCATTTCCCTTTTATGTTTCAAACTAATGCTTTGTTCATTCATTTACTCATTCAGTAAGCTTTTCCATATTAGTACAGCTTGACAATAACAGTAACGAAGGCCTTTTTTTTTACAGCTAGGTGCTCTTCCCATTGCTAACCCTTAGCTGTATTTCAAGTCAGAGATCCTTCTTCCGCATATCATCAAAAGTGCTGAGTTACAAGACAATTTGTCTGAAAGTGAGAGAGAAGAGGACATTTGGAATCATCTCAGGCAATCACTAAGTGAAACACCAGGTCGTTCACCTTGATGCTATCTGGCAGAGACCACATAGGCACTGGAGCTTGGCTAAGTAGATTCAGCAAAGCTTGCAGCTGTTGTGTGTGCTTGTATATCTGCTCTGCCTGAGCTTCAGTGTTAATACAGTAAGCATGAATCCTCTCCCTTTCTCAGTATGTAGACTCCGTCTAAGGCAAAAAAACCCCAGTTCAGTGACATTTGTGTATGTTGGCAAACTATAAAACATTCTCCTTACTATATTTCCATGAAGTTAAGTGTCCAATTGATAGGCAGACAGATGAGGAAGTTTATAGCTTGCATCATATAAAAAGAAGGACACGGCCGTGTACTCCAAAAATATACTATGTTCGAGGACTGAGGAAGGATGGGCTGATTACACTGAGAATGATCTGGTACACAGGTGTCTTTGACCAGATCTGATCCTAGGACTAAACTGCACACACGCAAACACACACACACACGTGAGCAGCAAACATCATGTCTGTCAGCCTACTACTCCTCAACGCTAGAGATAGAGAGAGAGAGAGAGAAAAACTGCTATTCATCATATATATTGTTTACAGGCTACCTGCTAAACTTGGGTGTGTGTAAGGGGTGGATGTCTATAAATACATCCTATTCTGATCTACTTAAAAATTTTTTTTTTAAATTGGCTAAATTTCAAATTTAAATTCCTAAAATCTTAATGCATAAACATGCCAATTTATTGGCTGTCCGGATCTCTTCAAAAACACACAATTTTCTATACCATCATTATCAATATATATATTTTTTTGCAAAATTTTAAATAATGCCATGGCAGTTTTCTGTCTACTACAAAATAACAATAATAATAATAATAATAATAATAGTAATAATATAGTAGGTGTATGTATGGAAAACACTCGGCGAGAACCGGAAGAAAATTTGAAGAAAGACGGAAAAAACATAATAATAATAATAATCATGGTTTCGAATTTTGGCACAAGGCCAGCAAGTTTATAAACACTTTCCATGCTGCAATTGTTTTCGTTCCAGCACACGATCTCAGATCAAGTCACTCGCTATGCAAGTACATTTCCGTAATAATAATAATAAAATAATAATAATATAATAATAATAATATAATAATAAAATAATAATAATATAATAATAATAATAAAATAATGATAATAATAAAATAATAAAAATAAAATAATAATATAATAATAATAATAAATAATAATAAAGTAATAATAATAATAATAAATAATAATAATAATAAAATAATAATAATATAATAATAATAATATAATAATAATAATAATAATATAATAATAATAATAAAATGATAATAATAAAATAATAAAAATAAAATAATAATATAATAATAATAATAAAATAATAATAAAGTAATAATAATAATAATAATAATAATAATAATAAAAAATAATAATAATATAATAATAATATAATAATAATAATAATAATAATAATAATGATAATAATAATAATAAAAATAAAATAATAATATAATAATAAATAATAATAAAGTAATAATAATAATAATAATAATAACAATAATAATAATAACAACAATAATAATAATAATGATAATAATAAAATTATAATAATAATAATAATAATAATAATTATAATAATAATAAAAAAAAATAATAATAATACTTTCTAAGACAGGCACAAGGTCTGAAATTTAGGAGGAGGGGGCTAGTTGATTACATCTACACGAGAAGGATGGGAGGCAAAGTTGAGCTCCTCGGAATCTGAATTCAGAGCATAAAGACAGATGAAAAGCCGCTAAGCATTTTGTCCAGCGTGCAATGGTTCTTACTCCCTTTCAATGCCTAAATAAATAAGGAATAATAACAACAACAACAACAGCAACCGTGGTTTCTCTTTATTAACCGGGGCTACAGGTTTTACAAAGAGATCGAGGCGAGGATGATGCCATAGAAAATAATAATAATGATAATAATCGGAGTAGTGATGGAAATAGAAGATGTGTTACGAAAAATAAAATGAAGTCTCACTTAAAATGACCCCTAAAATATATTAAAAAAAAAAAACAAAAAAAACTCAGACTAGATAGTAATCTAGCCTTCCGTTTTGCAGAGAAATCTAAGTCCACTTGGTGACTAAAAAGGGAGAGAGGGGAAAAAAAAAAAATTCATAAAAGAGTCTCCGAAATACTGCGAACCTACAACTAACTCATATCAACATACTATTAGCAGTAGCAATACATGTGCTAGTTAGTGGTGGTGGTAGTAGAAGTAGTAGTAGTGGTAGTAGTATATATGGTGGTGATAGTAGTAGTAGTAGTGGTAGTAGTATATATGGTGGTGATAGTAGTAGTGGTGGTGGTGGTAGTAGTAGTAGTGGTGGTGGTAGTAGTAGTGGTGGTGGTAGTAGTAGTGGTGGTGGTAGTAGTAGTGGTGGTGGTAGTAGTAGCGGTAGTAGTAGTAGTAGTGGTGGTGGTAGTAGTGGTGGTAGTAGTAGTGGTGGTGGTAGTAGTGGTGGTAGTAGTAGTGGTGGTGGTAGTAGTAGTGGTGGTGGTAGTAGTAGTGGTGGTGGTAGTAGTAGTAGTAGTAGTAGTAGTGGTGGTGGTAGTAGTGGTGGTAGCAGTAGTGGTGGTGGTAGTAGTAGTAGTAGTAGTAGTAGTAGTAGTAGCAGCAGTGGTACGGAACCAGTGATGGCTTTTGCATGAAAGTGAGAGTCTGCCTGCAAACGGAGGAGACTCGCAAGCCAGGTTGTTGCAGCTGTGAATGTTGTGGATGCTGTGGTTTTAGCCCCGGGCCAGCTTCGACAGAGCAGCTATGATCAAAAAGACCTGACGTTCCAGCCTCTCACATATATGCAAAACCAAATAAATGCACAGAGTATCGAGTGATAGAGAGAGAGAGAGAGTACTGTTATAGAAGTAGCAGTAGCAACAGTAGTCAAATATATACACAAGGAGACTATGAGAAAAACCTTCTACTTTAAGACTTACATAGGTATCTTTTATCTTTTACTTCTTCCAGTCATTAGACTGCGGCCATGCTGGGGCATGAAGAATTTTTTGTCGAACGAATCAACCCCAGTACTTTTTTTTTTTAAAGCCTGATATTTATTCTATCAGTCTCTATTGCTGAACTGCTAAGTTATGGTGATGTAAACACACTAACATCAGTTGCCAAGCAATGAAAGGAGGACAAATACAATCACACATAAATACACACATATATATATATATATCATCATCATCATCATCATCGTCGTTTAACGTCCGTTTTCCGCGCTAGCACGGGTTGGACAGTTCGACCGGTGTCTGGGAAGCCAGGGCTGCACCAGGCTCCAGTCTGATCTGGCAGTCTTTCTACAGCTGGATATCCTTCCTAACGCCAACCACTCCGTGAGTGTAGTGGGTGCTTTTTACATGCCACCTGCACAGGTGCCAGGGGGGTCTGGCACCGGATATATATATATATATATATATATATATATTATAATCAAAATAAGCAACAAGAATGACTCCGGTAATTTGGTACGATCGTTTCATACTACATCATTTTATTAAATGTTGTAAGTATTACAACATTTAGTAAAATGATGTAGTACGAAACGATTGTACCAAATTACCGGAGTCATTCTTGTTGCTTATTTTGATTATAATCACCCCACGGATTTTTATGGATAACACCATACAGAATTCTGGTGCATCTAAATTAAGTACCATATTCATTTGAATCTAAATTTTTGCTGAACTTCTATATATTTATATATATACGACAGGCTTCTTTCAGTTTCTGTCTACCAAATTCACTGACAAGCTGTGCAGTTAAAAGTTATAGGCGCAGGAGTGGCTGTGTGGTAAGTAGATTGCTTACCAACATCATGGTTCTGGGTTCAGTCCCACTGCGTAGCACCTTGGGTTAGTGTCATCTACTATACTCTCAAGCTGACCAAAACCTTGTGAGTGGATCTGGTAGACGGAAACTGAAAGAAGCCCATTGTGTGTGTGTGTGTCTGTGTTTGTTCCCCCCACCGCCATCGCTTGACAACTGATGCTGGTGTGTTTACATGCTCGTAACTTAGTGGTTCAGCAAAAGATACCGAGGAATAAGTAAGGAATTTGGTAAGCAGAAACTGAAAGAAGCCCATCGCATACACACACACACACACACGGGTCAGACCTGGTTGCATGACACACTTTCTTAACCCCCACAATCATGCATGTACTTGATGGTTACTTCCTTCAAACAAATCCCAATCTTTCGTATTGTTAGAATGGAAGTGACATGTCCCTTGCCCAGACAAACATGCCCGTAAGACCAACCTCTAAACATTATATAAACCCTTGATATGAATGAACAACTTTAGCCCCGACAGCAACTGGGGAATCAGTTGTTGTAGATCTGCACCAGCAACAACAAATGCAAATAAAAAAAAACCAGAAATAAATGCAGAGTAAAAGTATATGCTATGAGGCAAAGGAATACTCTCTCTTTTACTCGTTTCAGTCATTTGACTGCGGCCATGCTGGAGCACCGCCTTTTTTAGACGAGCAACTCGACCCCGGGACTTATTCTTTTGTAAGGCCAGTACTTATTCTATCGGTCTCTTTTGCTGAACCGCTAAGTAACGGGGATGTAAACACACAAACATCGGTTGTCAAGCAATGCTAGGGGGACAAACACACACACGCATATACATATATACGACGGGCTTCTTTCAGTTTCCGTCTACCAAATCCAGTCACAAGGCTTTGGTCGGCCCGAGGCTATAGAAGACACTTGCTCAAGGTGCCACGCAGTGGGACTGAACACGGAACCATGTGGTTGGTAAACAAGCTACTTACCACACAGCCACTCATAATGTTTTTAGCATGGGGCCCTTTTATGAGAGAGAGATTAATTACAAAAAAAATCTTACCAGCCACTCATTAACCATTAACCCTTCAGCATTCAAACTGGCCATATCTGGCTCAAATATTCTTCCTGATTCATGTTCAAACTGGATAATCTAGCCCCTTCTCACTACCCTATGATATAATTCTAAAAATATACAATCATCGTCAAAATCTCAGAGCTTACAACATAGTGTATGTTTAACACAAAACATTGTCATTATCATTTATCATCATTTAACGTCCGCCTTCCATGCTGGTATGGGTTGGACGGTTTGACTGAGGACTGGTAAGTCAGGAGGCTGCACCAGACACCAATCTGATCTGGCAAGGTTTCTACAGCTGGATGCCCTTCATACAGCTAGATGCCAACCACTCTGGGAGCATAGTGGTTACTGTACACGTGCCACCAGCATGGGAGCCAGTCGGGGGGCACTGGCATCAACCATGTTTGAATGGTGCTTATTACATGCCACCGACACAGGACCCAGTAGGGGGGCACTGGCACCGACCAGGTTTGGATGGTGCTTTTTACATGTCACAGGCACAGGAGCCAGTAACGGGGCTCTGGCATCGAGTATGTTCGAGGGTGCTTATATATGCCGTCGGCACGGGAGCCAGTCAAGGGGCCCTGGAATCAACCATGTTCACATGGTGATTTTGTGCCACCAGCACGGGAAGCCAGTCAGACAGCAGTAGCATTGACCCATGCCCGAAATGGTGCTTATTACGTTCCACCAGCGTGGATATGAATAAATAAGCATTACATTTGACAGAGTAATCTGAATGCTAAAGGGTCACACAGACACTTAATGCATCCCTGGTTGTGATGCAGGAGTCACGGTAACAATGGACAAAAGTATTGGGTTGACGAGTATTTGGTTTTCATACAGAAGAGAGTTGATTTTAGCCCCAGGTCAACCTTGAAGCGGATTGTTGACTGACTAAAGGCATTCCACCCATGGAAGGCGGCGAGCTGGCTGAAACGTTAGCAAACCGGGCGAAATGCGTAGCCGTATTTCGTCTGCCGTTACGTTCTGAGTTCAAATTCCGCCGAGGTCGACTTTGCCTTTCATCCTTTCGGGGTCGATAAATTAAGTACCAGTTACTCACTGGGGTCAATATAATCAACTTAATCCGTTTGTCTGTCCTTTGTTTGTCCCCTCTATGTTTAGCCCCTTGTGGGTAATAAAGAAATAGGTATTTCGTCTGTCGTTACGTTCTGAGTTCAAATTCCACCGAGGTCGACTTTGCCTTTCATCCTTTCGGGGTCGATAAATTAAATACCAGTTACGCACTGGGGTCGATGTAATCAACTTAATCCGTTTGTCTGTCCTTGTTTGTCTCCTCTGTGTTTAGCCCCTTGTGGGTAGTAAAAGAAATAGGTATTCCACCCATGATGATCGTGTCTTTTTCCAATGTGCAGGTAACCAATGGCTACATATGCTACGGGAGATTTGGCTATTATTTCCAGCAGCAAGAGTAACCACATAGAAGCAAATTTGCTGGTTCCAGTAGAGATGTATGGTGGGCAGAAATTAGTGGTAGGTAAATGCAAATATTAACATACAAGTAAAACCATTAGCTACTTAATAGCGAAAATGGTTATTCTTTTATCAAAAGACTATACTGTTGCTAGGTATCAGCTCATAGTTTATCACTAAGTATAGTCATAACTAGCTGAAACCAAATATTGATGGTGATAACATGAATGTGCTTTTGTACTAAGAACACCCACTCTCTCAGTGGCACAGTCTTACTAGCTTAAAACTACTACTACAGGCATTAATTCTATTAGACCAGTAGTTTAATGCTATTTCAGTTTTGAAATATATAGGCACAGGAGTGGCTGTGTAGTAAGTAGCTTGCTTACCAACCACATGGATCCAAGTTCAGTCCCACTGTGTGGCACCTTGGGCAAGTGTCTTCTACTTCTACTATAACCTTGAGCCGACCAAAGCCTTGTGAGTGGATTTGGTAGACAGAAACTGAAAGAAGCCCGTCATATATATATATATATATATATCAATATTAAAATCAAAATCAAATCAAATCAGATATCAGAAAGCAGAACCAAAATCGAAGCCGATCAACATCAATGGAAATTGCAGCTGTGATACCAGTGCCGGTGACAAGTAAGCGAACCATCCGATCGTGGCTGTTGCCAGCGCCGCCCCGACGGCAAGTAAAAAGCACCATCCGTTCGTGGCCGTTGCCAGCCTCGCCTGGCCCCCGTGCCAGTGGCACGTAAAAAGCACCATCCGTTCGTGGCCGTTGCCAGCCTCGCCTGGCCCCCGTGCCAGTGGCACATAAAAAGCACCATCCGTTCATGGCCGTTGCCAGCCTCGCCTGGCCCCTGTGACAGTGGCACGTATAAAGCACCATCCGTCCGTGGTTGTCTGCCAGCTCCATCTGGCACCTGTGCGGGTGGCACGTAAAAAGCACCATCCGTCCGTGGCCGCCTGCCAGCTCAGTCTGGCACCTGTGCGGGTGGCACATAAAAAGCACCCACTTCACTCTCGGAGCGGTTGGCGTTAGGAAGGGCACCCAGTCGTAGAAACACTGCCAGATCAGACTGGGCCTGAAGCAGCCTTCTGGCTTCACAGACCCCAGTTGAACCGTCCAACCCATGCTAGCATGGAAAGCGGATGATGATGATGATGATGATGTGTGTTTGTCTGTGTTTATACCCCCAACATCGCTTGACAACCGATGCTGGTGTGTTTATATCCCTGTAACTTAGCGGCTTGGCAAGAGCGTGGCCACAGTCAAATGACAGAAACGAATAATAAATATATATTATGTGGTTTGACCAGGTCCACACTAGCACATCCGGGAAATCTAGTCGATACCTGTCAGACAGTTGGAATCGTCTGTCTGAGGTCCTTGTTACTTGATGAACAGTACAAACCCCAGGTAGACAAAATACCTTCAATCAACAACGTCACGATATTGTATACTGTGCAACGTCTGCATACAGGTAGTCATGATGGGTATATTGGGCTTCGTATATTTTACCCAGGTGCCACTTTGATGGATTGCACTGCTCTCTCACTCAATAATAATAATAATAATAATAATGCCCTGATGCAGTACCAGGCAGTGGCTCTCGTGGCTTCTGATCTTAACTTACTGGAAGTGTTATCATGTACATTGTTTTGTCTTGGTATAAAAGATGGGCTACAGCAAATATTCTGCTCAATACCACAGATTTGCTTGTCAGTTGTTTGACTGTAACCAGTTGAGCATGTCCCTTGGTGGCTGACGATATGTGCATCTCTGATCACGAGCAGAAGTAGTGGGGGAGCATCATAGCCGTGTGTCGAGAGGGATTCTTTGGGGTTTGAATAATTCATCTTTGGAAACATGGGTGTTTCATTCAACATCCTTAAACAACCCATATTCAGGGACCTTTTGAGCAGGATGGGTTACTCGACCAGAAGAAAATTCTAACTTGGCCTCCACCTGCAAGGTCATGTGCTGTTTATCTTGATATGAGATCACCATGTCGCGCACATATGGTTGTGATGCATGTGCCAGGTGTACCCTTATCAGATGGGTATACTGGGCTTCATATATTTTACTCCAGTGTCACTTTGATGGCATGCACTGCTCTCTTACTCAATAATAATAATAATAATAATCAGTACCTGGAATGATATGTTAACTATAAAGCAAATGAGATATCATTAAAAAGTGGTTAAGATAAACTTTTCAAGAGAATGTGAAGAAAAAAACTTTAAAAGATGAAAGAAGAAATAATTCAATAAATAAAAAATAAACTGGTGTTAAAGTAGCTAATTGACAAAAGAAAACACTAGAAGAAAGCCAATTAATTCAAGTGTTCAGTGGGGAGGGAAAAAAAAAAGGACTAAAACAAACACAAACAAAACCAAGAGAGAAGGAGCAATGAAGTTTGTACAAGCTTCATCAGATTAAAGTGGGCTGTGTACGGTCAGCTGAGAGAATAAACTGGACTGTAGCTGAATGCAATTGTCAGCATGGCAGATTTAGTGTTTCAATGATGATACTACTACTACTACTACTCATCATCATCGTTTAACGTCCGTTTTCCATGCTAGCATGGGTTGGACGGTTCAACTGGGGTCAGTCTGGGAAGCCAGAAGGCTGCGCCAGGCTCCAGTCTGATCTGGCAGTGTTTCTACGGCTGGATGCCCTTCCTAACGCCAACCACTCCGTGAGTGTAGTGGGTGCTTTTTACGTGCCAGCTGCACAGGTGCCAGACGAGGCTTGGCAAACAGCCATGATCGGATGGTGTCTTTTATGTGCCACCGGCACAGGGGCCCAGACGAGGCTGGCAACAGCCACAATTGGACGGTGCATTTTACGTGCCACCGGCACGGAGGCCAGTCGGGGCGGCGCTGGCAACGGCCACGTTCGGATGGTTCTCTTACATGCCATAATAATAATAATAATAATAATAATAGGGATGATGATTTCTTTTATTGGCCACAAGGGCCAAAGGCCTGGAAGACAATATCGAAGGACAAAGCACAACACACAAAAACAGGTGGGGTTTACATCAACCAAAAGGAGACACTATGACATTAAGGGATATATAAATAGAAGAAATAAATGATTAATAAACAAATAATAACAATTCCACTATAGACACTCTCCTATAAACAAAAGGCCTGAAACTTCAGGGGAGGGTACTAGTCGATTACACTGACCCCTGTGCTCAACTGGTACTTATTTTATCGACTCTGAAAGAACGAAAGGCAAAGTTGATCCCCAGCAGAATATAATGATTATTCTTTCTTATTTCATTATTGCCCACAAGGGGTTAAACACAGAGGGGACAAACAAAGACAGACAAATGGATTAAGTCGATTATATCAACCCCAGTGTGTAACTGGTACTTATTTAACTGACCCCGAAAGGTAAAGTCGACCTCGGCGGAATTTGAACTCAGAACGTAAAGACAGATGAAATACCGCTAAGCATTTCACCCGGTGTGCTAACGATCCTGCCAGCACGCGGCCTTAGAATTATAATGATAATTCTCTCTACTATAGGCACAAGGCCTGAAATTTTGTGGGAAAGGGGACTAGTTGATTACATCGACCCCAGTGTTTCACTGTTACTTAATTTTATCAACCCTGAAAGGATGAAAGGCAAAGTCGATCTCAGTGGAATTTGAGCTCAGAACGTAAAGACAGAAGAAATGCCACTAAGCATTTTACCCAGCATGCTAACAATTCTGCCAGCTCGCTGCCATAAAAATAATTCTTTTATTAGCCACATAGATGGGGAGGGGACATCATAAAGACAGACATCAATTTGTGTAGGGATTTACATAAAGAACAGGGAGAAAAAAAAAGTAAAAGATGGTGATAGTATATAATGTATGTGGTAACTTCAATAATGCAGTCCTGAAACAGAAGAAACTCCAGCTAGGGCCAGTTAAGGAACCCCACAGAACCAGGATTATTCTGACTACCTTCTCTATAACAGACGTCTGTAGAAAACAGAATGTTAATTCTTTAGCATTCAGATTACTTTACCAAATGAATATACCTACTTATACATATTGATTTGAATTAATCATGTATTATCTTGTAGCTCCAGGATTTCAAATGATATGGTTGTCTACTTTTAGAATGACAATGTAGAGTAAGTGTGAGAGGCCAAATTCGGATGGTTTGAACTTAAAACAGGTAGAACATTCAGGTTGGATATGGCCAGTTTAAACACTAACAGGTTAATCCAACAAAGAATCACTTGGCTAGCAACTTTCTAAACTAAGAAAACTTCTTTATCAATGATTCATCATCATCATCGTTTAGCATCCGCTTTCCATGCTAGCATGGGTTGGACGGTTCAACTGGGGTCTGGGAAGCAAGAAGGCTGCACCAGGCCCAGTCTGATCTGGCAAGGTTTCTACGGCTGAATGCCCTTCCTAACACCAGCCACTCCGTGAGTGTAGTGGGTGCTTTTTACGTGCCACCAACACAGGTGCCAGACGAGGCTGGCAATGGCCACGATCGGATGGTGCTTTTTACGTGCCACCAGCACGAGGCCAATCGGAGCGGCGCTGGCAACGGCCACGTTCGGATGGTTAGTACAATAAATTCTTTCAGTTGTGATTTATAACAGAAAATACTTAGTCAATAACATTCAGAACAAGATAATCTTTTGTTAAACACAAGTTCATTGTCTAGAAAGTTTATTCATTTTCCCTTTATTACATCATCATCATCATCGTTTAACGTCCGTTCTCCATGCTAGCATGGGTTGGACGGTTCGACCGGGGTCTGGGAAACCGGGAGGTTGCACCAGGCTCCAGTCTGATCTGGCACTGTTTCTACAGCTGGATGCCCTTCCTAACGCCAACCACTCCGTGAGTGTAGTGGGTGCTTTTTATGTGCCAGGGGAGGCTGGCAATGGCCACGATCGGTTGGTTGTTTTTACATGCCAGTCAAGGCGGCAAATCTAATCCAGAGAAATTATTAAAAAAAAAAAAAAATCAAGCAAAATAGTCAGTATGATAATTATCCCAAGTTGTTAAAAATTGTATTTGTGGCCCTAATTTCACAATGAAACTAAATACATATAGACATTAGTCCAACATCATCATCACAATTTAACATCTGTTTTCCATGCTGGCATGGATTGGACAGTTTGATAGGAGCCAATGAGTCAGAGGACTGCACTGAGCCCCAATGTCTGCTCAGATATTGTTTCTACAGCTGGATAATCTTCCCGACGTCAACCACTTTATGGAGAGTACCAAGTGACATTTTTTGTGGCAACAATACTAATCAAGTCACTGAGTAACTCGCAAGACAAGAACTCCTCAAACAGGTGGAGCAGGGGTAAGGTATGGCACTGAAAGAGGTGAAAGTATGACAAAGGGATATTTATTTCATAACCAACACAGGAGTGGCTGTGTGGTAAGTAGCTTGCTAACCAACCACATGGTTCCGGGTTCAGTCCCACTGCGTGGCATCTTGGGCAAGTGTCTTCTGCTATAGCCCCGGGCCGACCAATGCCTTGTGAGTGGATTTGGTAGATGGAAACTGAAAGAAGCCTGTCGTATATATGTATATATATATATATATGTGTGTGTGTTTGTCCCCCTAGCATTGCTTGACAACCGATGCTGGTGTGTTTACGTCCCCGTCACTTAGCGGTTCGGCAAAAGAGACCGATAGAATAAGTACTGGGCTTACAAAGAATAAGTCCCGGGCGTCGATTTGCTCGACTAAAGGCGGTGCTCCAGCATGGTCGCAGTCAAATGACTGAAAAGAGTAAAAGAGTAAACACTTATCAAGAATGGCAAAGTTGCAAGTACATATTAAATGGTAACTGGTATGGAACCAAATGCCATAAATTGTTACTGATAAATACACACATACAGAGAGAGAGAGAGACAGACAGACAGACAGAGAGATTTTTGTTTGTTTGTCTTAGCATCCATATTTCCATGCTGGTATGGCTGAGATGGAGAGTTACTTAGAAACAGGATTTTGTAATTGGATGCTCTTCCAGTCACTGACCCTAATTTCAAGATATTTTATTTCAGTGGGTTTCTTAAGCACTGAGGGTCCAGACATAATGCCAACATCATCATCATCATTTCACTAAAATCATAAAAAACATGGAATATTAACATTTATGCACGTTGAAACACACACACACGACAAGTTTCCACACAATTTCCATTTACCAAATTCACTCACAAAGCACTGGTTGACACAAGGCTCTAGCAAATGACACTTGTTCTAGGTGCCATGCAGAGGGATAGAAACCTAAACAATGTGGTAGCAAAGCAAGCTTCTTAACCACGCAACCATTAGATCTTGAATTTATATCACAGAGCAACCAATTTGCCTACAAGTAACAAAGAAGAAATCATTTCTCAGGAGTGGCTGTGTGGTAAGAAGCTTGCTCCTAAACCACATCCACCACCACCCCAGGTTCAGTCCCACTGTGTGCAAGTGTCTTCTACTATTGATTCAGGGTGACCAGAGCCTTGTGAGTGGATCTGGTAGATAGAAACTGAAAGAAGCCCATCATGTATATATATAGATACTGGAGTAAGCACATAAATGTGAAACAAGGTGGAAAAAAGAGTACTCAAATACCAGAGGTAGAGTAATATGCTTTATTTAAAAGCAGCAGAAATATAACAAAAGCTGTTACTCGGAGTTTCCTGTTCCCGTTCGTTGGACAGTTTTTAACAAAACTATCCGACGAAGGGGAACATGAAACTCCGAGTAACAGCTTTTGTTATATTTCTGCTGCTTTTAAATAAAGTATATATATCACCATCATCGTTTAACGTCCGTTTTCCGCGCTAGCACGGGTTGGACCAGGCTCCAGTCTGGTCTGGCAGTGTTTCTACAGCTGGATGCCCTTCCTAACGCCAACCACTCCGTGAGTGTAGTGGGTGCTTTTTATGTGCCACCTGCACAGGTGCCAGAGGGGTCTGGCATCGGCCACGGTCGGTTGGTGCTTTTTATGTGCCACCTGCACAGAACCAGTCGGGGCTATATATACATATATATATATATATATATATAGAAACATTGCCAAATTAGACCGGAGCCTGGTGCAGCCTTCTGGCTTCCCAGAACCCCGGTCGAACTGTCCAACCCATGCTAGCATGGAGAACGGACGTTAAACGACGATGATGATGATGATATACATACATACATACATACATATGTGTGTGTGCATGTGTTTGTCCCTCCACCATCGCTTGACAACCGATGTCTGTGTGCTTACGTGCCCCATAACTTAGCGGCTCAGCAAAAGAGACCAGTAGAATAAGTACTGGACTTACAAAGAGTAAGTCCTGGGATGGATTTGTTTGACTAAAAGTCGGTGCTCCAGCATGGCCGCAGTCAAATGACTGAAACAAGTAAAAGAAATACACAATATGGAGACACTGCCATATCTGGACAAACAACAAACAAACAGAACATTCACCAAAGACCATTACAAATAACTATAAGAGATGCAGACATGAACTGACAGAGCAATAAAAGCAAAGAGCCAGAAAAAAGAATTAAGAATGGAAGATGGAAACTGTGTTTCTTCTTTGATATATCAATCAAACATAGGGCAACAAGCTGGCAGAATTATTAGCACCCTGGGCCAAACTGCTTAGCAGCATTTCATCTGTCTTCACGTTCTGAGTTCAAATTCTGTTGAGGTCAACTTTAACTTTCATCTTTTCAGGGGTTGATAAAAAGCACCATCTGAACATGGCCGATGCCAGCACCGCCTAGACTAGCTTCCGTGCCGGTGGCACGTAAAAAGCACCATCTGAATCGTGGCCGATGCCAGCGCCGCCCAGACTGGCTTCCGCACGTAAAATGCACCAATCCGATCGTGGCCGTTGCCAGCCTCGCCTGGCACCTGTGCTGGTGGCAAGTAAAAAACACCCACTACACCCAACAGAGTGGTTGGCGTTAGGAAGGGCATCCAACTGTAGAAACACTGCTTGATCAGACTGGAGCCTGGTGCAGCCTTCAGGCTTCCCAGATCCCCAGTTGAACCGTCCAACCCATGCTAGCATGGAAAAACGGACGTTAAACGATGATGATGATGATGAGTACTGGGCTTGATGTAATCGACTAACCCACTCTCCCAAAATTGCTGGCCTTGCACCAAAATTTGAAATCAATTGAACGTGTCCACTTTACCATGTGTGCATGAGCTGGATGAAACTCGAGACAAATTTTCTATGGCTGGATGCTCTTCCTATTGCTAACCCTCACCTGTTTCCAAGTAAGGTAATGTTTCCCCATGACCAGATATGTTTTCGTGAATCATTGGAAACAAAGGATACTGCTTCCATGATGGTGAGAGTATACACACACACACATATTTTCCTTGTCCAATATTTTGAATCCAGGTTTGTCCCCGTTAATGGGGGTGGCTGGATCTACCTCACTCTTACGGCAACCCCTCCAACACCATCTCACAGGTTTTGGGCATCCTCCATCCTCAAGCCAACCCTCCCAATCGCCTCCTTCACCTGTCCCCTCCATGTTTTCTTTGGTCGGCCTCACTTTTGCCGTTCATTCACTCTAAACTCAAGCACTCTCCTTAGAACATGATAAATATATATATAAAATAGGTTCTTTCAATTTCCCTCTACCAAATCCACTCACAAGGTTTTGGCCAGCTTGGGGCTGCAGTAGAAGATACTTTCCCAAGGTGCCATGTAGTGGGACTGAACCTGAAATGATGTGGATTCAAAGCAAACTTATTACCACACAGTGATGCCACATCAGACAAAAAAAAACATTGTCTGGAATGATGTTGAGAAGTCATGAAAACATGCACCTGGAATGGTAATCCCAGTTTGTGGAAGAATTATAAGAATTATTCAATCAACAAGAGTTTGCATGCACTTAAAGTACACGGAAATAAGCTGGTTACTATAGAAACATTTAAAAAAAAAGAATATATTTCTGATGACACTTGAATTGGCACAAAGGTCCTCTTTGTAAGAGATAAAAAGCTCATTCATTTAAAACAGCCCACCAGCAGATCATTCAGTCATTTTATTGATCTTCAAGGTAAAAAAAAAAGGTTGAAGACAGCAGAATTAGAATTTAGAACAATGAGGCATAGATAGATACCATTTTCTCCACATAGTCTTCTCTTTTAATAACACTATGTAACAAAATTTTTATTCTATTTTTTTTTTGCCTTTGGTTAGTAAGTGTTATTTCCTATTTGCTTCTGTCTAGAAATCAAATGAAATGACTATTATTCCCTTCAAACATCAAATATTTTGAAAACACCCTAGGTTCCAATACGTTTCAGGCAGATTCAGAGCCAAATTGCTCAAACAGAAACACCTTTATAGCAAATATTCTGCTCAATACCACAGATTTGCTTGTCAGTTGCTTGACCATAGCCACTTGAACTTGTCCTTTAGTGGCTGACAATATGTGCATCTCTGATCATGAGCAGGAGTAGTGAGGGAGCATCATAGCTACATGTTAAGAGGGATTCTTTGGTGGGTTTGAGTAATATACCAAAAGCAAAGTCTGAAGAAAATATATGCCATTTTTCATACCTTACCAATGGTAAGCAAATAGGCAATAACAGTTGTTATCCAAGGACAAAATTTGTGTTACACAGTGTAATAACAGTTTTATTGTGGGGATTAAAGACAGTCAATATTTACTTTCTGAATTTCACTGATACTTGCATTCTATCAGCTTAGAAGTTTATATTTCAAACATTTTGTCATGTCACTACTAGACATTACATGTTAATATACAAAAGATACCTTTTACTATTAGGAATAAGTATCAGCTCCATTGGGAATGGTATCTGTAGAAAGCCAACATCTGATAAAGATCATTCTGTCAACCACTTTAGATAATCCTCAACCATTAGGCGCAGGAGTGGCTGTGTGGTAAGTAGCTTGCTAACCAACCACATGGTTCCGGGTTCAGTCCCACTGCGTGGCATCTTGGGCAAGTGTCTTCTGCTATAGCCTCGGGCCGACCAAAGCCTTGTGAGTGGATTTGGTAGACGGAAACTGAAAGAAGCCCATCATATATATATGTGTGTGTGTGTGTGTCTATATGTTTGTGTGTCTGTGTCTGTCCCTCTAGCATTGGTTAACAACCGATGGTGGTATGTTTACGTCCCCGTCACTTAGCGGTTCGGCAAAAGAGACCGATAGAATAAGTACTGGGCTTACAAAGAATAAGTCCCGGGGTCGATTTGCTCGACTAAAGGCAGTGCTCCAGCATGGCCACAGTCAAATGACTGAAACAAGTAAAAGAGTAAAGAGTTATGAGCAATGGTTCTCAACCATTTTTTACCTACAGACTCCTTTGATTACAATTTTACTCTGGTGGACCCCTCCCCCATGGCTTCCTGATGTTTAAAAACTAGTTTTACAGATACTTCTTTCAACATTCCTATTTTGTTTTTCAAACATTAACTCATCTAAGTTGAATTATGCAAAACATTTGAAAAAGAACCCTTGCTCTCTCTCTTTCGGAGAAGCACTGAGCACCTACATGCACATATACACACACGGCAGTAACTTCCGGCTTCCGAATTCAATTCACAAAGCTTCGGTCGGCTCGAGGCTGTAGCGGAAGACACCTGCCCAAAGCGCCACGCAGTGGGACTGAACCCGAACCCATGTAGCTAGGAAGCAAGCTCCCTAACCACACAGCCATGCCCGTGCCTCTTCCAATAGGTACATCTAAATCAAAATTTTTTCATGAACCCTTAATATACTACTGTGAGCCCAAATTTAAACTTTGCTTGCATGGTCCCCTAAAAATTTTATATGGACCCCCAGGGGTCATACAGACCCCAGTTGAGAACCACTGATTTATGACCTATTCTGTAACCCCCAAATCCTAACTAGCAAGCAGTTGCCATTCAGAATCTATTATTTCCCTATTAAAAAAACAAAAAAACAAAGCAAACAACAAAACACTAAAATATTTGAAATTTTGGAAAATCTCTAAAAATCTTAAAATCTGGTACCACATAAAAAAACACCCATTACACTTAATAAGTGGTTGGCATTAGGAATGCCATCCATTAGTAGTGACCATGCCCAAACAGACAATGGAGCCTGCCTCCTCCCCCACGCCCAGCCAGCCTTACCAGCTCCTGTTAAACCGTCCAAGCCATGCCAACATGGAAAAACGGATGAATGATGATGATGATGATCCAATAAATCTTCAAAATAGTTTTGGTTGTTTAACGAAAAATTCGATTTGGCTGTTATGTTTTTTGGAGTATGGTTCTCATAAAATTCCAACCATTTTGCCTCCATGGTCCTCAACCTAAACTGGAAATGGGAATAGAAGATCTTGCATACATACATACATACATATGCGTCTCTCTTGCTTCTAATCAATGAAAAAAAATGATTTTAAAAAACCCCTAAGCTAGTGATCTGAAATTATGTATTATTTCTATTGTAATTCCCTCAAACAACATTTGTACATATAACTTCAGTGATATATTTTAAGCAAGCATGAAGTAGAAGGCATTTGTTGGGAGATGAATTCTGATAGTCCGCCAGCGATGAAGATTCATAATTGTATTGTGTACACACTGGTCACCCATTTTCAGCTTGCACAGGATGCATACACAAATTTTTCCACCACTGAATAAAATGTGTCAGTTTGAGTGTAAAAAAAAAATGATACATATTTCATAATCGAATTCATTAATTGTGAAGAACATCAGGGAGAGAAAATCATACTTTTCAATCATGAAATTGAATTATAGTCGAATATATACACACATACAAAATATAAATACACACACATACAACACAGACATATCACGTAAAGGTTACCGAATTAGACAACAAAACAAAACTAGAGTGATTTTTTAGAAGTTGGGTGCGGGCCTTCTTTGATGATACGTGCCTAAAAAAACAGACAATTAGGAGAGGAGACTGTTATGACAAGTTTACAACACACTTGAGGCAAAATTAAAGAAACATTGCACTAAATTTCATGTCCAAACCTACATATTTGAATGATTTATTATTTTATTTTGCGTATGTATATGATGCTTAAAAAATCCAATTCTGTTTTCGTTGTTGTTCCAACAGTAAGACAAACTAAAAGAAAACACAGATTCACATTGATATAAACAAATTTTCGAATCGAATTCTGCAACATCCATTCATAGATAACCCACTTCATTAAGCTTCCAGATGAGGGGAAAAAGGAAAACAAAAACTTTACCTATGACTGAGTTAACTTCTCCTTAATTCATCTTTTCCATTTTCCAACTCACGCGCGCATATCTCCCTCTCTCTCTCTCATCTATATTTATTTATACATACATATATATATATATATATATATATATGTATATATATATAACGTGTTTTCCACCATTCCTTTATTCTTTTTCCAGAATACGTTTCAAAGATTAGGTACAAGGAACAGGCATAAATAAATATATTTATTTAAAAAAAATGAAAAGTAGACAGAAAAAAAGATATATATATATATATATACATATACATGTATACACACACACACACACAAAACATATTGCCAAAAGGAAGGAAGGAAGGCTTATATATGATCAAATAAAATAAGGTTTGAAAAATATTTAAAAAAAAACAAAAACAAAGATGAAATATATCAATTCATTATTTTCAAAGCTTGTAAGATTTGTTTAATTAAGCCTCCTTAAGAAATTAGTTAACATCAGTTGATTTCATTCACAAGGGGGGCTAAGATGAAAGTGATCGAAGCAATAACAAACAAAAGGCTGTGTTCTTTAATATTTAGAATGTGTTAAAAAGAATGATGTTACAACAAAATGGAATAACTAATGTTTTAATATTAAGATGGGGAGATAAGTGATGTAGAGGAGCAAGAAGAGAAGCCTTTTATAGGTCCGCTTCGTAAATGGATATTTAAAAGATGTGTTGGTTGTGAAGAACAGGAAGATCTCTCTTATTTTGACAGATGTTTAAAAGAAAGTATTTTAAGAATCCGTTTGAAAGATACCTTGAAAACAAAAAACACAATAAGAAAAATAACCTTGTATAGATAGAATTGTATTGATATAAAATCCACACAATTGCAGATTTCAAACCTATTCCTTGAGTTGAGTTATGTTGTTTTTTTCTTATAAATTTATATTAAACTTACTCGAAATCTTGAGTATTTTCCATCTTCGCTAAAATCGTCCTTGTTTAATTAATCTCCAAAGTGTTCCTCTCACAAAAAAATGTTTCACCTGATTTTTATTAACTTCAAAACAAAATAAGTCGAGATACATATGACATATTAAAATAAATAAATGATTGGCAATAACAAAAAAAAAAGAAGAAGCTATAACTTTATAAATTTACAGCTGTTGGGTGGAAATTCGAATATAATGCTTGAGAATAAATCTCATACCTGGAGAAACTGATGGTGATATTTGGAAAAAAATAAATAATAATAATAATAATCAGGTAATTTCTAGGAAAAATGCAAACAAAAACCTGGTTGGAATTGTGAAAGAAAAAATAACAAAAACAAAAGGGAAATTTCAAATTAGACATTACTTATATACCAAGACGCAGACTAAGTTATAAAGGAAAGAAGACAACACTTCATAGAGACAATATATATATATATATATATATATATATATATAGGAAACCTCAAAGCTAAGGTGAAATTTTGCTCCCTTTTCTTTTAAATTTTTAAGATGCAAAAAGAGAAGAGAAGAAAAAGACTCTCTGGATGCATTTAAAAGCAATTTTTGAAGTAATAAAAATCAGGTGAAACATTTTTGGGGGAGAACACTTTGGAGGTTAAACAAGAAAGATTTTTAGCGAAGATGGAAAATACTCAAGGTTTCTCGAGTAAGTTTAATATAAAATTTTGTTTGTCTTTTTCCAAGCTGCCGTTTTTTTTTGTCTTCTTTTTGTTGAAGATGCAGAAAAAAAAAACTCTGCAATGACAGACAGACAGGACTGATGCTTGCTTGCTTGAATCACAATAAAATGATAAATATTACATTATTTTACATGAAATATTCGGTGATCTACATGGAGAAATCTACCAAAAAGCCAATCTGATTCTTTGGAAAGCATTTTAATAGATATCTAAAAGGAAAAAGAATGAAAAAGGCGAGAAAACATGACACTTTGTGTCGTGTTTTCTCATTTCAGAGAACTGAAGAGACCTCATTTTTTTTTTACAATCAGCGAATTCTCAATTTCTGAGCATTGGCTGCAGGAAATATCTACATGATACATTAATACGGTAGTAGAAATTTTGTCTCTGTACCTTATATAGTGATGAGTTGTTCAATTTGACTGTATAAAACGAATATTCAACTTGCCAAGATAAAAGGGAAATCACACAAGCGCCATAATATCATAAGGCGGGTTTGAGTACGCATGACAGAAGACAGACGAAACTAACGAAACGGTAGAATGACATTTGGAGAAAAAAACCTCTTTTAAAAATTCTAATAGATTATTACGTAAGCGATATACTTACATTAAATTATAAAACTATTTATTTTGAGTAAAAACTTTTCTAAAATCGATTAAAAGTAGATTGTATATGATGATATAGATTAGTTAGTTCTGACAAACGACAGTAAGCGTTGCTACGCATGCGTTAAGTTTACTGTTTCAACATGGTTGGCAAGTTGACCCTAACAAGTAAGTACAGACAGATTTTAATGTTTAATTCTCAAATTAAAATAATTTGCCGATTCTTCTGTACCTGAAATTATTGGAAAAAATAAAGATACACCGGATACTACTTGTCAAATTATTTTTTTCTTTTAATTCCATGTCTAAAACATTGTTTTTTTGTGCCGAATGTTGCTACTTAGCATAACTTTGCAATGAATGTAGATCTAACCTTTCTCTCTCGCCGTGTCGCGATACGTCTGTTGCTTTTCCCCCCGCCTGCAAAAGCTAGAAATATATAATCATGGAATTTTAAGGATACTCGGACGCGTCATTACCTCATAACCAATCTGTGTCGTCGGACCATCGCTTAAAAACTTCGTCTTGAGGTGTCGATTGCATGGGAATAGCAGTTTCTTTCTTCTCCGAGTCAACATGAAGATGGTTCAACTCGACTCTTAAAAAGTGACAAAACACTTTCTGTTGTTTATAGTGCACAGGTGTATTGAGCTGTTGAAAGACAAATGGGTTTTCTTTCTTGAGAACACCTCACAGCATCTATCGGAAAATATTGGATGCGAAGTGTCGACCCTTCGGTCAGGAAGCCATGATTAACTTACCGGTCAATTTCATCTCGCCTTACAGAATATTAATGGAATATAAGTATGTATAGTGTTCATACTTCCATGGAGGACTTTAGCAAAATCCACGAAGTGTTTCAGCAAAGAGTTCATTTTCTCCTAAACTTAAATGCTGTATATTTCTGTTAATGCAATACCAGTTATGGTAAGAATTCTGCACTACAGTCTTGGAAATATTCAGAATACATAAAAATATGGCATTCCATAAATAGCACCATTGTCTTCTTGCCTGTCTTGGAATATCCAATAACTGTGTCCCGCGCAGTCTCCTAGTAAGTGAACATGTGATGTATCTGGACTGGCACCTTCATTTGACAAGATTCTTGTATGATTTTCCAAAATTTTTTTCTTCAATGAGATATTATTTTGCCAAAGCTCCCCCACCCATCTATGAATATAATATAGAAATCGGTAAAAACCTGTTTGTAGATATTTTGTGCTTATTATCTGATCTGTCGACTCGAACGTACACCAATCAGGACATATTGTGGAAATTATTTTCACCTTGGCGAAAAGGAGTTCGGAATCCGTATTCCATTGAACTACTGATGTAATTGGTACATTTACTATAACTATGTTATTGTGTAAGAAATCTGCTACAGTACAGTGGAAAATCGTATGTAAAAATGGTCATCTGAAAACACACAAGTCATCTTGTTGCAACTATAAGAATAGTTTTTGTTACAAAGAACAAGAAATAAATTATTAGATGATGTGTTTTCCTTTTTATTTATATACTCTTTTTTTTTTTTTACTTGTTTTAGTCATTTTGACTGCGGCCATGCTGGTGCACCACCTTTATTCGAGCAACTCGACCCCGGGACTTATTCTTTTGTAAGCCCAGTACTTATTCTATCGGTCTCTTTTGCCGAACCGCTAAGTGACGGGGACATAAACACACCAGCATCGGTTGTCAAGCAATGCTAGGGGGACAAACACAGACACACACACGCATTTATATATATATATATATATATATATATATATATATATATATATATATACATATATACGACTGGCTTCTTTCAGTTCCCGTCTACCAAATCCACTCACAAGGCTTTGGTCGGCCCGAGGCTATAGTAGAAGACACTTGCCCAAGGTGACACTCAGTGGGACTGAATCCGGAACCATGTGGTTGGTAAACAAGCTACTTACCACAAAGCCACTTCTGCGCCTATATATTATCTATATATATTATCAAAATATTTGCATTATGCAAAACAGGTAAAGTCACTGAAACATGTAAACCCTTAAACAGTTCATAGAAAAATGTGGATTTGGTTACTGCTTTTAATATACCAGTTTGTCTCTTCAACTCGTATTTTGTCATTTCACATTCAATATATCATGTCCACCTTGCCCCTTATTGAAATTTCTGTTTTCTGTCTCTATGTTCCAGTACCCTATACTATTATACTTTTGCCATATACATTGTACCTTCTACTGTGTTATGTGACATGAAATTTTGTTTTGCTACTGAGAAAGACTGCAAGTCTGGAACCATCATTCATTCAGGTTTTTCCTTAGATGCTATGCTATCACTAATCTCTATCCAGTAAACCATCCTATGAACAAATGTTCTTATAAGTACACTTATAAGATTAGTTCAGTTAATGTAAATGGTAAAAAGGTAGTGTTTTCGCTGGAGTACGAAATATTTGTATCTGTGTTCTGTTAACACAAGAACATATTTTGGATTTAGATAAATTGTAAGCCAAAAAAATAATAATAATAATAATAAAAAGATGGGTTCTTATAATTCACTTGCAAAGAACATTGAAGAAATTACAGATTAACCCTTTAGTGTTTAAACTGGCCATATCAGGCCAAAATTGTCTTCCTGTTATATGCTCAAACCAGCCAGCTCTGACCTCTCACACCTACCCTACAAAGTCATTCTAAAAATAAACAGGGACATCGTCAAAATCTCAGTTACAAGATGCTGTACAATTAATTTAAAACAATGTGATTAAACAGGCTTTACATTTGACAGAGTAATCTGAATGTTAAAGGGTTAAAGATATTATTTGTTGAGACAAATTGGTTGTGAGGTCATGGTACCAGACAATAGACATTTCAGTTAATGAATTCAAACCTTATTACTCAAGTTATTGTGTAGTGTTCATGTGTTCATGAACACAATAACTATCATTTGCTTCACTAACACACACAATAATTTTGTCATTTCACATGTTTACAAAGTCAGAAAACAACACAGCTCCCATGACTTTAGGAAACATTTTTTCACGCTAAGAGTTGCAGAAGCATGGAACAAACTGCCGGCATCAGTTGTTAGTTGTCGGAGCACTGCATCCTTCAAAACTTCCATGCTTCCTGAGATTCGCCAACACTACACCTGATTTTCTCCCCTCCATACACACGCAAGCATGTATCTGACTCATACACACACAATAATCAAGCAAAACAAGTCTACTCATACTTTACAAGAAGAGCATTCAGCTTTATAAACACACAACACAGTAAGAGGTACAATGTGTATGGCAAAAGTATAATGGTATAGGGTTCTGAAACACAGAGACAGAAAGCAGAAATTTCAACAAGGAGCAAGATGGACATGATATAAATAATACTGAAATTATTGTATACAGTGCTCAGGTGCACCACAACTTGTCAAAAAGTGTGTATAAAGTATATGCAGTAATGTACAAATGTCAGGAAAGCGAACAGTGTATGAGTCAGATACATGCTTGTGTGTGTATGGAGGGGAGAAAATCAGGTGTAGTGTTGGCGAATTTCAGGAAGCATGGAAGTTTTGAAGGATGCAGTGCTCCGACAACTAACAACTGATGCCAGCAGTCTGTTCCATGCTTCAGCAACTCTCAGCGTGAAAAAATGTTTCCGAAAGTCATAGGAGCTGTGTTGTTTTCTGACTTTGTAAACATGTCCACGGGTGTTAGACGGGTGGAGTTTGAAAAGGTGCTCAGAGTTATTGTTAGTAAGATGGTTAATAATTTTATGGGTGTCTGTGTATATATATATAATACTTGTCAAAAGTGCGTATAAAGTATATGCAGTAATGTACAAAATGTCTGGGAAGCGAACAGTGTATGAGTCAGATACATGCTTGTGTGTGTATGGAGGGGAGAAAATCAGATGTAGTGTTGGCGAATCTCAGGAAGCATGGAAGTTTTGAAGGATGCACTGCTCCAACAACTAATAACTGATGACGGCAGTCTGTTCCATGCTTCAGCAACTCTCAGCATGAAAAAATGTTTCCGAAAGTCATGGGAGCTGTGTTGTTTTCTGACTTTGTAAACATGTGAAATGACAAAATATAAGTTCAAAAGACAAACTGGCATATTAAAACCAGTAACCAAATTCATATAAGCATGGAGAAAATGGGTGTAAAATATTCAGAGAGAGGAGCTATTTAGTCTCAGAAGCAATTCTATTTTTCTCTGCTGCCCATTGTACAGTCTTGTACATTACTTAGTGATTCTTTTGTCGTTACTTCAACAAGTACAGTAGTATCTATACTTCACTGAGGAGGTGTAATAGAACCAAAACATGTCCAGAGGTGTCTCCCATACTTGCTGAAATAATTAAAACAATGTCAGTCATTGATTAATTTTTGCCACATTATTACTCTCAGTTCTTTAATGCTCTTTGCAGCATTAAATATGTTAGCACCAAGTAGCTAATTTACAGTTTGAGAAAAAAAGATAAAACTGCTTTGAGAAAGAATTGAAATATTTTAGACAATGCCTATGTGAAGGAACATGGCATATTGGTTAGGGTGTTGCTTTCACAATTTCAAAATCTTGGTTTCACTCCCCAGACCAAGTGGTGCATTATGTTGTTGAGCAAAACACCGCATGTCGCTCCAGTCCATTCAGCTATCAATGAACGACATTTATATGCCATAGAGACTAGATGACCAGCTCTAATAGTCCCAGGACTCGATAGTAGTGTCCCAATGACTTACTTTACTTTTTATTTACCTAAAGAATAAGTGCCAAGTAAAATCCAAAATTAAATAATTAGCAGGTGATCGGTAATTTTGGAATCCTTTCTTATTGGACACTGTCAACAGCAAAGCAGGAGTAAAATCCGTTTCCAGTTGAACAGGACTAATGACCAATTTAATCAGTAATTCAGATTTTAATCATGTAGCTGTTGTGTCTGATAACTAATGATATTAAATCTCATTGGAAAATAGTGTTGCAAGATTTATTATTGAAATATCTAAATTCATCATCATCGTCCGTTCTCCATGCTAGCATGGGCTGGACGGTTCGACCGGGGATCTGGGAAGCCAGAAGGCTGCACCAGGCTCCAGTCTGATCTGGCAGTGTTTCCACAGCTGGATGCCCTTCCTAACGCCAACCACTCCGTGAGTGTAGTGGGTGCTTTTTACGTGCCACCTGCACAGGTGCCAGGCGAGGCTGGCAACGGCCACGATCAGATTGGTGCATTTTATGTGCCACCGGCCACGATTCGGATGGTGCTTTTTATGTGCAACCAGCACGGAAGCCAGTCAAGGCGGTGCTGGCATCGGCCACAGAGTTTGTTATTAACATAGTTGTTAAGGTACTGGCTGAATTGTCAGTGTCTTGTATCCTATCACTAGCACAGCCTAGTGTTTCTTCTAAGTATACTAAGGTCTTGATTGAGTTCATTTCACTATAAGTAGATATAGTCCCCAAAGTCCATCCCCCCCCCCACCATGGTGGGTGACGCTGGCAACGGGTAGTGTCAGAGCTATGCCGTCGGGAACTTCGGTTCCCGGTAGGGCCACCCAAGGCGGATTGGTCTGACACCGAGTGGTATTAGGGCCAGAACCTGGCAGGCGGGGCTCTGGTGAAAATCCTCAGAGTGTCTGTTTCGGCAACCGGCGGCTCCTCGGTTGTTCTGTCCCTGCGTCTGTGGACAATCTGCGGCAAATAGAATGTCTCCACATGCGGGATTGTTGGGGACCGCTTGTGAAATCCACATATTCCCACGAAACTTCTTCCAAGGAAGAAGCCGACTCAACCCGCCCAGGGTGAATGTCGCCACAAGTACAAGTTAGTAAGTAGATAACCAATAAAATATACAGTTCACTAGTATGGTCAATTGGATATGAGATTATTGTGTAATAGGAAAACACTTTGTTTACTGGTCTTGCTGAGCTCAGAATTCTTTCCCGGGCCCGAAGAAGTTTGTCAATCGCTAAAGCAAAATATTAGAATGGCAGAATGTTAGTGATTGTTATGCTTAGTCTTGTTTTGCACTCTAAACCTTGCCAGAATCCACTTTCCATATATTCCATTCAGTGCAGTAAACACTAATCACTTACTGAGATTATTTCAATCAACTTATGTCATTTCCCATACAAGTCTTTAATGTTAATAATAATAATAATAATGAAATTATTGTATACAATACTCAGGTGCACCACAACTTGTCAGAAAGTGCGTATAAAGTACATGCAGTAATGTCTGGAAAGCGAACAATGTATGAGTCAGATACATGCTTGCGTGTGTATGGAGGGGAGAAAATCAGGTGTAGTGTTGGCGAATCTCAGAAAGCATGGAAGTTTTGAAGGATGCAGTGCTCTAACAACTGATGCCGACAGTTTGTTCCATGCTTCAGCAACTCTCAGCGTGAAAAAATGTTTCCTAAAGTCATGGGAGCTGTGCTGTTTTCTGACTTTGTAGATATGTCCACGGGTGGAGATCATTGCTAGCATTAGGTTCTTTGTGTTGTTAGGCATATCAGAAAGTGAGCTGCCATTATGATGTGGTTGGCAGTAATATTTACAGGTTTTTGCCACGTAATACTAGTGTATAGGTCTCTGAATATGCTACATCTTGTTATTTTTGGTCCTGCTTCTCTGATGCTTACAGTTTGACACTACCCTTTGTATCGCAGTCTTTGAATGTTATTGATTTGGTAAGATCGAGTTGTGTCTATCCTAGTAGATGCGCAGGAGTGGCTGTGTGGTAAGTAGCTTGTTTACCAACCACATGGTTCCGGGTTCAGTCCCACTGCGTGGCACCTTGGGCAAGTGTCTTCTACTATAGCCTCGGGCCGACCAAAGCCTTGTGAGTGGATTTGGTAGACGGAAACTGAAAGAAGCCCGTCGTATATATATATATATATATATATATGCGTTTGTGTTTGTCCCCCTAGCATTGCTTGACAACCGATGCTGGTGTGTTTATGTCCCTGTTACTTAGCGGTTCGGCAAAAGAGACCGATAGAATAAGTACTGGGCTTACAAAAGAATAAGTCCCGGGGTCGAGTTGCTCGATTAAAGGCGGTGCTCCAGCATGGCCGCAGTCAAATGACTGAAACAATTACAAGAGTATATGCTATACTTTGTTGTCATAGTTTCAAAGAAAGAAAGAAAGAAAAGATGCACAAGAATAGAGTCTGCTATAAACCTTGTATTAACATCTCTGTAGCTGTGTGGTTAGAATGCTTGCTTCCCAACCACATGGTTTCAGGTTCAGTCCTGCTGCATGACACCATGGGCAAGTGTCTTCTACTATAGTCTTGGCCAGCCAAAGCTTTGCGAGTGGATTTGGTAGGCAGAAACTGAAAGATGCCCATCATATATACATACATACATATATATGATGGCCGTCCACTCGTGACCGAGGAAGACCATTGCCGACCCTCAGGAACATTGTGCGCTCTAGGACTAACTTATATTTTGCATTTGCTGCTCCATTGGTGGCTCATGAGCCCTGCTATTGACAAGAATACACGACTGCAAACACTGCAGACCAAGCTTTCCCCATTCATTATACAAGCAGTGCACTTTCGCGCAGCTCGCTTAAGTTCTTCATGCTGGATACGTGCTCTCTCAAAAGTGTCGATTCCCTCCTTAACCTGCTTCCTCCATCTGTGGCAATGACAGGCATTGTTCTCCCAGTCAGTGTCCTGCATATCACAGGCCTGTGACTCCCACCCACTGCTTTGACAACCAGTGTTGGTGTGTTTACATTACTATAACTTAGTTTGGGAAAAGAGACCGATGGAATAAGGTACCAGGTTTTAAAAAATAAGTTATGGCGTTGATTTATTTGATAAAAAAATTCTTCATGACTGTGTCCCAGCATGGCCACGGTCTAATGACTGAAACAACTAAAAAATAAAAGTTATTTACTGAATAAACAAAGAACATGTTGGAAGAATTTGCAAGAGATTATAACAGACATTCTGATCACGAATAATATTTTGTTTTTCTTTACTTAAAGTTTGATGTGTGTGCATAAAGTCAGACATTTCCATAACCAGTGAAATTAGGGTGGTGGGGTCCATGTTTGTCACCATTTGAATATCTGGTTAGATTTAAGCGGAAATCTAATTTTTCATCTTGCTGTGAAAGGAACAGCTAGTGATATGCTCTTTACTCTCTTTTACTTGTTTCAGTCATTTGACTGCGGCCATGCTGGAGCACCGCCTTTAGTCGAGCAACTAGACCCCGGGACTTATTCTTTTGTAAGCCCAGTACTTATTCTATCGGTCTCTTTTTGCCGAACCGCTAAGTGACGGGGACATAAACATACCAGCATCGGTTGTCAAGCAATGCCAGTGGGACAAACACACACGCACACACACACACATATATCATCATCATCATTTAGCGTCCGTTTTCCATGCTAGCATGGGTTGGACGGTTCAACTGGGGTCTGTGAAGCTGGAAGGCTTCATCAGGCCCAGTCAGATCTGGCAGTGTTTCTACAGCTGGATGCCCTTCCTAACGCCAATCACTCCGTGAGTGTAGTGGGTGCTTTTTACGTGCCACCCGCACGTATATATATTGTGTATATATATATATATATATATATATATATATATATACATATATACATATATATACAATGGGCTTCTTTCAGTTTCCGTCTACCAAATCCACTCACAAGGCTTTGGTCGGCCCGAGGCTATAGTAGAAGACACTTCTCCAAGGTGCCACGCAGTGGGACTGAACCCGGAACCATGTGGCTGGTAAGCAAGCTACTTACCACACAGCCACTCCTGTGCCTATATATTTGGAATTCAAAAATAATTTGTTTTAGAAAATATGCTACCTGATTAAAACTGCACAGAAGCTTTAGAAGACAAGCTATTTAAACAACCCCAGTTCATGTTTGAAGTTTTCATGGTCCTGTATTCCTTATCAGGTGCAGCCTGTTTTTCCAGCTTAGGGGTTGTAAAGCTCTGCAGTCTCCTTGCTTTTTCTGGAGCTTAACCCTGTATTTGAGGTGTATGTGGCTGAGATATCACCTCTTTCTGAATGAAATGCCAATCTGTCACAGGATTAACCTCGTTAGCTAACGCTAAAGCTCATTTACAACTGAATGGACTGGAACAACATGAAATGAAATTTCTTGCTCAAGAACACAATGCAGCCCCCAATCCAGTGTCAAGGACACATGCCTTCACTTACAGAATCTACCTGATGTATTTTTAATGGCACCAGTACTTGAGAGGCAACTCTGTGTCCTTGACACAACTAAAAGACCTTGCATCTCTGCTCACTCGCCAGCCTCTTTACAGAGTGAGAAGCATGAGTGATAGTATCATCATCATTTAACGCCCGTTCTCCATGCTAGCATGTTTTGGACGGTTCGACCGAGGATCTGGGAAGCCAGAAGGCTGCACCAGTCTCCAGTCTGATCTGGCTGTGTTTCTACAGCTGGATGCCCTTCCTAACGCCAACCACTCCGTGAGTGTAGAGGGTGCTTTTTACGTGCCACTGGCACAGGTGCCAGGCGAGGCTGGCAATGGCCACAATCAGATTGGCGCATTTTACATGCCAGTTAAGGCGGCGCTGGCATCAGCCATGATTCACATGGTGCTTTTTACATGCCACCGGCACGGTAGCCAGTCTCGGCGGCGCTGGCATCGGCCACGTTCAGATGGTGCTTTTTACGTGCCACCGGCACAGGGATCACAACTGCAGTTTCCATTGATTTTGATGTTGGTGTACTTGACTCAATGGATCTCCTCAAGCACAGGGTCGAAATGGTATAATGATGAGAGGGATGTATGAAAGGAGCACTCAGTATTCTGAGATGACAGATGGATGAAAGAAACTGATGTGGTCTAGGGGATAGTTTAACCCTTTCGTTATTGGATAGTTTAACCCTTTCGTTATTGTATTTATTTTGGGATGTTCTGTGTTTCTTTCAATTACTTTAAATATAACAAAGAATTTAGTAAAATATCTTAGTTATCATTCAGCTAGTGTCACGAATGACCATGGGATTGCACCCAGAAAGTTACACTCCGAAGCACAAGTCCGGGCAAAGTTGATTGAGGAAGGCCAGCAGTCGCCCATGCGCACCAGCCTTCCCTCTCCACACCACTGATGTTACCCAAGGGAAAGGCATCGGCCGATACAGCTTGGCACCAGTGAAGCCGCAACTCATTTCTACAGCTAATTAAACTGGAGCAACGTGAAATAAAGTCTTCTTGCTCAAGAACGCAACACACAGCCCGGTCCGGGAATCGAACTCACAACCTCACGATTGTAGGCTCTGCGCTCTAACCGCTGATCCATGCGCCTTCACAAAAGAGTGAGATAAGCTAATGCTAATTTCATAATCGTAATATTACTATACAGGCACACCATTTTATTGGTTATTGTAATATTGTAATATAGGCATCCTATCTAACTTATATTATCAAAAAAATATAACAACCATTGGGGATATATTTAGTGATGTCTGTAATTTATGGACACCTGAAGCCAGTATGCTCCGATGGATGTGTAATGTCAGTGTACATACTCGACAGAGCGTTAGCACCTTGAGAGAAATGTTGTACCTAAGAGGCATCAGTTGTGGTGTGCAAGAGAGACGATTGCGCTGGTATGGTCATGTGGCGAGAATGGATGAAGATAGGTGTGTGAGAAAGTGCCAATCCTTAGCAGTTGAGGGAACCCGTGGAAGAGGTAGACCCAGGAAAACCTGGGACGAGGTGGTGAAGCACGACCTTCGAACTTTAGGCCTCACTGAGGAAATGACCAGCGACCGAGACCTTTGGAAATATTCTGTACGTGAGAAGACCAGGCAGGACAAGTGAGCCCAGCCCACTTATGAATGCCTTTCCTCCCTTGGACACAAAGACCTGTTGAGGCAAGCGAAGTCGATGTGGCGAGAATGGATGAAGATAGGTGTGTGAGAAAGTGCCAATCCTTAGCAGTTGAGGGAACCCGTGGAAGAGGTAGACCCAGGAAAACCTGGGACGAGGTGGTGAAGCACGACCTTCGAACTTTAGGCCTCACTGAGGAAATGACCAGCGACCGAGACCTTTGGAAATATTCTGTACGTGAGAAGACAGGCAGGACAAGTGAGCCCAGCCCACTTATGAATGCCTTTCCTCCCTTGGACACAAAGACCTGTTGAGGCAAGCGAAGTCGATGTGGCGAGAATGGATGAAGATAGGTGTGTGAGAAAGTGCCAATCCTTAGCAGTTGAGGGAACCCGTGGAAGAGGTAGACCCAGGAAAACCTGGGACGAGGTGGTGAAGCACGACCTTCGAACTTTAGGCCTCACTGAGGAAATGACCAGCGACCGAGACCTTTGGAAATATTCTGTACGTGAGAAGACCAGGCAGGACAAGTGAGCCCAGCCCACTTATGAATGCCTTTCCTCCCTTGGACACAAAGTCCTGTTGAGGCAAGCGAAGTCGATATAGAACCTCATCCGACGACAGGCACCCATGCCAACCCCCCTTGCTTGCGAAGACATGTGGGGCAAGCGAAATCGAAATCGAAGTCAAAATCGAATTGAACCAGCCAGGATCCCTGGTCTGGTGGTACGTAAAAAGCACTATCCGACTCGTGGCCGATGCCAGCGCCGCCTCCACTGGCTTCTGTGCCGGTGGCACGTAAAATACACCAATCTGACCGTACGACAGGCACCCATGCCAACCCCCTTGCTTGCGAAGACATGTTGGGGCAAGCGAAATCGAATTGAACCAGCCAGGTTCCCTGGTCTGGTGGTACGTAAAAAGCACTATCCGACTCGTGGCCGATGCCAGCGCCGCCTCCACTGGCTTCTGTGCCGGTGGCACGTAAAATACACCAATCTGACCGTACAACAGGCACCAATGCCAACCACCTTGCTTGCGAAGACATGTTGGGGCAAGCGAAATCGAAATCGAATTGAACCAGCCAGGATCCCTGGTCTGGTGGTACGTAAAAAGCACCATCCGACTCGTGGCCGATGCCAGCACCGCCTCGTCTGAAAGAAGCCTGTCGTATATATGTATATATATATGTGCGTGTGTGTTTGTGTTTGTCCCCCTAACATTGCTTGACAACCGATACTGGTGTGTTTAGGTCCCCGTCACTTAGCGGTTCGGCAAAAGAGACCGATAGAATAAGAACTGGACTTACAAAGAATGAGTCCCGGGGTCGATTTGCTCGACTAAAGGCAGTGCTCCAGCATGGCCGCAGTCAAATGACTGAAACAAGTAAAAGTGTAAAAGTGACATATATTTGCCATTTAAATATGGTTAACCCCTAAGGGTGGATGCTACTGTAGTTTGTAGCTCCAGGAGGACACCTCTTCCAGCTGGCTATAGACACACTTTCTGTGCCCTATCAGTATTTGCAAAGGGAAGCCATCCTTCCCGTCTTCAACTTATGATACACACGGACTCTAGTTTCTGGGTATTGACCCATCATCGGCGTGTGACAATCACAGTTGTCGATGAAAAGTAGGTTCCCTTCGCAAACACATATACCTTTTTCCAGTATCGATTGACACTGATATCGAAAAAGTGTAATCAAGCAATAATAAATCTCAGATAGGCAGGATATTTGATGCTGTTTTTATGACTGGATGCCCTTCCTGGTGCCGACCCTTTTAGTCACCTCTTATTACACGGAGAAACGATTTACCTGTTCTAAAAACGTGATATACAGGATAAAATGGTAAAGACTTCCTTCGGTCATGAATGGCCATGGGATTGCACCTAGAAAGTTCCCTTCTGAAGGCACAAGTCCAGTCAAGGTTGTTTATGGAGGACCAGCAGTCACCCATGCATACCAGCCTCCCCTCTATGCCACCAATGTTGTCCTAGGGAAAGGCAAAGGCTGAAAAGCTTGGCACCAGTGACATCGCAACTCATTTGTACATGTGAGTGAAGATGGAGCAACATGAAATAAAGTGTCTTGCTCAAGAACACAATACACAGACTATCCAGAAGTATCCATGTGGCTGTGTGTTAAGAAGCTTGCTTCCCAATCACATGGTTCTGGGTTCAGTCTCACAGAGTGGTACTTCGGGCAAATGTCTTCTTCTGTAGCCTCAGGCCGACCAAAGCCTTGTGAATGTATTTGGTAGATGGAAACTGAAAGAAGCCCATCTTATATACGTACATATCTATGCATGTGTATCTTTGTGTCTGTGCTTCTCTCCCCACCTACAGCTTGACAGCTGGTGTTAGTGTGTTTACGTTCCAGTAACTTAGCAGTTCAAAGAAAGAAACTGCTAAAATAGATACCAGGCTTAAGAAAAGGTCCTGGTCTCGATTTGCTCGACTAAAACTCTTTAAGGCGGTACCCCAGCATGGCCGCAGTTAAATGATTGAAATAAGTAAAAGAAATAAAAGAAAAGAAAGACTAGTCCAGGAATGGAACTCACTACCTCATGATTGTGAGCCTGATGCCCTAACCACTGAGCCATGTGTCTTCGTGAATGTACATTATATATACACTTTTTAGTAGTTTCAGTGATTGCTTGGTAGCAATATCAGATCATCATCATCGTTTAACGTCCGCTTTCCATGCTAGCATGGGTTGGACGGTTCGACCAGGGTCTGGGAAGCCAGAAGGCTGCACCAGGCTCCAGTCTGATCTGGCAGTGTTTCTACTGCTTGATGCCCTTCCTAATGCGAACCACTCCGTGAGTGTAGTGGGTGCTTTTTACGTGCCACCGGCAGTTACATATTAATCTTTACTGAATCACTAAATCATGTTTTTGATATAAATGGTCACAGTTCAGTACACATGAGCACAGACACTGATACATAGATACAACTTAATCTGTAGCATGGTTTAACATCTTGAGAACCTTTTAACAATGTCCATTCTGTGGCAAGCTTCCAAGCCAAATCTCCAGTTTGTAGGTAACTTTCTCCAACCTCCAGCAATTCTCAGACGGCCCTGCAAAGTGCCACAGGTACTGCTTTCCCTCCAGAATAGAAAAATCGCACACACACACACACACATACACAGATCAAACGATCAAATTCCAGTGGATTGAGGGACAAAATATTTATTCCATATGTTGATAGGTGTTCTGTAATCTGTATCCAATTAAATCATCAGCACAAAAGAATCCAACACACTTTGCTGTTGGTGATGTAACTGGACTCAGATTATGAAACAGCTGTCGATATATGGGATAAATATTTTATCTCCCACTTCTCTGAAATTTAATTAATTAATTAATTTTTATATACTCTCCATTACTGTCATCTTGATAGGCATACACCCTGTGGAGAGCTTGCCATGAGTTATATTTGATCCTTTGAATCCTTATTCCTGCTCTATGTGTATTTGTGTGTGTATATTATAGGATTCCATGCAGTTTCCATTTATTAAATTCCCCTCAAATCATCGGTCAGTTCTAGCTACTGTAGAAGTATCTAAGGTGGTGTACAGAGGAATCCCCCACAGCCAGACATGTTTTTGCAGAATACTGGAAATGACTGATACTGCTTGTATGATAGTGACACTCATTTACAACTCTCTCTCTCTCTCTCTCTCTTTTACGCTTTTACTTGTTTCAGTCATTTGACTGCGGCCATGCTGGAGCACCGCCTTTAGTCGAGCAAATCGACCCCAGGACTTATTCTTTGTAAGCCCAGTAATTATTCTATCGGTCTCTTTTGCCGAACCGCTAAGTGACGGGGACGTAAACACACCAGCATCGGTTGTCAAGCAATGCTAGAGGGACAAACACTGACACACAAACATATACACACACACACATATATATATATATATATATATATACGACAGGCTTCTTTCAGTTTCCGTCTACTAAATCCACTCACAAGGCTTTGGTCAGCCCGAGGCTATAGCATAAGACACTTGCCCAAAATGCCACGCAGTGGGACTGAACCCAGAACCATGTGGTTGCTTTGCAAGCTTCTTACCGCACAGCCACTCCTGCGCCTAACTGTCATGCGATATCATCTGTCAAATCCAATCGATGCTTTGGTCAGCCCAAGGCTTTAGCACAAGTGTGATACACAAGATGTCACACAGTGGGACTGAACCCAAAGCCACATAACTAGGAAACCAACTTCTTAATTATACACACTGTTCTTTGACTAGCCTCAGTCATTAGACTGGTTGTACTAGGGTACCTCCTTCTTGAACAAAGTCAGTCAGTCAAGGCGGCGCTGGCATCGGCCATGCACCATCCGAATCGTGACCGATGCCAGCGCCGCCTTGACTGGCTTCCGTGCCTGTGGAACATAAAATGCACCAATCCGATCGTGGCCGTTGCCAGCCTCGCCTGGCACCTGTGCCGGTGGCATGTAAAAAGCACCCAAAACACTCACGGAGTGGTTGGCGTTAGGAAGGGCATCCAGCTGTAGAAACACTGCCAGATCAGACTGGAGCCTGGTGCAGCCTCCTGGCTTCCCAGATCCCCGGTCGAACCGTCCAACCCATGCTAGCATGGAGAACGGACGTTAAACGATGATGATGATGATGAGTTCAATGAGGATGAAAGGTGAAAGGTAACATGAATCTGGGTAGCTTCTTGAACTGAGGACACAAAGAGACAAGCAAATATTCCAAGGTATTTTATCTGATTCTCTAACAATTCAATCTCCACCTGACATAAATACTTTATTAATTTCTGGTTTTCTTCTTTTACAGAGTGAAAAACAAACAAAATTTGGTTTTCAAAATGGAAGATCATGATGTAGTGTGCCACAAGTGTGGGATACGGGTACGTCCACCGGCACTTATTATAACTTATTCCTATTCTTCGAGTGAGAAAATCAGACGAAGGACCATGCCTCTGCGCTTTTTCAATGCTAAATCCAAAATAGAGACCATCTCCGAAGAACTGCTGAACAACCCACGCCATCAAAAGTTTGTCAAAAAACTTCCCCGCACACAGCTCGAGAACTTACTCAATATGCTAAAAGACTGCTTGAACGGTTCCACAATCAAAGAGTATGTTCAGAGAAAGCAATTGGAAAAGCGTTTATTAGTTAACCCCGACGAAGACTTAAACAAGCTTGGGGACGAAGATCTGAACGCGAGGAAAGCCATCATGGAGAAACTTTTTGAGAAGAACGCAACAAAGCCAACAGACAAAGATTTCATCTACGATATTCAGATCGAATATAGCAACTCGGATGCTGAGCCCTGTAGCTGGGACTGCATATATGATGCCGACGCTATATCCGTTATCGTAGGAACTGATGATAAACGCAACGGAAGTGACGATGAATTCGGGGGTGGTAGCGGAGGAAGCGGTGGTGGTGGTCGTGACATCAAAAAGCACGACGGCGATGATGTTGTCAATTACGATACTGGTGATGATGATTATGATCTCGATGATGAAGATGACCACGACGACGATAAGGACGAGGATTCTGCAGCCAATGCTGATGATGAAGCTTAAACTTTATATGTTATTGCAAGCAAGTCAATAGGCATGGGTGTTTTTTTTTTATTTTGTTTATCTCGTCTTTTTTGTATACTATTGTAAATGTAAAAAAAAAAAAAACATCAATTATTTACAAGGAAAAGAAAAGAAAAAATACAATATATTTATTTCGAAGTATGCCTTGATGTTGTTGTATATTAATTTTTTTTTTTTTTGCAGTTTTTTTACTTTAAAAAATTTTTTTTTATTTTAAACTCTTTAGTGCCACCTGACTAGCACCTGTGCCATCATCATCATCATCATCATCGTTTAATATCCGTTCTCCATGCTAGCATGGGTTGGACGGTTCGACCGGGGATCTGAGAAGCCAGAAGGCTGCACCAGGCTCCAGTTTTATCTGGCAGTGTTTCTACAGCTGGATGCCCTTCCTAACGCCAACCACTCCATGAGTGTAGTGGGTGCTTTTTACGTACCACCAGACCAGGGATCCTGGCTGGTTCAATTCGATTTCGATTTCCCCAACATGTCTTCGCAAGCAAGGGGGTTGGCATGTGGCACGTAAAAAGCACCATTCGAGTGTGACCAATGCCTATTTCTTTATTACCCACAAGGGGCTAAACATAGAAGGGACAAACAAAGGCAGACATAGGTATTAAGTCGATTACATCGACCCCAGTGCATAACTGGTACTTAATTTATCGACCCCGAAAGGATGAAAGGCAAAGTTGACCTCGGCGGAATTTGAACTCACAACGTAACGACAGACGAAATACGCCTACGCATTTCGCCCGGCATGCTAACGTTTCTGCCAGTGGCACCTTTGCCGGTGGCATGTAAAAAGCACCATTCAAGTGTGACCAATGCCAGTGCTGCCTGACTGGCACCTGTGCCGGTGACACGTAAAACGCACCATTTGAACATGGTTGATACCAGTGCCACCTGACTGGCACCCGTGCCAGTGGCACATAAAAGGTATCTAGCTGTGGAAACCTTGCCGAATCAGATTGGAGTCTGATGCAGTCTCTCAGCTTGCCAATCCGCAGTCAAACCGTCCAACCCATGCCAGCATGGAAAACGGATGTTAAACAATGATGATGAAGATGATTGTCACTATATTTCTCTTGAAGTACACTGCCATTGTTTTAATTAATCTCGAAAATAAGGAAGAATTCAGTAAAACAACATTGACATTATTAAGCTGGTGTTTGCAACATTGCTGATGCTGAGACCCCCTACGGTCATGACTGACCATGGGATTGCACCTAGAAAGTTACCCTCCCAGGCACAAGTCCAGGCAAGGTTGTTTATGTAAGACCAGCAGTCGCCCATGCATACTGGCCTCCCCTCTCCACACCACTGATGTTATCCAAGAGAACAGCAAAGGGGCCGATACAACTTGGCACCTGTGAGATCGCAACTCATTTCTACAGCTGAGTGAACTGGAGCAACGTGAAATAAAGTGTCTTGCTCAAGAACACAACACGCAGCCCCGTCCGGGATTTGAACTCACAACCTCACGATCGTAAGCTCGACGCTCTAACCACTGAACCACGCGCCTTCACATTAACATGAAATTTTGATGGACAGTTTCGATTAAGATTACATTAGCTCTTTAACATTTAAACCAGCCATTTCTGTCCAAAATACTCTACCTGTTTTACGTTCAAACTGGCCAGATCTGACCTTTCACCCCAGCCCTACAATATCATTCTAAACTTAGCAGTTACCTCTTCAAAATGTCAGTGCTGTTAGCAGGTGACCGCCATCAAACCCTACCAGTGATCTGTAAAGAAATAAAAATCAATGAACTCCATCATTGCCTTATGAAAACAAGACATTTGTACTACAGAGCCAGGGCCGGTATCGAAAGGGTTAACTATGTCCATTCTGTTGCAAGCTTCCAAGCCAAATCTCCAGTTTGAAGGTAACATTCTCCGACCTCCAGCAATGGCCATGATCGGTTGGTGCTTTTTATGTGCCACCGGCAGTTACATATTAATCTCTACTGAATCACTAAATCCTGTTTTTGATATAAATGGTCACAGTTCAGTACACATAAGCACAGACACTGAGACATAGATACAACTTAATCTGTAGCATGGTTTAACATCTTGAGAACCTTTTAACAATGTCCATTCTGTGGCAAGCTTCCAAGCCAAATCTCCAGTTTGTAGGTAACTTTCTCCGACCTCCAGCAATTCTCAGACGGCCCTGCAAAGTGCCACAGGTACTGCTTTCCCTCCAGAATAGAAAAATCACACACACACAGATCAAATGATCAGATTCCAGTAGATTGAGGGATAAAATATTTATTCCATATGTTGATAGGTGTTCTGTAATCTGCATCCAATTACATCACCTGCACAAAAGCATCCAACACACATTAGTGTTGGTGCTGTAACTGGGCGCATATTATGAAACAGCTGTCGATATATGGGATAAATATTTTAAACTTTTTAGCATTTAAACTGGCCATATCCAGCCAAAATATTCTCCCTGTTTTGTGTTCATCTAGCCAGATCCAACCTCTCACACCTACCCTATAATGTTAGTCTATAAGATATATTACAGCGTAGGAGTGGCTGTGTGGTAAGTAGCCTGCTTACCAACCACATGGTTCCGGGTTCATTCCCACTGCGTGGCATCTTGGGCAAGTGTCTTTTACTATAACCTCGGGCCGACCAAAGCCTTGTGAGTGGATTTGGTAGACAGAAACTGAAAGAAGCCCATCGTATATATGTATATATATATGTATGTGTGTGTATATGTTTGTATGTCTGTGTTTGTCCCCCCAACATCGCTTGACAACCGATGCTGGTGTGTTTACATCCCCCATAACTTAGCAGTTCGGCAAAAGAGACCGATAGAATAAGTACTAGGCTTACAAAGAATAAGTCCTGGGGTCGATATGCTCGACTAAAGGCGGTGCTCCAGCATGGCCACAGTCAAATGACTGAAACAAGTAGAAGAGTAAAAAAAGAGTATGATATAGTCAACAAGGTTACAAGATAATGCAGGATGAATTCAAATCAGTGTGAATAAGCATTACTTTTGACAATGATCTGAATGCTAAAGGGTCAAATCATCAGACTGGACCAAAATGAACCCTTAAGACAGTGCTTTTCAAACTTTTTGCTGGTGCGGAACCCTAAGGAAACATTCCACTGGCTTGAGGAACCCCTGCAGTGGAGAAGGCTAGCCACTGGATTTGGCTAAAAAGAGACGATGAGCGATGGCTAGAAGTATATTGAGTTCTTCATAACCAGCTGATCTAGCAAACGGGGCCTCATATCAGTGAGGGGGGGCCCGGTGCACATTGATGCCCTCGAGAGGTAGGCCCCGAAACGGCGCGCATTCTCTCCTGATGACCCCATACACTAGCTAGCTTCCGGTATACGGAGCTTTTAACTGGTAGCACTTGCATGTGCAAGTTGTTTGCAAGACATCTAAGATTGTCTTATGCACACATATCTGCACAGGAGAATTAAAAATTACTGTCGATTTTAGCGTTTTTGTAACTTCTTGCGGAACCTCTGGACTGTACTGGCGGAATCCTAATGTTCCGCGAAACCCTGGTTGAAAACCACTGCCTTAAGGGTTAATCCATCAACTGAAATGCTCATTTGACCACATTGCTTCAAATCAATTTTATATTATCTCATGATTTTGACGATGTGATAGTCTATGTTTAGAATGACATTGTAGGGTAGGTGTGAGAGACCAGTTTGAACATGAAACAGATATTTGGGACAGATGGGCTAAATGGATGCCCAGAAGATGACCATCAAGGAGAAGAAGGGTCTGGTGACTTAAAGATCCTGCAAATGGACAGAGATTTAGAGTCATATTACTCGAAGCCTTTGACAAAATAGAAGGGGATATAGCTTCACATGGTATAGAAGACAACTGGAGGTTCCTACAGGACAACCTGCTAAGGGCCACTGACCAGATCTGTGGATGGTGCAAAGTCCCCTCCCGACCCAAAATAACGTGGTGGTGGAACAATGTTGTTTACAGGGCTATTAGACAAAAGAAACAGGCTTGAAAGAACGGTGGTAGCAGGGAAGTGTATCAGACTGCCAGAAGGGAAGCTAGGAGGCAGGTATATTTAGCCAGAGGGGAAGCAGATAAGAAAAAAATTGCCAATGTTCTGTGCCGTGAGGATGAAAGACTTGAGGTATTTTGTGTTGCAAGACAGTGTGTCAGAGAGAATCGTGATGTGGTAGGAGGGAAATGTGTTCGCATGGATGATGGCTCACTTGCACTGAATGAGGATGCAAAGAGAGAGGTTTGGAGACGCCACTATGAAAGGTTGCTGAATAAAGAAAATGGATGGGATAAAGAGAGTCTGCCGAACGTCGACCCAACAGAGAGACCAGCTATCCGAGTTGACAGTTCATTGGTAGTTAAGGCAATTAAAAGCATGAAGACAGGGAAAGTCCCAGGCCCATCAGGAATTACTGCAGAGATGCTCGAAATATCTGGCAGTGTCGGCTATAGCCTAGTCACCCGTATAGTTAACCAGGTGATACACGAAGGAGTCATACCCAATGACTGGTGTAGCTGCATAATAGTCAACTGGTACAAAGGTAAGAGGTATCAAGCTGTTGGATCAGATAATGAAGGTTATGGAGAGGGTCATAGCCCAACTGATTAGGGAGAGAGTCAGCTTGGATGAGATGCAGTTTGGTTTTGTGCCAGGGAAAAGCGCCACTGATGTCATATTTCTGGTAAGACCGCTGCAGGAGAAATACCTAGCCAAAGATAAGCCCCTGTACCTGGCTTTTGTTGACATGGAGAAAGCCTTTGACAGGGTCCACCGATCCCTTATCTGGTGGTCAATGAGGAAACTAGAGATAGATGAATGGTTAGTGAGAGCTGTGCAAGCCATGTACAGGGATGCTGTAAGTAAGGTGAGGGTTGGCAACGAGTACATTAAAGAATTCAGGGTAGACGTTGGGGCCCACCAAGGCTCAGTCCTCAGCCCCCTCCTATTTATCATAGTCCTCCAAGCAATAACGGAGGAATTTAAGACAGGATGCCCCTGGGAGCTACTCTGTGCTGATGACCTTGCTCTAATTGCTGAGTCACTATCAGAACTAGAGGCGAAGTTTCAAGTGTGGAAACAAGGATTAGAATCGAAGGGCCTTAGAATCAACCTAGCTAAAACCAAAGTCCTAATATGTAGGAAGGCAGGCAAACCACAAATCCCTTCAGGTAGATGGCCCTGCTCAATCTGTAGTAGAGGTGTAGGTAGAAGCTCTATAAGATGCACCCAGTGTAAGCTATGGACACATAAGAGGTGCAGTAATATCAAAGGGAGGCTAACGGGGAAGATAGTTTTTGCATGTGGCAGATGCTCAGGAACAATAAACACTGAAAATGTGCAGAGAACAACTTCCACCACATTCCAGGGAGAGAAACTAGAATTGGTTGATAGCTTCTGTTATTTAGGGGACCAAGTCAGTAGCGGAGGTGGGTGCGCTGAAAGTGTAGCTGCTAGAATAAGAAAAGCTTGGGTAAAGTTCAGAGAGCTCTTACCTCTGCTGGCGACAAAAGGCCTCTCGCTCAGAGTAAAAGGTAGACTGTATGATGCTTGTGTATGAACAGCCATGCTATATGGCAGTGAAACATCGGCTGTGACTGCTGAGGACATGCGTAAGCTCGTGAAGAATGAAGCCAGCATGATCCGATGGATGTGTAATGTCTGTCCAAACTCGACAGAGTGTAGGTACCTTGAGAGAAATGTTGGACCTAAGAAGCATCCAACCTGGGTTCTCATTCGTAAGGTATTTCTCGATGTTGTTGTTGTTATTATTATTATTCAGGTCACTGCCTGGAATCGAAGTCAGAATCTTGGGGTTTGTAGCACGTGTTCTTAACCACTACGTAGTGGTTAAGAGTGGACATATGTCATAGTAGTTAAGGGCACGGGCTACTAACTCCAAGATTCCGAGTTTGATTCCAGGCAGTGTCCTGAATAATAATAATAATAATAATAATAATAATAATAATAAAAATGATAACAATAAAAATGATAATAATAATAATAATAAAAATGATAATGATAATAATAGTAACGATAATAATAATGATAATGATAATAATAATAATAACAACAACATCGAAAAATATCTTAGGAATGAGAATCCAGGTTCGAAATTTCCTCCAAGATACTTAAAGAAGGCTGGAGGGTATATCAGCTGAAATGTGTTAACAACAAACAAGATGAGGACAAATATCCGTCAATTGTAAATAATTCAAATGAATCTTAATTGTATTTTATATATACACACACATAGAAAGAGAGAAAGAATGTTAGTTATATTTCTTTACTACCCACAAGGGGCTAAACACAGAGGAGACAAACAAGGACAGACAAACGGATTAAGTCGATTACATCGACCCCAGTGCGTAACTGGTACTTATTTAATCGACGCCGAAAGGATGAAAGGCAAAGTCGACCGACCTCGTCGGAATTTGAACTCAGAACGTAACGACAGGGGAAATACCTATTTCTTTACTACCCACAAGGGGCTAAACATAGAGGGGACAAACAAGGACAGGCAAAGGGATTAAGTCGATTACATCGAGCCCAGTGCGTATCTGGTATTTATTTAATCGACCCCGAAAGGATGAAAGGCAAAGTCGACCTCGGTGGAATTTGAACTCAGAACGTAACGACAGACGAAATACCGCAAAGCATTTCACCCGGCGCGCTAACGTTTCTGCCAGCTCGCCGCAATAAGAATGTTAGGTTATAGCCAGTTCATAGTGTTACACAGGGTTTCGCTTTCATAAAACGCGTCACTTCTCACACGTCTCGTCCAACCCTTAATGCCTGGTGACCCGTAACCTTTGTTGAAGTCGGAGGAAGAAAAGGCTTCGTGGTTAGTTTTTCTGACATAGGACAAGAGAGGAAAAGTCAAGCGCAAGGAATTGTCTCCCTTAGACCACTATCTGGAATCCACTCACCCTGCTTCCGTATCCTAGGATTTCAGTAGGAATCGCCCGAAGTGTAAACAGGGTCCGAAGGGTTCTGTCCCTGGAATTTAAGATGTTCCTTGGAGCTTTTCGGTTTGACCGGCAGTTTTTAAAATAATTTCCACGTAACTAAACACTTTTAAACTTCGTATACTGGTAGAATGAGTTTATAAAACATCTTTTTCTCTTGGCTTTATTGAGAGAATTCTATAGTTTGTAAGATATTTGTTGTTTTTTTTTCTTCAATTTCTGCAATTTCAACCAATCAATGACGTCTATTGAGGTAAAAAAACATTCTGTGCCGTATGAATATGTCCCTCGTTTAAGAAACAGATTGGGTTTATTTACATTTGTGAAGAAAAAAAGATACCCTTCCCTCCACACCTAACCCTAAAACAGATTGAAATGCAACAGATCGATACTAGAGTCATAATTATGGGTGACAATTTCATATGACACCGCTAGAAAAAAAACTGCCGCTCAAACGGAAAAGATCATATTCCTTTACTTCAGACCCTATATTATCCGAAATTTATAGTATTATATGACCATCACGGCTGATTTTACCAGTTGGTAAGATCAGCCGTTATGGATGTTTTATACTATAAATTTCAGAAAATATACCCTAACTCCGACTTATGGTCCCTTAGACGACTCACACACCTATAATAGATTATATTTAAAGGGCACATGTATTTTCTTGTTGAATTTTCTATCACGGAACAGTGTATATATATATATATATATATATTATATATATATATAATTTATATAAATAAGGATAAGTTCGTTATTTAAAATACTGATCTTATCATGTGGCTAGGATGGGAATAAAAACCTTTATTATTAATATAATTATATAGATAGATAGAATATATAACTTTATAAGTATATTATATTATAAATATACTTATAAAATTATATATTTTCTTAATTTTTTGTTTGCCTTAATTGGTTATTACATACTGACTACTTGATAAAATCAATTATATCTATATATATAAAACTGTAGTTGTGTGAGTGTCTGTCCCCTTCGATTTAGATTCCTAACTACTCCCACATTTTGCGGTGCAGTTTAACCAAATTCGGGTATCTTATAGTTGTGATTCATACCGAGCCCGTCTGGCTATTAGCGCGCGTTTACGATGAGTCTACGATTTTAAAAATAATTTAACATAATTTTTTGTTCCATTTTAATGCATAATTTTTCGTGTGTCAATGGCGGCGGAGTTGGCGTCCATGGTCACACCTGCACCTGTTTGCTTCTCCCCCTTCTTCCTTCCCTCGTGAAGCTGTGGGGAAGGGAGTGTAAGGAAATCAACGTCGTAATGCGTTGTCAAGGAGACCAGCGTTCTTTTAGAACAACGACTTCATGGCTTGAAGACACCAAAACAGAAATGGCTAAGAAAGCCCGAATTGGCATCTATAAGGGAAGTAACTCTCTAAAAATGCTTATATAGTTATTTCCCTTACAAACCCGAGCAACGCCGGGCGATACTGCTAGTATATATATATATATATATATATATATTGTGGTGCATCTGAGCACTGTATACAATAATTTCATTGTTATTATTATTATTATTATTTATTTTTACACACACACACACACACACACACATACATACATACATACAACTGCAGCGTGGAAGGTGTTTATATATTTCTTTACTACCCACAAGGGGCTAAACAGAGAGGGGACAAACAAGGACAGACAAACGGATTAAGTCGATTATATCGACACCAGTGCGTAACTGGTACTTAATTTATCGACCCTGAAAGGATGAAAGGCAAAGTCGACCTCGGCGGAATTTGAACTCAGAACGTAACTGCAGACAAAATACGGCCAAGCATTTCGCCCGGCGTGCTAACGTTTCTGCCAGCTCGCCGCCTTGGAAGGTGTTTATAATCCATTTAAGAAACGCATAAAAACCGTTAGATTCACATCAACATTTAAATTTAATTTGCCAAAATATTTTTGTCGCTTTGAGATTGCGACGTGTTCACCGACAAAATTCCGTGTGTATATATATTTAATATATACACAGCCGAAATTGCGAGGATGATCTGGTTCTTGACTGAAGATTGAAGGCTTCGAATTTCTCGTCCGTGTTTTTTGTATCGTCTTCTAAATGTTTTACGTTCTTGTCCCAGTTTGTATTTTTCTACATATAATATATATATATCACTTGATTTCAAATTTTCCCAAAGTGAAAGCCAAACTGAAAAGATCTTAATTCATTTTAATGGAATACTTTTCCAACAGTGGAAGACGGCATCATCATCATTCCATAAGATGTGTTTTATGGCGAGAAAAATATTGTAGAACTAGCAGTATCGCCCGGCGTTGCTCGGGTTTGTTTCGACCCTTTAGAATTGGAATTTTTGAAAAGTAAACATTTTGCATTATGTAGCTTGTTTATTCTCTTTAAGTGAACATTTTTCTGGTTGAAATACACCGAAAAATGGTGACACAGCAGTCAAAAAATCGTAAAAATTAGGGATTTTCATAGAAAAAAAGCACCTCTTTGATGTAAATAATATTTGGTGTTAACATGGTCCGATTTGAATTTTTTCTTCTACAGAAGAAAGAGTAAGCCTTCTTCTATCATACTCTCAATTTTGGTCAACTTGCGCCTCAGGGGTCTCGGAGGAGATAGTGTTAGTTGAAGGCTACCAAATCTGCCATACACAGACAACTTCAGCTTTATATATAAAGATGACAAAGAAACGAGGAATATTGTCGTGGGATGTGCTTGAAACAAGTTTTATCTCCTTTAAAACACCTTTTCGACTTAAAATTGTTTTGAAATTATAAGCAGAAACAAATTACAGATTTGGGAGTGTGTCTGTATTATAAAACTATGATTAAATAAAAATTTCGAAAACGGGACAAAAATTTAGAATTTCAGGATCCAGCAATGTTTATGTAAATTTAAAACAACGAATTTCGCTGTTGTTTTTCAGTTGTGTTTTATTTTCTGCTGGAAAATAAAGGAATTGCGGATTATAATGGTGATCGCCGATTTCCAGTTTTCCCCCCCCCCTTCTAGCCTTCAAGGCTTTTCCCCATCGTTTTTACATGAGTTGTGTAAAAAACAAAAAAACAAAAAAAAAAAAACAGGATCTTTTCGGTTTGACCGGCAGTTTTTAAAAAATAATTTCCACGTAACTAAACACTTTTAAACTTCGTATACTGGTAGAATGTGTTTATAAAACATCTTTTTCTCTTGGCTTTATTGAGAAAATTCTATGGTTTGTAAGATATTTGTTGGGGTTTTTTTCTTCAATTTCTGCAATTTCAACCTATGGGATCTTTTCGGTTTGAATGGTTGTTTTTTCTAGCGGTGTCATATGAAATTGTCACCCATAATTATAACCCTAGTATCGATCTATTGCATTTCAATTTGTTTTAGGGTTAGGGGTGAGGTTAGGGTTAGAGGTGGAGGAAGGGTATCTTTTTTCTTCACAAATGTAAATAAACCCAATCTGTTTCTTAAACAAGGGACATATTCATACAGCACGGAATGTTTTCACCCCAAATGGAGGTCAGCGATTGGTTAAAATTGCCGAAATGCTCGATTTTAAAGTGGAAATATGTTACAACATATAGAATTTTCTCAATAAAGCCGAGAAAAAATGATGTTTTATAAACACATTCTACCAGTATACGAAGTTTAAAAGTGTTTAGTTTACTAGAAATTGTGTTGACATCTGCCGTTCAAAAGGAAAAGATCCCATGCATACATACATACTTACATACACACACACACACACACACACACACATACATACATACATGGTGGCTGCCCCCTCGTTATCGAGTATGGCCATTGCACGAAGCTTAATCAATGTTGTTATCGTGCAATGCCTGTGCAAGAATTTTTTTAAAGTGAGGAAAGGCTGTGCACTGAGTCAATCATACATGCATGCATGCATACATACATGCATACAAACATATATACATACGTGCATGTATGCATACATACATACATACATACATGCATGCATACATACATACATGCATATAAACATACATACATACAAACGTACATACATACCTACGAACGTACATACATACATACATGCATGCATACATACATGCATACAAACATACATACATACATAACATACATACATACATGCATACAAACATACATTCATACATACATGCATACAAACATGCATACATACATACATGCATACATACATACATACAAACATATATACATACGTACATACATGCATACAAACATACATACATACAAACATGCATGCGTACATGTATACATACATACATGCATACATAGATACATGCATGCATACATACAAACATACATACAAACATGCATACATGCATCCATACATACAGACAGACAGACAGGTAGTGTGCGTTTGTCTCCCACCACTTAACGATGTTGGTTTGTTGATGTCCCCGTATGCTAGTGAATGAGCAAAAAGAGTGGCCAGTATACAGTTTGAGACCCGTTAACGAAAATGAAAATAACACCCAGTCTACAAAGTTTGAAAAAAATGTGTAAGAAACGATTATCTAAAAAAAAAAAATTGAGCAAACGGAAGGACTTTCGGAAAATTCACACGATCCGATTTCTTCCCTCATAATTTCCAGGAAAAATATTTTTCCACACAGATTTCTTAATACTCATAATCTACGCCTTTTGAAAGAGGTTTCTGTAAAATTTCATCAAAAGATATTCATTTTCCTGAGGGATAAAAACGGATCATGTGAATTTTTTTTCTCTTTCCTATTAATTTTCTACACATTTTTTTACACCTGGTAGGCTGGTTTTTTTGGTTTTTTTTTTTTCGTTAACGAGTCTCAAACTGTATATTGACCAAAAGAGTTGGAGAGAATAAGTACAAGATTTTAATAAACGAATAAACAATGAAATGGGTTGATTTATTCGATTAATCTCTTCAAAGCGGGGTCCCAGCATTTCCTCAGTTCAACAACGAAAACGGTAAAGAGAAAAAGTTTACTAGTATGAGTTATCGCCCTTCCACTGATAACCTACAAAACTATCGCAATTCGGCGACGAAATTCTGTATCGCTTTGACATTTACTTCGAGTTACATCCATTTCAACCTCCTCCTCCTCCTCATCATCATCATCCTAGTCAGGTGTCGCACTATGCGATGCTGTGGTCATCACGATGTCTCGCCACCTTCGGATCTTTTCGGTTTGAACGGCAGTTTTTAAAATAATTTCCACGTAACTAAACACTTTTAAACTTCGTATACTGGTAGAATGTGTTTATAGAACATCTTTTTCCCTTGGCTTTATTGAGAAAATTCTATGGTTTGTAAGATATTTGTTGTTTTTTTTCTCTTCAATTTCTGCAATTTCAACCAATCAATGACGTCTGTTGAGGTGAAAACATTCTGTGCCGTATGAAAATGTCCCTCGTTTAAGAAACAGATTGGGTTTATTTACATTTCTGAAGAAAAAAAGATACCCTTCCCCCACCCCGAACCCTAAAACAGATTGAAATGCAATAGATCGATACTAGGGTCATAATTATGGGTAACAATTTCATATGACACCGCTAGAAAAAACTGCCGTTCAAACCGAAAAATCCCCGCCTTCTCCTGTCCTCTACCCCATGGACAGCTGAGAATAAAGACAATTCTGTAGCTGTGAGATCTTTCAGCCAAGAAATGGCTAGTCTGCCTCTTTTACGTCTGCCGTTCCCCTTGCCAGTTATGATCGTTCACTCAAGTCCATCCCGGTGCATGACGAGGCCAAAGAACCGTAGCTTCTGCTTCGTGATGTTTCGCCAAAGTGTCATCACGCAACCGAGCTTTTCTAGTGCCCAGTTGTTCGTCCTTCTCTCCTCCGTCCACGAGACTCTAAGGCAGTGGTTTTCAACCAGGGTTCCGCCAGTACAGTCCAGGGGTTCCGCAAGAAGTTACAAAACTGCTAAAATCGGCAGTAATCTTTAATTCTCCTGTGCAGATATGTGTGCATAAGACTATTAAATTATTGCACAGGGGTTCCCCGAGCCAGTGAAATGTTTCCTTGGGGTTCCGCTCCAACAAAAAGGTTGAAAAGCACTGCTCTAAGGACTCTGCAGTAACACCACATTTCAAAAGCGCTCACTCTTTTCTCGTCTGCCTTCAACATTGTCCACGACTCGCAGCCATACGTCGCAATAGAGAAAGCGGCAGCCCGCAGTAGCCCTGTCTTCAAACCTTCTCAAAACACGTAAAATATATTAAATTGAGTTTCCATTTATTTATTGAGGTGTCAAAGTTTCCATCTCATAAACACGACAGGTCACTCGATGCCACTAAATTCTGCCAGCTTAGATACAGAAAATATGAATTAAATGTGTTTTTTGTTTTAAGATAATACCTTTTGAAATGTGAGAGAAACAAGTCTATAATTTTTAATTTTAGACCTTCTACTTCATTTGTGTATATGTGTACCCATTTAACCCATAAAGTGTTAGGATTTGCATTTACATAGCATGGACTGCTGGGCACATTTTTTGGATCTTTTCCTTTTGATGGACGGAATTTTGTAGTTAACTAAACAATTTGAAACTTCGTATACTGGTAGAATGTGTCAAAAGAAAACATTATTGTAAACAAACTTGAAAACAAAATTGTAATTTGTAAGTTTAATGTAGTTTAATTCTTCGAATTTTAACCAATGAAATACCAGCATTTGAGCTCAAATCATTTGCTGCGTCTATTGAGACTACCATGCACATATGAAAAAAAACATAAAGTTGTTGAAATATCTTCTTAGTATATAATAGTGGCAAGTTTTACATCATTTAAAAGTTCATTAGTTGAATTATTAGTCCTCCTGCATTCTGGGAGACATCGGAGTGTTTGAGTAACATTAGACCCCAACAAACGCCCATGCATCTATCTGGGTCATGATCGTGGCTTGTCGACCTGTGTCTGATGACTACGATCGTGGCCCGTTGCGTTTTATGTGTTATGACAACAGTTTTACATTTAGTGGAAACTGTGGACTGTCAAGCCAACGATTGCACTCATGTGTGAAGTATTGGAAAACTTTTTGGCTCCCAGCATCAAATAGAAAAATGCACAAGAAATTATGGAAACCCATTTGCGCTGAGAAAACAATTCTTAATTTTACTATTCATAGATATACAACTTATATTAAATTAATTGCAGCGTGGAAGGTGTTTGTAAGCCCTTTAAGAAACACACAAAAGCCGTTCGATTCACTTCAACATTTAAGTTTAATTTCTCAAAATATTTTCTTCGCTTTAAGACCGCGACCTGTTCACTGACAAAAATCCGTGCTGCATCTCCTTTGTCAGTGAACAGGTCGCGGTCTTAAAGCGAAGAAAATATTTTGACAAATTAAACTTAAATGTTGAAGTGAATCGAACGGCTTTTGTGTGTTTCTTAAAGGGCTTACAAACACCTTCCACGCTGCAATTGTTTTCGTTCCAGCACACGATCTCAGATCAAATCACTTGCTATGCGAGTACATCTCCTTATATTAAATTACTGTTTTATTTGTGAGGCCATTTTTCTTTCTCTTCGTTTAGGTGTTTGACATTTACTTTGAATTATAGCCATTTCAACCTTCTCATCATCATCATCACCACCACCACCATCATCACCATCACCACCATCATCATCATCATCATCCTAGTCAGGTTTCAAGTTCATTAGTTGAACTATTAGTCCTTTAGCATTCTGGGAGACATCGGAGCGCTTGAGTGACATTAGACCTCCCTCAACAAATGCCCATGCATCTATCTGGGTCACGATCGTGGCTTGTCGACCTGTGTCTGACGACCACGATCATCTTTGGACGGTTTCAAATCTGAATGAGGGTGAAAAGTTTCTCACCTTTGTCATCACTCAACTTGGTAGAAAATAATGGTGAAATCTCCCTTCAAATCACATCCTACTATCTTTATTCTTTATTTTTGTTTTGTTTTGTTTTTCGTGTTTGGTGTGTACACTAAAGATCAGTTGTGGACAACCTGCAGCCCACGGGATTTTTTGAGCAACGCTCCAAACAAAAAATTACCTTTGTAGCATAGCTGATATCCTCACTGTTTGAGAGATATATCAGAAATGATCTTGTGTTAGATAACAACCATCTTCGGCTATTTTGACCCTGTTGTGTCCACTGCTCTGATTGGTTGGCATTTGGTAAGCAAGCTACTTACCACACAGCCACTCCAGTATGTATGTGTGGATCTATAAATATTTAAACGAGGAAACAAAATCCTTAATTACAACAATGTAATATGATAGGCATTTCAAACAGCAGCTGTTAACCGAGTAGAAAGAATGAAAGAGTTGTAGGCGAGGGTGGATCATAGTTTTTGTTTCTTTAGTGTTATTCACAAATATCTCTTATCATCATTTTTATAAAATCGAACTCAGGTGTTACAATATTTCATTATGTTGCCACTAAAATATCAGATCATGAACGTGGGTGTATGTATATGGCCTAGTGGCTAAGAAATTTGCTTTAAACCTGCATGGCTTTAGTCTTAATCTCCCTGTGTGGTACCTTAGCCAACTATCTTATATGTTAGTTTCATCTGTTATTTCTTTATTGCCCACAAGGGGTTAATCATAGAGGGGACAAACAAGGACAGACAAAGGGATTAACCCTTTCGTTACCAACCCAGCTGAAACCGGCTCTAGCTCTTTAGTACAAATGTTTTGTTTTCATAAGTTTTGAATTAAAATCTTCCACCAAACCTTAGTCACAATTTATATTCCTAACATTAGCTTAATGATAACTTAGTTATTTTACTAAATTCTTTGTTATATTTAAAGTAATTGAAAGAAACACAGAGCATCTCAAAATAAATACAGTAACAAAAGGGTTAAGTCGATTACCTCGACCCCAGTGCGTAACTGGTGCTTATTTAATCGACCCCGAAAGGATGAAAGGCAAAGTCGACCTCGGCGGAATTTGAATTCAGAACGTAACGGCAGACGAAATACCTATTTCTATTTCTTTACTACCCACGAGGGGCTAAACACAGAGAGGACAAACAAGGACAGACAAACGGATTAAGTCGATTACATCGACCCCAGTGCGTAACTGGTACTTATTTAATCGACCCCGAAAGGATGAAAGGCAAAGTCGACCTCAGCGGAATTTGAACTCAGAACGTAACGGCAGACAAAATACCTATTTCTTTACTACTTACCATGGGCTAAACATAGAGGGGACAAACAAGGACAGACATAGGTATAAGTTGATTAGATCGACCCCAGTGCGGAACTGGTACTTAATTTATCGACTCCGAAAGGATGAAAGGCAAAATCAACCTCGGCGGAATTTGAACTCACAACGTAACGGCAGACAAAATACCGCTAAGCATTTCGCCCAGCGTGCTGACGTTTCTGCCAGCTCGCCGCCTTATTCTACCTTGGCAGAATTTGAACTCAGAACGTAGTGACAGGTGAAATACCTATTTCTTTACTACGCGCGAGAGGCTAAACACAGAGGGGACAAACAAAGACAAATGGATTAGGTTGATTACATCGATCCCCCTGTGCGAAGCTGGTACGTATTTAATCGACCCCGAAAGGATGAAAGGCAAAGTCGACCTCGGCGGAATTTGAACTCAGAACGTAATGGCAGACAAAATACCGCTAAGCATTTCACCCGGCGTGCTAACGTTTCTGCTACCTCGCAGTTTCATTTGTATTAGGTGTGGGCGTGGCTGTGTGCCGAGAAGTTTGCTTCCCAGCAACACTGTTCCCCTCCCACACCTCCACACACCCTTCCACATTGCTCGGTGGTCAGCCTGACATGCGCTCACACTGCACCTTGTTTTCCTATCTCCTGACTTTCATTTACGTTTGTTGTCCTAAGGCTTAACCCTTCACACGCCAGCTTAACCTAACTTGTCCTTTTCATCAAAAGACACCTGTTGTTATTTTTGTTGTTTGTATTTGTAATTGTGAAGCTTTTTCTCATTTTCTCATTTTTTTTTTTTTGGATGTCCTTAGCTTACATTCATGGAAAGCTATGAATGTTCTGTCCTGGCTTTCCTGTCCGTCTTTGTATTCTCCATCTGTCTGTATATTTTTATTGTCATCCATTACATTCTTGTTCCATTTTTTGGATCTATATGTATATATATATATATATCACACATGCATATATATATGTTGCTCCATCTATACCGGATGTCGCTTCTCCCACCACCATTATAGGTGTCTACTCTTCGAACCCCCCCTTCAATACGCTATTTCACCATGCATTACCCCTCTCTCGATATCCTACATTCTACTTGCCTAGAACCTGTCATCATTTCTCTGAACCACCCCTCCCCTGGTGCTCCCCTCTATTTCTGCACCCCCCCCACACATAAAAGCACCATCCGAACGTGGCCGATGCCAGACCCCTCTGGCACCTGTGCAGGTGGCACGTAAAAAGCACCCACTACACTCGCGAGTGGTTGGCGTTAGGAAGGGCATCCAGCTGTAGAAACACTGCCAGACTAGACGGAGCCTGGGGCAGCCCCGAGCTCCCCAGACCCCGGTCGAAACCGTCCACCCGTGCTAGCGCGGAAAACGGACGTTAAACGATGATGAGATGATGATGATGATATATATATACAAACATGCATATATATACATACATGTATGTATATATATATATATATATATATTTATATATATATATACATACATCATGCCCGTGCCGGTGGCATGTAAAAAGCACCATCTGATCATGACTGTTTGCCAGCCTCGTCTGGCACCCACGATACTCACAGAGTGGTTGGCGTTAGGAAGGGCATCCAGCCGTACAAACATTGCCAGATCAGACTGGGCCTGGTGCAGCCTTCTGGTTTCCCAGACCCCAGTTGAACCGTCCAACCCATGCCAGCATGGAAAGCGGACGCTAAACGAAGATGATGATGATATATGGAAGCACTCCATCGGTTACGACGATGAGGGTTCCGGTTGATCCGAATCAACGGAACAGCCTGCTCGTGAAATTAACGTGTAAGTGGCTGAGCACTCCACAGACACGTGCACCCTTAACGTAGTTCTCAGGGATATTCAGCGTGACACAGAGAGTGACAAGGCCGGTCCTTTGAAATACAGGTACAACAGAAACAGGAAGTAAGAGTGAGAGAAAGTTGTGGTGAAAGAGTACAGCAGGGATCACCACCATCCCCTGCTGGAGCTTCGTGGAGCTTTTAGGGGTTTTTGCTCAATAAACACTCACAACGCCCGGTCTGGGAATCGAAACCGCGAGTCCGCTACCCTAACCACTGGGCCATTGCGCCTCCACTGATGATATATATATACTTATATATGCTTGCAGGTCCACTCATTTATTCAAATTATTCTTCTGGTCTTTTACTTCTTGTCAGGAATTTAGGTTATCACAAACCAATCTAAATATTTATTCCTCCTTGTTTACTAATTACTCTAAATCACATATAATTTGGTTAATTAGCTCTCTTATTTATATATCATTAGTCAACTAGTCAACACGGTGGTTGACTAGGCAGTTTGATTTCAATCTCACTGGAAAGCAAGATAATGGTTGCTGATAAATGCAAAGATTTTCTCTGAAGAATGTACCTTCCAGCATAGATTAGTCATCAAAGACTTTAGGCTAGAAGGATTCCAAGAAATAGAACAATCTGGAAAAGGATTTGGAAGTTTAGGGATCCTTTAAATTGTAAAAGATTTAAGGACACCCTAATTTTGAAATTTAATGAGCAGGAAGAACTGTAGACTTGTACTATAGAGGACAAATGGAAGTTTCTACAGGCCAGATCTGTGGCTGGTGCAAAGTGCCAACCAAACCAAGAATGATGTGGTGGTGGAACGGTGCTGTAGACAAGGCCATTAGAGTGAAAGAGAAACCTGGATGAATGGTGGTAATAGACAAGCAATGTCTGGAATCAAAGGGCTTTCAGGATAATTTAGCAATGACCAAAATCGTAATTAGTAGGAAAACAGACAAATCACTGATTCCTTCAGGGAGATGATCCTGTGTGATATAATAATATAATAATAATGAAATTATTGTATACAGTGCTCAGGTGCACCACAACTTGTCAGAAAGTGTGTATAAAGTGTATGCAGTAATGTACAAATGTCTGGAAAGCGAACAATGTATGAGTCAGATATATGCTTGCGTGTGTATGGAGGGGAGAAAATCAGGTGTAGTGTTGGCGAATCTCAGGAAGCATGGAAGTTTTGAAGGATGCAGTGCTCCGACAACTAACAACTGATGCCGGCAGTTTGTTCCATGCTTCAGCAGCTCTCAGCGTGAAAAAAATGTTTCCTAAAGTCATGGGAGCTGTGCTGCTTTCTGACTTTGTAAATATGTCCACGGGTGCTAGACGGGTGGAGTTTGAAAAGGTGCTCAGAGTTATTGTTTGTAAGATGGTTAATAATTTTATGGGTGTCTGCCAAGTCAGCTGCCAGACGTCGGAGTTTCAATGTGTCCATGCCCAGGGAAGTAAGGCGTTGAAAAGGTGTCAGTAGAAACTCCATTCAATATATCCTGTGCAAGCTATAGGCACATAAGAGATGTAGCAGTATCACTGGAAGATTAACAGAGAAAAATGAGTTTGCAAGTGACAGATACATTAAACACTGGGAATGCACAGAAAATAGACTCCCTATGTCCAGGGAGAAGTCCTTCGAAGGAGTAGACAGTTTCCATTACATAAGAGACTGAGTTAGCAGTGGTAGAGGTTGTTCCAAAAGTATCATCATCATCATCGTTTAACGTCCGTTTTCCGTGCTAGCACGGGTTGGACGGTTCGACCAGGGTCTGGGAAGCCAGGAGGCTGCACCAAGCTCCAGTCTGATCTGGCAGTGTTTCTGCAGCTGAATGCCCTTCCTAACGCCAACTACTCTGTGAATGTAGTGGGTGCTTTTTACGTGCCACCGGTACAGGTGCCAGGGGAGTCTAGCAGCGGCCATGATCAGTAGGTGTTTTTTACATGCCACCAGCACAGAAGCCAGTTAAGGTGGCGCTGGCATCGGATGGTGCTTTTTACGTGCCACCGGTACAGGTATCACAACTACTATTTCCATTTGATATTTATTTCGATGTTCATGTACCTGACTCAATAGGTCTCCTCAAGCACAGCAGGTTGTTCTGAAATCCAAGGTACTTTGAATGGGCTGGGCAAAGTTCAGAGAGCTACTATCTGCTAGTAACAAAGGGCCTCTCCCTCAGAGTGAAAGGCAGATTGTACGGTGCCTGTATATGAATAGCTATGCTACATGGTAGTGAGACATGAACTGTGAGAATAAGATGTGAAGGCATGAAAGAAATGAAGTCAGCATGCTCCACTGGATGTATATACTACAGAATGTGATTTGAAAGAAAAACTGGACATATGAGGCATCAGATGTGGTATGCAAGAGAGAAGACTGCACTGGTATGGTCATGTGATGCACATGGATGAGGATGGTAGCGTCAAGAAGTGCTGATCTCTAATTGTGGAGGGAGTTTGACAAAGGGGTACACCCAGGAAAACATGGGACAAATAATCTTGAAATGTTGGGCCTCACAGAAGGGATGACAAGGGACCAAGACTTCCGGTGGTTTGCTGTGCTCTTGAATCATGGCCGATGCCAGCGCCGCCATGACTGGTTTCCGTGCCGATGGCACGTAAAAAACACCATCTGAATCGTGGCCGATGCCAGTGCTGCCTTGACTGGCTTCCGTGCCGGTGGCATGTAAAATGCACCAATCCGATCGTGGCCATTGCTAGCCTCGCCTGGCACCTGTGCCGGTGGCACGTAAAAAGCACCCACTACACTCACGGAGTGGTTGGCGTTAGGAAGGGCATCCAGCTGTAGAAACACTGCCAGATCAGACTGGAGCCTGGTGCAGCCTTCTGGCTTCCCAGACCCCCGGTCGAACCGTCCAACCCATGCTAGCATGGAGAACGGACGTTAAATGATGATGATAGATATTAAGCAAACTGTGTAAAAAACACCCAGTACAATGGTTAGTATTAGGAGGTCATCAAACCGTTGAAACCAGGGAAAAACCGTGCCAATGGCATCTAGGCAGCTCCTATGAAACTGTCCAACCCATGTCAGTATAGAAAACAGACATTAAATAATGATGATGATGATGATGATACTACACACATATGATGAGCTGCCACACAGTTTCCAGCACCCAAATTCAACCACAAGGCACTGGTCAGCTCAGTGCTGTAGCAGAAAATATTTACCCAAGATGCCATGTAGTGGGACTGACCCTGAAACCATATGGTTGCAGAGCGAACTTCGTAACCACACAGCCATGCCTGCAACAGGAAAACACAAAAAGAAAAAAAAAAAGAAATCTAAGAGTGACCCCCCCAAATCCTGTTGTCCGAAGAGGACATCAGTCTTAGCCTCTGACCCACAACTTCAAAGAATGAGATAAAAAAAAAAAAAACTCCAAAAAACATTACAGAAAATAATTTTATTTAAGGCAATTCGAAAGCAGTGTTGGTCAAGATTCAATGTTCATGGAATGTAGTTTTTGTTTTTAGTTGTTTGTCGTTCTCTTTGTTCAGTATGAAAGGCTGAGAGTTGTGATCAAGTGCCAAGTGATATTTTATTTATATACTGATGTATGTCGTACCACTCATTCTTACATGTGATATACATATGTACTAAGACTGTTGTCTAATCATTAGTTAGTTAGTTAGTTAGTTAGTTAGTTAGTTAGTTAATTTTTTGGCTCAAAAAGCCAAAAGCAAGGCCATGTAGAGGGACATGGAGTTATGTACAGGGTGGTGTTCATGTAAAGGGTTCAGGCCATTTGTGGTCAAGGGAGACTTTGAACCGAACAGTCATCGGTTGGGTAGGACTCTCCTCAACACCAACACTGACAGAATAAGCATGGACACACAGACATTTTATGTCAGAACAATAAAAAGATAGCGGAATGTTTGTATGGAGGTCACTGTGGAACATATCTTCAGTTTCTTTTAAAATATTAAATATTATTATATACACTGGAATGCTTAACCACCTTTTCATTTTTACAATATATACACACACATTATATATATATATATTATATTATATAATATATATATATTATATATATATATATATATATATATATATATATATATATATGTATATATATATATATATATATATATATATATGTATGTATATATATATATGTATATATATATATATATACACATACACTAGCTGATGGAGGTGCAATGGCCCAGTGGTTAGGGCAGCGAACTCGCGGTTTTAGGATTGCGGTTTCGATTCCCAGACCGGGCATTGTGAGTGTTTATTGAGCAAAAACACCTAAATTTCACATATCGGGTATTGGTTGATCTGAGGCTATCACAGAGGACACTCACCTAAAGTACCGTGCTGTTGGATGGAACTCAGTATCATAGAATTCCAAACTTAACTTCATAACCACACAGCCGTGCTTGCATTTAATGTATGCATTAATAAGAAAGATAACTTATTTCTGAAGATGAAATTAATAGTTCAAATAACAATGATGATCTTAACTTTTTTCACTCATGTAAACTAAATTTCAGATTTCCTGCCTCAGCACTTCCAATTTTCTAATTTATACAAACATTTTAGCATTTACTTTTCTACTAGCACTATGACCTGGCGTTGCTGGGTCATAGTGCTAGTGCATGCATATACAGCTGCATGCATGTGCATATACACGTGAGTACTGTCCAAATCTCCAACTAATCACATACAGCCAGCTGGCATTCAACTGGCGTATCAAGTTTTGGGCACTTTGATTGGATTTTGTATAGAAAATTCACAAAAAAGTCACTTCTATTGATTTTTTAATGGCTTTGCGGGGTGACTGGGGAAATGTAAAGATGTGCACGACCACCCTTGGACGGTTTTGAATGACCGTAGAAAGTGCGAGCCCTCTAACTGAAAAATTGTGGATTTGTATAAAGGATACACACACAGACATTTTGCCGTTTATATATATACTAGCAGAATTGCCCGGCGTTGCTCGGGGCTGAATTGCTTGAAAGTACTGTTAATGATTGCACTGAATTATGATGATTATTCAGGCAAATATTGATATAAGTTTACGGTGGGAGATAAGGACTTAACAATCAAACGTGTGCCATTGCATTGTTTTGGGGGAACCAAATTTCTGATGAGCATTATAGGAGCACCAACTTTAAGTTTGAGAAAGTGTGGTGGTAGTCCGGGGTGCTCAAAGGAATTGAGTACCTCTATTGGATAGTTGATGACGTCCTCTGGGTCAGGAGTTGTATCGATAGACTGATATACATAGACTTCCCCAGGAATGAGTTTTAGCATTTCATCATTAATATGGTGAACAGTTTTATTCCTCGGGGCCAGTATAGCCTTTTTGCCAATCCAATCCATATTCTGATAATTAGCTTGTAGATCTGGGAACACTGCATCTCTGAGATCAGAAGGCGTCTTAACAATGGTACAAATGGAATCGATGGCAATATTACCATTTTCATCCCCTGGTATTTTGCCTTCGCCAAGTGCAAGGAGGGTGTGAGGAAATGCTGCTGATGTGATATTACGTCGCATATGAGCACGCATATTGGTGTGAAGTTTGAGAGTTACTTCCGTTTATTTTTAAAATATGCATTAAAATGGAAAAAAATGATGGTAAATTATTTGTAAAATCATAGACTCATCGTAGACGCGCGCTAATACCCAGAAGGGCTCGATATGAATCACGACTATAAGATACCCGGTTTTGGTTAAACTGCATCGCAAAATGTGGGAGTAGTTAGGAATCTAAATCGGAGTAGACAGACACACAACCTTTCTTTTATATATAAATATTTTGTCCTAAAAAACTTTGTATGGATTGAATGGTTACCTCTATGGAAATATATACACGCACATTATACATACATGTGTGTATAGATGAATATATAAATACATTTAAATATCTATATACACTTTTGGGCGATCTTTCTGTTTCTTAGAGATAACTTTAGATCTTATTTTCGTGCTAAAAAACTTTGTATGGAGTGAAAGGTTACCTCTATGGAAATATATACACACACGTTATACATACATGTGTGCATAGATGAATATATAAATACATTTATATATCTATATACACTTTTGGGCGATCTCTGTGCTACTTAGAGATAACTTTAGATCTTATTTTCGTCCTAAAAAACTTTGTGCGGAGTGAATGGTTACGTGTATGGAAATATATACACACACATTATACATACATCTGTGTATAGATGAATATATAAATACATTTAAATATCTATATACACTTTTGGGCGATCTTTCTGCTACTTGGATATAGGGGCGATGTTTCGCTTGTCGTAGCACACGTTTCCGTCGATTTCCGTAAAAAATGTAAACACTGAATCGGCCATACATACATACACACACACACACATACATACACACACACACACATACATGCATACATACATATACACATACACCGAATAAAAAAATTCAGTTATCTCTCTCTTTCACACATTACTCTCTCTGTCTCTTCACACAGAAGCACTTCACTTACACACATACTGTCTGTCTCCCACACTCCATCAAACACACACACACACATACATGTACATCAATGCGTCCCATGCACGGTAACTTCAAAAGAACTTCCCTCGTCATACAATCGCTCTCTCTCAGTCTCTTTCGCTCTCATTACTTATGTAAAAAAATAAAAGTTTTTTACGGAAATCGACGGAAACCTGTGCTACGACAAGCGAAACATCGCCGATATGGGTCTTATATTCGTCCTAAAAATCTTTCCTGTCACACACTCACGCACACGCACGTACACACACACACACACACACGCACCCTCACACACACACACACGCACACACACACTCACACACACGCACGTTAGCTTACAATTTTATTTATATATTTGCGTGTCTATGTGTGTAAACAGGAAGTGGCAGACTGAAAGAGTCACTCACTACAAAAGGTGAATTACTTTCATTTAATTCGTTGCACACTGTGTGTGTGCGTGTGCGTGTGGTGTAAACCACATTAAGAAAAGCATTTGACATACACACCAGAATGTGAGTTTTCTGTAAATTTTGCTTAATTGGAGTTTAAATTTTAAAAAGTGGACCTGGCAAAACCCGATGCATTCTACTCTTAAAAATGCTAAGTAAATTGTAATTGAAGAAATCCTATATTATATTTCTATAACTGACAAAGGGGGGCAGATAAAATCTGCCTTTTATAATAAGAGATATTTTCGTCCTAAAAAACTTTGTATGGATTGAATGGTTACCTCTATGGAAATATATACACACACATTATACATACATCTGTGTATAGATGAATATATAAATACATTTAAATATCTATATACACTTTTGGGCGATCTTTCTGCTACTTAGAAATAACTTTAGATCCTATTTTCGTCCTAAAAAACTTTGTGTGGAGTGAAAGGTTACCTCTATGGAAATATATACACACACATTATACATACATCTGTGTATAGATGAATATATAAATACATTTAAATATCTATGTACACTTTTGGGCGATCTTTCTGCTACTTGGATATAGGTGTTATATTCGTCCTAAAAAACTTTGTATGGAGTGAAAGGTTACCTCTATGGAAATATATACACACACATTATACATACATCTGTGTATAGATGAATATATAAATACATTTAAATATCTATATACACTTTCGGGCGATCTTTCTGCTACTTGGATATAGGTCTTATATTCGTCCTAAAAAACTTTGTATGGAGTGAAAGGTTACCTGTATGGAAATATATACACACACATTATACATACATCTGTGTATAGATGAATATATAAATACATTTAAATATCTATGTACATTTTTGGGCGATCTTTCTGCTACTTGGATATAGGTCTTATATTCGTCCTAAAAAACATTGTATGGAGTGAAAGGTTACCTCTATGGAAATATATACACACACATTATACATACATCTGTGTATAGATGAATATATAAATACATTTAAATATCTATATACACTTTTGGGCGATCTTTCTGCTACTTGGATATAGGTGTTATATTCGTCCTAAAAAACTTTGTATGGAGTGAAAGGTTACCTCTATGGAAATATATACACACACATTATACATACATCTGTGTATAGATGAATATATAAATACATTTAAATATCTATATACACTTTCGGGCGATCTTTCTGCTACTTGAATATAGGTCTTATATTCGTCCTAAAAAACTTTGAATGGAGTGAAAGGTTACCTCTATTGAAATATATACACACACATTATACATACATCTGTGTATAGATGAATATATAAATACATTAAAATATCTATATACACTTTCGGGCGATTTTTCTGCTACTTGGATATAGGTCTTATATTCGTCCTAAAAAACTTTGTATGGAGTGAAAGGTTACCTCTATGGAAATATATACACACACATTATACATACATCTGTGTATAGATGAATATATAAATACATTTAAATATCTATATACACTTTCGGGCGATCTTTCTGCTACTTGGATATAGGTCTTATATTCGTCCTAAAAAACTTTGTATGGAGTGAAAGGTTACCTCTATGGAAATATATACACACACATTATACATACATCTGTGTATAGATGAATATATAAATACATTTAAATATCTATATACACTTTTGGGCGATCTTTCTGCTACTTGGGTATAGGTCTTATATTCGTCCTAAAAAACTTTGAATGGAGTGAAAGGTTACCTCTATGGAAATATATACACACACATTATACATACATCTGTGTATAGATGAATATATAAATACATTTAGATATCTATATACACTTTTGGGCGATCTTTCTGCTACTTGGATATAGGTCTTGTATTCGTCCTAAAAAACTTTGTATGGAGTGAAAGGTTACCTCTATGGAAATATATACACACACATTATACATACATCTGTGTATAGATGAATATATAAATACATTTAAATATCTATATACACTTTTGGGCGATCTTTCTGCTACTTAGAGATAACTTTAGATCCTATTTTCGTCCTAAAAAACTTTGTGTGGAGTGAAAGGTTACCTCTATGGAAATATATACACACACGTTATACATACATCTGTGTATAGATGAATATATAAATACATTTAAATATCTATGTACACTTTTGGGCGATCTTTCTGCTACTTGGATATAGGTCTTATATTCGTCCTAAAAAACTTTGTATGGAGTGAAAGGTTACCTCTATGGAAATATATACACACACATTATACATACATCTGTGTATCGATGAATATATAAATACATTTAAATATCTATATACACTTTTGGGCGATCTTTCTGCTACTTGGATATATGTCTTATATTCGTCCTAAAAACTTTCCTGTCACACACTCACGCACACGCACACACACACACACACCCTCACACACACTCAGACACACGCACGTTAGCTTACAATTTTATTTATATATTTGCGTGTCTATGTGTGTAAACAGGAAGTGGGAGGCAGAGTGAAATAGTCACTCACTACAGAAAGTGAATTACTTTCACTTTATTCGTTGCACACTGTGTGTGTGTGCGTTTGCGTGTGCTGTATCCCACACTAAGAGAAGCTTTTGACTCATACACCAGAATGTGAGTTTTCTGAAAATTTTGCTTAATTGGGGTTGAAATTTTAAAAAGTGAACCTGTCACGACCCAATGCATTCTACTCTTAAAAATGCTAGGTAAATTGTAATTGAAGAAATCCTATATTGTAGATTTCTATAACTGACAAAGGGAGGCAGATAAAATCTGCCTTTTATAATAAGAGATAGATGCTTGCAGTGGCTTCCCAGACGCCAGTTGAACCGTCCAACCCATGCTAGCATGGAAAGCGGACGCTAAACGATGATGATGATGATTCACAGAAAACCGAGAAATCCTAAATTTCACTCCTAAGCTATTAGTTTAGTTCTGAGTGGATACACGAGTTTACCAAATCCACTCACAAGACCCTGGTCCGCCTGAGACCACGTGTGTGTGTCTTTGTCCCCTTGATATGTCTCCATGTTACTTAACAACTGGTGTTTGTTTGTTTATGTCCCCCATAGCTTTGTCGTTCAGCAAAAGATACCAAAAGGCCAATTACAAGATTTAAGAACAATATTGATACTTATAGGCGTAGGAGTGGCTGTGTGGTAAGTAGCTTGCTTACGAACCACATAGTTCCGGCTTCAGTCCCACTGCGTGGCACCTAGGGCAAGTGTCTTCTACAATAGCCTCAGACCGACCAAAGCCTTGTGAGTGGATTTGGTAGACGGAAACTGAAAGAAGCCCGTCCTATATATGTATATATATATGCATTTGTGTGTCTGCGTTTGTCCCCCTAGCATTGCTTGACAACCGATGCTGGTGGGTTTATGTCCCCGTAACTTAGCAGTTCGGCAAAAGAGACCGATAGAATAAGTACTAGGCTTCCAAAGAATAAGTCCTGGGGTCGATCTGCTCGACTTAAGGCGGTGCTCCAGCATGGCCACAGTCAAATGACTGAAACAAGTAAAAGAGTAAAGAGTTATCGTAATCCAGGGTGAATAGGGGCAATAGTTTCTCCTGGTGACTGTCCCTATTTACCCTGGATTACGGTAGTTGTTCAAGTAAATCCTACAAGGCAGGTGTATCATCTTGTTCTTTATCTTCAGCAGTTTTAGACCGAATATGTTTTAAACACCTAAAATGAAGAAAAAAAATCAAAAATAGAAATAAAAATATTTTATTACTTCTACGTTTAACAAAAAAAAACAAAAAAAACATTTTCATTTTCAAAATTAAAAAAGTTAGAAATTTTAAATATATTGGCACAGGACATGGCTGTGTGGAAAGAATGTTGCTTTCCAGCCATATGGTTCCATTCCAAGTTCAATCCCACCGTGTAACATTTTGGGCAAATGTCTTCTGCTATAGCCTCAGGCTGACCAAAGACTTGTGAGTGGATTTGGTAGACAGAAACTGAAAGAAGCCTGTAGCGTGTGTCTTTTACTCTTTTACTTGTTTCAGTCAGTTGACTGCGGCCATGCTGGAGCACCGCCTTTAGTCGAGCAACTCGACCCCGGGACTTATTCTTTGTAAGCCCAGTACTTATTCTATCTGTCTCTTTTGCCGAACCGCTAAGTGACAGGGATATAAACACACCAGCATCGGTTGTCAAGCAATGCTAGGGGGACAAATACAGACACACACACGCATATATATATATATATACATATATACAACGGGCTTCTTTCAGTTTCCATCTACCAAATCCACTTGCCCAAGGTGCCACGCAGTGGGACTGAACCCGGAACCATGTGGTTGGTAAACTAGCGACTTACCACACAGCCACTATTGGACAAGATATAAGCATCTTGTCTAATAATATATCAGATCATCATCATCATCGTTTAGCGTCCGCTTTCCATGCTAGCATGGGTTGGACGGTTCGACCGGGGTCTGGGAAACCAGAAGTCTGCACCAGGCCCAGTCTGATCTGGCAATGTTTGTACAGCTGGATGCCCTTCCTAACGTCAACCACTCCGTGAGTGTAGTGGGTGCTTTTTACATGCCAGACGAGGCTGGCAAACGGCCACGATGGGATGGTGCTTTTTACGTCCAACCCATGCTAGCATGGAAAGCGGACGCTTTACGATGATGATGATGATGATCCGATATATTATTAGACAAGATACTTATATCTTGTCCAATAGTGGCTGTGTGGTAAGTACTTGTTTACCAACCACATGGTTCCGGGTTCAGTCCCACTGCGTGGCACCTTTAGCAAGTGTCTTCTACTATAGCCACGGGCCGACCAAAGCCTTGTGAGTGGATTTGGTAGACGGAAACTGAAAGAAGCCCATCGTATATATGTATATACATATATGCGTGTGTGTGTTTGTGTGTCTGTATTTGTCCCCCTAGCATTGCTTGACAACCGATGCTGGTGTGTTTACGTCCCCGTCACTTAGCGGTTCGGCAAAAGAGACCGATAGAATTAGTACTGGGCTTACAAAAGAATAAGTCCCGACGTCGAGTTGCTCGACTAAAGGCGGTGCTCCAGCATGGCCGCAGTCAAATGACTGAAACAAGTAAAAGAGTAAAGAGTATATAATATATGAAAGACCAATCTCACCTCAGTGTAATTTCAAACTAAAACATAACAATCCAAAACAAATGATGCAGGGCAGTTTGTCTGACATTCTAATGATTCTACCAATTTGTCAAGACATCGATTGGGGGTGGGAGCTGGCATATTGTTGATGAAGCTCTCGTGATGGCAGTGATAGTCTTTGCTTTTGATATTCTTTTTTTTTTTGATATAGGCCCTGCCCATTCAAAGTACCTTGGATTTCAGAACACCCGCTGTGCTTGAGGAGACCTATTGAGTCAAGTACATGAACATCGAAATAAATATAAGTGGAAATAGTAGTTGTGATACCTGTGCCGGTGGCACGTAAAAAGCACCATCCGAACGTGGTTGATGCCAGCTCCGCCTTGACTGGCTTCTGTGTCGGTGGCACATAAAAAGCACCAACCAAACGTGGCCGATGCCAGCGCCGACTTGACTGGCTTCTGTGTCGGTGGCACATAAAAAGCACCAACCGATCGTGGCCGCTGCCAGACTCCTCTGGCACGTAAAAAGCACCCACTACACTCGCGGAGTCGTTGGTGTTAGGAAGGGCATCGAGCTGTAGAAACACTGCCAGATCAGACTGGAGCCTGGTGCAGCCTCCTGGCTTCCCAGACCCCGGTCGAACCGTCCAACCCGTGCTAGCATGGAGAACGGACGTTAAACGATGATGATGATGATAGGAAAGAAGAAAAAAAAATTACTTACAAGCCAAAGACCATTGGAATACTGAGTTGGGTTATATCTTTCGGTACTTAATAGTTATGGTATGTTTTTTTTCATTTAGCTGTCATAAAAGAAAAATAATTATTATGACTACATTTGTGAGAAGATTAATTAGTCAGAAAGAAAATAAACAGAAACGTTTAATAAGGCGCAGGAGTGGCTGTGTGGTAAGTAGCTTGCTTACAAACCACATGGTTCCGGGTTCAGTCCCACTGCGTGGCATCTTGGGCAAGTGTCTTCTACTATAACCTCGGGCTGACCAAAGCCTTGTGAGTGGATTTGGTAGACGGAAACTGAAAAAAGCCCGTCCTGTATATGTATATATATATATGCGTGTGTGTGTTTCTGTGTCTGTGTTTGTCCCCCTAGCATTGCTTGACAACCGATGCTGGTGTGTTTGCGTCCCCATTACTTAGCGGTTTGGCAAAAGAGACCGATAGAATAAGTACTGGGCTTACAAAAGAATAAGTCCCAGGGTCGAGTCGCTCGATTAATGGCGGTGCTCCAGCATGGCCGCAGTCAAATGACTGAAACAAGTAAAAGAGTAAAGAGTTAATCCCGAGCAAAGCCGGGTTATACTGGTAGTACATACATATATTTATATGTGTGTGTGTTTGTGTGTATATATATATATCTATATCTATATATATAAACAGCAAAATGTCTGCCTGTGTGTGTGTGTATCCTTTATACAAATCCACAATTTTTCAGTTAGAGGGCTCGCACTTTCTATGGTCATTCAAAACCGTCCAAGGGTGGTCGTGCACATCTTTACATTTCCCAGTCACCCCGCAAAGCCATTAAAAAAATCAATAGAAGTGAATTTTTTGTGAATTTTCTATCCAAAACCCAATCAAAATGCCCGAAACTTGATACACCAATTGAATGCCAGCTGGCTGTATGTGATTAGTTGGAGATTTGGACAGTACCCGCGTGTACATGCGCATGCACGCAGCTGTATATGCATGCGCTAGCACTATGATCCTGTGTTGCCGGGTCATAGTGCTAGTATATATATACATATATATATGTATATATATATATATATATATATATATACTAGAACTATGACCCATTCAAAATGTGATCGTGTGTGTACCATTGGCAATTTTTTTTCTTTGTCTTCCCATCTCTGGACCTAACCTTCTCCTATGTTTCCGACGAAGAGCTCCGCTCGAAACGTTAAACCCTCCTTCTTTCCTGAGCGTCCAATAATACTATATTTGTTCCACGTCCTCCCGTTGTGTTTTTTGTGCTTTCTTGTTTGGATTAACTATATATATATATATGTATATATATGTTTGTGTATGTGTGTGTATATATATATACACACACATATATATGTGTGTGTATATATAAATTTTCCATTTACCAACTCCACTCACAAGTCTTAGTCTACAGAGCTTGGGATAAGTAGAAGATATTTGCTCAAGTTGCCGATGCCACGCAGTGGGACTGAACCAGCAGCCAAATAGTTGTTGAGCAAGTTTCTTAACTACACAGCCATGCATGACTACAATGTAAAAATAATAAGAATACTTACTGTTGGTATCGCTTCATAACCTTGTGCAAGATGTCTACCCAAGTCAAGTCGGTAATATTTCACCTCTCCACCAATTTCAATTTTACCAATGAGATCATTGCTGTAAAATGAATTATGAATCTGACAAACACTAGAATCATATACATCATCATCGTTTTAATGCCTACTTTTTCCTTACTAACCTGAGATTTATTGAGGCAGGTCCTTCTACAACTGAACGCTCTTCCTGTCATTAACCTTCATTGGTTTCTGAATATTATTTTCATTTTCTCACTCAAAAACTGCACATATTTCAGCAACAAATAATATAAACAATGACTCCGCTTAATACAAGGACATTGCTTTTCACACAGTGTGCAAACAATATCAAGACACCCCCGTCACTTAGCGGTTCGGCAAAAGAGACCGATAGAATAAGTACTGGGCTTACAAAAAAAGAATAAGTTCTGGGATTCGAGTTGCTCGACTAAAGGCGGTGCTCCAGCATGGCCGCAGTCAAATGACTGAAACAAGTAAAAGAGTAAAGGATGCAAAAGGATGTTGTATTGCAATCCTGTTTAACTCATACCAATAATGGAAGAAAAAAAATCAGCCAAAATTTTAACCCTTTAGTGTTCACATTATTCTGCCAAAATTACTCTTTCTCCCTTTTACTCTCTTTTACTTGTTTCAGTCATTTGACTGCGGCCATGCTGGAGCACAGCCTTTAATCGAGCAACTCGACCCCGGGACTTATTCTTTTTGTAAGCCCAGTACTTATTCTATCGGTCTCTTTTTGCCGAACCGCTAAGTGACGGGGACGTAAACACACCAGCATCGGTTGTCAAGCAATGCTAGGGGGACAAACACAGACATACAAACACACATACATACATATATATATACATATATACGACAGGCTTCTTTCAGTTTCCATCTACCAAATCCACTCACAAGGCATTGGTCGGCCCGGGGCTATAGCAGAAGACACTTGCCCAAGATGCCACGCAGTGGGACTGAACCCAGAACCATGTGGTTGGTTAGCAAGCTTCTTACCACACAGCCACTCCTGCGCCTTTAATCGGAAATTAATGCTTTTTCATCCACATTGTTTTGAACTAATCAGGCATTTTCTTGTAGCTATGAGATTTTGATGAGGTAGCTGTTAATTTTTCAAATGATATTGTAGGGTTGGTGTGAGAGACCAGATCTGGCCATTTTGAACATAAAACAGGTAGAATACTTTTGGCCGGATATGGCCGGTTTAAATGCTAAAGGGTTAAACCAATGATGCAGATGATGATTGTGATGATGATGATGATAGTGAGGATTGTGACAAAGATGGTGATTAATAGAAATTAAATATTTCACCTACCCTTCTATGTATGCATCGGGATCTGAACCAGTTTTCATATCTGACCATTTTACAGTCTGCTTGGATGGGAAGGTACCAGTTACTGAAATGGTTAATAATAAAAATAAAATGAAAAGAAAGACAGAAAAAATTGCTTTGACAAACTGACTAAAGTTTAAGTAAATAAAGCAGGCTTGTGTTGCCATAGCTGTTAAAAAAGTTTGTTCACAGTTATGTACTTTTGGGTCAATCACAAAGCATGGTACCTTGGGCAAGTCTCTTCTACTATAGTCTTGTTAGTGGATTTAGTAGATGGATGCAGAAAGTAGCCTATCATATGTGTCTGTGCATATATGTATATATATATATCTATGGGTGTATGTGTTTGTATTTGTCCACCACCATTGCTTGAAATAAGAAAAAGATGATAATGGTAAATTAGACAAAAAAGAAAAGACAAAAATAAGCAAAGAGGGAAGAGAGACAGCAATTAACAAAGAAGGAGTGGCTGTGTGGTAAGTAGCTTGTTTACCAACCACATGGTTCCGGGTTCAGTCTCACTGCGTGGCACCTTGGACAAGTGTCTTCTACTATAGCCTCGGGCCGACCAAAGCCTTGTGAGTGGATTCGGTAGACGGAAACTGAAAGAAGCCCGTCGTATATATGTATATATATATGTGTGTGTGTGTGTTTGTGTTCGTCCCCCTAGCATTGCTTGACAACCGATGCTGGTATGTTTATGTCCCCGTTACTTAGCGGTTCGGCAAAAGAGACCGATAGAATTAGTACTGGGCTTACAAAAGAATAAGTCCCGGGGTCGAGTTGCTCGATTAAAGGCCGTGCTCCAGCATGGCCGCAGTCAAATGACTGAAACAAGTAAAAGAGAGAGAAGGTAAAGAGGAAAAGCAAGGCAAAAGGAAAGGAAGAAAGGAAGAAAGCAAGCTGGAAGGAATCAAAAAAGCAAACACGCGAAATAGGGAAAGATGTATATATTTAAGAGTTACCATCATCAAATGAATAATAGACACGGCCAGCCATCACGCAGATCTTTTAATGAACTGTTGGAGGAAAAAAAAAATACAATATAAGACAATAAGCACAAAAAAGAAGACAACACAGGAGGGAGAAGTTTTGAGAAATGTATTTGTTTAAAAAAGGGATAGACATGATTCTAACTCAGTGGTTCTCAAGCGAGCAGGCCAACAGAAGAAAGAGTGAGAGAAAATTATGGCGAAAGTGTACAGCAGGGATCGCCACCACCCCCTGCTGGAGACTCGTGGAGCTTTAAGTGTTTTCCCTCAATAAACACTCACAACGCCCGGTCTGGGAATCGAAACCGCAATCCTAGGACCGCGAGTCCGCTGCCCTAACCACTGGGCCATTGTGCCTCCACCTGATATATATATATAAATTAAATTAGAGATAAAACCACCATTAGGCAAAACAATATATATATTTCTTTACAACCCACAAGGGGCTAAACATAGAGGGGACAAACAAGGACAAAGGGATTAAATCGATTACATTGACCCAGTGCTAACGTTTCTGCCAGCTCGCCGCCATATATATATATATATATATATAATATATATATATATATATATATATATCTTGGGTGTGTTTCTACGTAAATATATATACGTGTGTGTGTCTATATATATATATATAAAAAAATAAATGCGGCCTTTTTAAAGCCTAGCCAGACTCATGGGCCCGGTTACCCAGTTTCTATGGTGAATGTGTTCCCCAGCTGGACGGGACGCCAGTCCATCGCAGCGTTACTCATATTTGCCAGCTGAGTGGACTGGAGCAACGTGAAATGAAGTGTTTTGCTTGAGCAAACACAACGTGTCGCCCGGTCCAGGAAGCAAAACCACAATCTTACAATCATGATGCTGACACCCTAACCACTAAGCCTATTATATTATATATATATATATATATATATATATATATATATATATTATGTGTGTGTGTGTGTGTGTGTATTCCTCATTTATATACTTTTTCATTCCTACAAAACTGCATTGTCCCTAACCTAGATTGATTATTTAAATTCCACTATTATTTCTCTTTTCTCTGTTAATACTTTATCTAATAAGAATACACCTAATAATAATAATAATTGATTCCACTGAATCCATATACATATGCATGCATGCATGCATCCGTCGTCGTTTAACGTCCGTTTTCCATGCTAGCATGGGTTGGACGGTTCGACCAGGATCTGGGAAGCCAGAAGGCTGCACCAGGCTCTAGTCTGATCTGGCAGTGTTTCTACAGCAGCATGCCCTTCCTAAAGCCAACCACTCCGTGAGTGTAGTGGGTGCTTTTTAAGTGCCAGGCGAGGCTAGCAACGGCCACAATCGGATTGTAAACGGAACCCTTCCTCACTTTAAACAAACATCCTCAACAAATGTCTTTCAGAGGATGTTTGATTCCGGTTATATCGAAATTAAGGTGGGGAAAAAAATTTTAAATGATGGGCAGGCATTATACATACTGGCAGGTATTGCAATATTTTACAAAATGGATCT
>NC_043015.1:46231462-46233962 GCF_006345805.1 Octopus sinensis
ATATATCAATAAATAATAAGGGTGAAATTAGAATTTGGAATAATCATTAATTTCACCAAGTAGATTTCGGCATGTAAAAGCCCCATTCAAGGAAGGTTTAAGTAATACAAATTCGGTGTGTGGTGAGGCAAATCGTTGCTAAACCCTTAATTACTTAGTATATATATATATATATATATATTATAGAAGGAGCTTCTACAGGACTAGAACTGTTTCATTCAAATGAAATCATCAAGCTCCTTCTATAAAATAACTTAATTTACTCTGCCATGTATTGAGTACCTTATTTACTGTGGTTTAAACCCCGACTCAACCCGGGACCTACATATATATATATATATATATATATATATATATATATATTGTGTGTGTGTGTGTATGTATGTATACATAAAAAGCGCAACAAATTATACGATTGAAAACCTTTGCGTAGCCGTGTTTTTAGTAGAAATAAAAGAAAGAAGTGGATAATAGACTTTACCTTCTGTCTTTTTCGGATTTCTCATGAAGACTGTCTATTCAAAAACAACGACCAAGTGGAAGCGGCCACCGACTGCCTAATTAACGCTGTGTGCTGAGGCGGGGGGGGGGGGGGGTAGATGAACGAGCTGAAGGAGAAGAGAAAGGACCAATCGATGGATGCTTTGTAAGTGGTGGTGGTCTGTGAGAGATGCTAAGAGCAGGCGCGAGGCGATTGTGAAACGAGAGTAAAGCAACAAATGAATATGAAATTAAACATGGAATAACATTTCGTCGGATCTAAAATATGTAAATAAACACACACGCGCGCAAACACATTTGTGCATTCACACACACGCATAGATGTACATAAATGGGTATATATGAGTGTATGTGTGTATATGTATATATGTATATATATATATATATATTATATATATATATATATATATCAACAATTGAGGGTAAAATTAATTAGTTATTAATCAATTTCACCAAGTATTCAGTATGTAAAAGGACCATTTAAGGCGAATTCAAAATATTACATTATATAATTAGGGCTTAGTAAAATAAATTACTTTGCCACATACTGAACTTTCTAGAATAGCAGCCAAAAAGTTTTTTAGCCATTTCCACTACTTTCTTTAAGTAGGGAAATGGCTAAAAAACTTTTTTGGCTGCTATTTCTAGAAAGTTCAGTATGTGGCAAAGTAATTTATTTTACTAAGCCCTAATTATATAATATATATATATATATATATATATGTATGTGTGTGTGTGTGTGTGTGTGTGTCACGTAATCACGTGACCGACTAGGCTATCAGATGTTGTTACACATCGCTGGTCACATTGTTTTAGCCTTCAAACGAGGCCACCACGCCGCTGGCTAAGTGAGCAGGCCAACAGAAGAAAGAGTGAGAGAAAGTTGTAGCGAAAGAGTACAGCAGGGATCGCCACCACCCCCTGCCGGATACTCGTGGAGCTTTAGGTGTTTTCGCTAAATAAACACACAACACCCGGTCTGGAAATTATAACCTGTTTCTTTATTGCCCACAAGGGGCTAAACATAGAGAGGACAAACAAGGACAGACAAACGGATTAAGTCGATTATATCAACCCCAGTGCGTAACTGGTACTTAATTTATCGACCCCGAGAGGATGAAAGGCAAAGTCGACCTCGGCGGAGTTTGAACTCAGAACATAACGGCAGACGAAATACCGCTAAGCATTTCGCGCCCGCGTGCTAACGGTTCTGCCAGCTCGCCGCCTTGCTCGTCTGGAAATTATAAACCGCGAGTCCGCTTCCCTAACCACTGGCCATTGCGCCTCCACACACACATATATATCCATATATATATATATATATATATATATATATATATATATATATATATATATATAATATATATATTATATATATATATAATATATATATATATATATATATATATATATATATATATATGTAGCAAAATTAAGGAACGGCCATAATAGGCCATTCAACCCACTAGAAATAACAGCCAAGGCTTCAACCGCAAAACAATATTAATTCCGTAAAAAGTATTACAGGGTGAATGTTTTTAAAATTTCTCCTGTTTACGGAATTAATATGTTTTGCGGTTGAAGCCTTGGCTGTTATTTCTAGTGGGTTGAATGGCCTATTATGGCCGTTCCTTAATTTTGCTGTTGAATTTATAAATGGTCTATGACTATTTACTTTTTTCCCACTAGACCGCTGGTGGCAAAAAAATTCTGCGAAATTTTTTGCCACCCTATATTAATTAATTATATATATATATATATTACATATATATCCATATATATATATATATCCATATATATATATATATATATATATATATATATATATCCATATATATATATATCCATATAATATATATATATATATTATATATTATATATATATATATATATATATATATATTATATATATATATATATATAGGCACAGGAGTGGCTGTGTGGTAAGTAGCTTGCTTACCAGCCACATGGTTCCGGGTTCATTCCCACTGTATGGCAC
>NC_043015.1:46236462-46251462 GCF_006345805.1 Octopus sinensis
AGCAGTATTGCGTCTGTCGTTGCGGTCTGAGTTCAAATTCCGCCGTGGTCGACTTTGCCTTTCATTCTTTCGGGGTCGATAAATTAAGTACCAGTTACGCACTGGGGTCGATGTAATCGACTTAATCCGTTTGTCTGTCCTTGTTTGTCCCCTCTATGTTTAGGCCCTTGTGGGCAATAAAGAAACAGATGAATTCATGAACTTCAAAATAAAGGACATTTTAAGTGATTTAACATAGTTAAAATCTGTTGTGCCTGGGGAGAGTCATTCTCTTTTAGTGCCTTATTATTTAACACACTCACCGGTAAAATTTCCGCTTATTTCATTTTTTTATTTTCTTAAAATTTTTGTTGCGTGTTGCAACCTTTTCAATAGTTTTGACTCTGTCCGTTATTTACACTGCGTTCCCTTTTGTTTGTTTGTGCAAATGTGTGTGGGTCAGTGTGTGTGTGTGTGTGTGCCTATACATGCATGCATGTACGTATGTATGTGTGTGTGTGTTTTAGGAGGGGGAAGGAATAATATGCTTCAGTGACCCACTTATCTTTACCTGTAACAAGAGAGGAAGGTATGGCTCTACTTGTCTACGTTCATATATTAAAGAGCTGTTTAATGTCAACTGGTTAGTGGCAAGAAAAGATCTTCTCTAATCATTCCACCTGTGTAAAATTAATTGTCTATGCTTGCATCTGAAAGAGGAAACAATGGCTGCATCTTTTTAATTTTGTAGAATATACCAGTACTATGGAATAGTGTGTCACATTGCATATTTTAGCCATAATACCGAGAAAAAAACAGACAGAGACACCCCACCCACCAAAGGTATTGTTTGTGTTATAATATACTAAGGTATGTATCTTTAAGAGGTAAGTAAGACAAGATAGTGAGATAATAGCTTGTTATTGTTACGAGGTAACCCTAACCCTAACCCCGAAAGCAATACAGGGACCACACCAAAGATTTTGATTGAGTGAGTGTGCTTATGATGGTGTGTTACTAAACTCTCTGGTCGAAGTGAGCATTGTGTCAATCGTGCCATGGTACAATATTTTTCAGCTGGAATTTTGACCTCATTGCAAGCCTCACCAGTTTTTCCTCCCAAATTTTTTTTCGATTTGAGACATCAACACAACGAAAAATGATATATCAACCTCGAAAATGGCCAGGGTGGTGTATACGACACTCTGTTACTAAACGCTTCAGTTGTAATGAATGTAAAAATGAGGATAGATGAAATTTATACCAGAGATATTAAGAGGATAAAAGTAAAAATATACTTTTGAACATATGTACCAACTGTGGGAGGGTAACAATAAGACATGTTAAATATTAAGTATTAAATACAAGGTAAATAATTAAAAATCATTTAAAATGTATAAAGTTGTGTATCCAGATATAGAAATTTAAAGACTTATTTCTTTTATAAATTTCGTATATCCTCATTTTTACCCTAATATCTATATATATAAAACTGTAGTTGTGTGACTGTCTGTCCCCTTCGATTTAGATTCCTAACTCCTCCCACATTTTGCGGTGCAGTTTAACCAAATTCGGGTATCTTATAGTCGTGATTAATATCGAGCCCGTCTGGCTATTAGCGCGCGTCTACGATGAGTCTACGATTTAAAAAAATTTAACATCATTTTTTATTCCATTTTTAATGCATAATTTTTCGTGTGTCGATGGCGGCGGAGTTGGCGTCCACACTCAAACACCTGCACCTGTGTTTGCTTCTCCCCCTTCTTCCCTCCCTCGTGAAGCTGTGGGGAAGGGAGTGTAAGGAAATCAACGTCGTAAAGCGTTGTCAAGGAGACCAGCGTTCTTTTAGAACAACGACTCCATGGCTTGAAGACACTGAGTCAACGATTTAAAAAAAAAATTATCATCATTTTTTATTCCATTTTTAATGCCTTTTTTTGCAATAACTCTCTAAAAATGCTTATATAGTTATTTCCCTTACAAACCTGAGCAACGCCGGGAGATACTGCTAGTTATTTATATACTATATGTTTCTTTAAAATTTTAATTTTCTTATTACTTTTATATTTTTATTTTTCTTGTAATTTAGATACCTTTTAACTGTTTACCTATATTTAATTTTTCATTTCTCTTATTGCTATAATATCATTTCTATGCTTAATTGTAGCAGGTTCATTTTATTCCCATACAATGATTCCCAGTCACAGTTTAGAGCCTTGCCCCCATAACCCTTATTCCTTTATCCTTCAAAGTCTCCTTTTATTAATATTGTGGTAATTAGTAACAGTTAGTCAGCTTTATGTTCCCCTTATCCTCCCTCCCCTATCCATCACTTCCTTATTACTGCCCATGGAGATAGAGCTTGTATGTTTGGTTCTATAAAAATTATCGCCCTTAGACCCTTCATTTATTTTTGAAATGTGATTTTGTACATGTAGGGCTGCTAGAAACTCAGAACCACTTCCATTGCCTTCATTGTGAAATTGTATACAAGAATTAATTTTTAGTTTTTACATTGATGTTGTAGTTTTTCTTCCTGTAGGTGGACAGACATACACAGACATCTATTTTTATTATATATATACATGTATATATATGTGTATACACACACACACACAATAATAATAATATGCCAAAACGAATTTCTGTTTGTCAGTGTCTCAGACTTTGACCCTCCTCTCTCACTATTCAATGACACTTCTATTATTCCTCATGTTGGGGTGAGAGAAATAGTAGGCATAGAGATGGTGAGGGTTGTAGTAAAATGACAACTGTGATAGTAATTGTTCATGAGCTGTAGTTGTGATAGAGTTGGAGGCGATAGTGATGATGGTGATAGTAAGTGATGTGAAAGAGAATGGTGATGAAGGTGGAGGGAAAGGCAGCGAAGTCAAAGGAATTGATGGTGATGGCGTCATAATGGTGTGTGTATGGCAGTTGTAGTAGTGGTGGTGATAGTTAAAAACAATCAGCAGAAAGAGAGAAAGAGAAAGCGATTAGATGGAAAAAAAGATTGTACTGACCCCCCCAGTGGGAAGAAAAAATGTTTATCTTGCAGCTTTGCAACAAGTCGACAAATTATATCATTGTTTTGATGAAAATTGTTCATTGCTTGAAAAGCATTGGTCAAGTTTAATAAAATTTAATATGTACTCAATGCATGAAGTGTCATTGTTGGGCCCAAGATTCAATGAAGAGCCCTCCACAGGAGCTAGATTCAAAGCTGCTAATAGGACAGCTTTTAAGCTAGTATATGTATATATATAGAACGCCATGATTGATCGTTAGCTCCTACACGCATTTTTTTCTCTCCTTGTTTCTCTCCTTTTTTTTCTGTGTATCTTTCTGTCGAAGAGCGTAGGCTCGAAATGTAAAAGACTTGTTCTATTTCTATTCCTGAGTGCCATACTAATACATTTGTTTGTTTGTACTCCACCTGCCTTCATCTTTCGTTTATTTTCGTAAACCTTCCCGTTATATATATATATATATATATATATAGAAAATAGTAAAAAGTGAAAAAACTACAGAAGGCTTGTTTTAAAAGGTTGAAAAATATATATTTGAGTCAATATGTCTGAAGAATGTTATAATTTTTTTTCATACAATGACATAGTTTTTAAAACAAGCCTTCTGTAGTTTTTTCACTTTTTACTATTTTCTATATATTCAACCACGTGTTTTCACACACCAACTTTCTCACCTGTATATATATATATATATATACAGGGTGATTCAAAAGGCACCATGCATAAGAACAATTTATTTTTTTATAAGAATCAGTTTTTTTTTTATTTAACTGTTACTTATAAAAAAAAAATTTTACTATGTATGGTGACTTTTGAATCACCCTGTAAAAATATTTTTTATACCCTCAATAAACATTGGATATAAATTAACAAAGCAGAGGTAAAAAATCAATGTGTTTACACGATATTATTAGGGATTGTATTAAAAAATTGTTGAAATATTTTGAGTACTGTAGAAGCACAGCTGAGTTATTGCAGATGAGGGCACATAGCTCAGTGGTTAGAGTGTCAGGCTCACAATCCTGAGGTAGTGAGTTCCATTCATACAAGTTTAGGATAAACTTGCCAGGCACAGCCTTCAGTGACAGCCCACTTGCCCAAGATGCAAGCAGAGCTGGGAAACTGTTCTGCATGCTATTTTGCAGTGTCTGAAGTTATTGAAGTTGTGGGTTTATGTCGAACACCTGCTGTCACGTTTAAGAAGAGTACAGGTGTCTTCCAAGTCTATTATAAAGATTGTTCCTCCAGCCTCTCTGAAAAGGAGGAGAAGGTCTATTTGTTCATACCAGTGACTTTCAGAATCACAATTTGAAATGTAGTACTTAACCCTTTAGCATTCAGATTACTCTATCAAATGTAAAACCTGTTTAATCACATTGTTTTAAATTAATTGTACAGCATCTTGTAACTCTGAGATTTTGATGATGTCCCTGTTTATTTTTAGAATGACTTTGTAGGGTAGGTGTGAGAAGTCAGAGCTGGCTGGTTTGAGCATAAAACAGGAAGACAATTTTGGCCTGATATGGCCGGTTTAAACACTAAAGGGTTAAATTTGTAAAGAAAATTGTGGTGATCTGCCTTGAAACAACCACAAAGATATTGGTGATTACCCACAACACATTTTTGATGCAAAGTGGGCTCACTCTCAGACTCATTTTCACGAACTACACATCACAACTCCACCATTTGGGCTATGAGGGCCTCAAGGCTGCAGTTTCTTGCAAGGGCACGAATATCCTTTGATTGCTGTTGGATGTGACCCTAGTGCTGCTGGTTGTAAAGGGGGCCCCTATAACATTTTAAGCTTCAGGGCCCTAATATTATAGATCCACCACTGCTATAAAGTAAAACTAGTTTGTAAGAGTACAACAAAGAAGGGAAGCTACTTGGTTCTAATACTGACAGGTCACACTTCAGTACATAAAGTGAATTAATTACAAAGATAGAATGCGCGTTCTAGCATTCGATCCTCAGATGAGGATGTGGTGTATGCGAGAGATTCGAAATAAAGGCACCTACCTTCTCTTCGCTCAGAGGGAGACCCTTCAGCGGTAATGGATCCTTCAACGCAGCCCGACCCAAACGCTAGAAATAGCAGCTGCTTCTCCCAACCTTAACAACGTGCTGACCCCGTCTTACCTGCTCGGCGACCTGCCATGAAAAGGCAGAATGCTGCCCTTCCTGCACGCACATCACTGCTGCCCCTTCTGGTCAGTCCCAAGTTCCGGTCAGCTCCCCAGCTGCTGACGTCATCCCACAGAGGAGAAGGTGGTCAAAAGCCCAAAAGATATATTTTCAATTCAGTGTTTTGTGCCCATCCTCACCTATTAAAGAAATTTTCTTGAAAGGAAAGTACCTGTCCCCTGATTCTGTTTCAGACTCTTTCAACATCAACATTACAAAAAGAGGTTGCCCACACCAGGTTGAAGACGCTCGACCTTTATTCTCTAGAAAAACGCTGCCGCCGTGGTGATCTCATTCTCGCTCACAACATCATAAGCGGAAAGTGTAACCTCTCGAAAGAGCTGTTCTTCACTCCTGCTCCAGAGCGTCGGCTGCGGGGGCACTCCGAAAAGCTCTATCTGCGACAATTTCATCTCAATCGAAGGAGAGAGGCTTTCTCCGTCCGGGTTGCAGATCCGTGAAATAAGCTGCCGGATGAGATAGTGAAGATGCCGATGACTGCTCGGTTCAAAGTCTCTCTTGACCAGAAATGTCCTGAACTCTTTGCATGAACAGAAATGGCATGAACTCTTTGCATGAACACCCTCCATGTCCCCTTATATGGCCTTGCTTTTTGCTTTTTGAGCCAAAAAATTAACTTAACTAACCTGCTTTTGACAAAGTAATCTTATATGCAGATAAATGATCTCCTTGCTTTGATTCACTCATGATTTTATCGATTTTTTCTGATGGTAAGGTATTGCATGGAAAACTAACATAAGAATTAAGTTCCTTAGGGTAACATTAAGCTTCACCATGAGTTTGGTGAAAATCGATTGCAAGTTGCGAAAACTACAACGGAAAATGTGTTGCATGTGATAAGCTTAGATTTTCGACCCCGTGTCGAATTTATCGATTTTTTTCAGAACTGGGGGAACTTTTCAAAATTTTCGCTGCGTTAGTTTTGAATTATGACATTGGGCTATGTGTGTGTCAAGTTTCATCAGAATCGGTTGAAAGCCGTGTTCAGGATGAGAGTACAACCTGACAGACACACAGACAGACAAACTGCCTTTTATATATAGAGAGATGATTAACAAAGGGATGAAGTACATGCTGCTCTTCTCAAATCTTTATATATAAAAGTGAGGTTGTGTGCTGTCTGTCTCCTACGATTTAGATTCCTAACTACTCCCACATTTTGCGGTGCAGTTTAACCAAAAGCGGGTATCTTATAGTCGTGATTCATATCGAGCCCTTCTGGGTATTAGCGCGCGTCTACAATGAGTCTACGATTAAAAAAAAAAATTACCATCAATTTTCCCCATTTTTAATGCATTTTTGGCATATATAAGGGAAGTATCTCTCTAAAAATTTATTATTAAATCTCAGAACGTAAAAAGCTACAGTAACACCCCCCCCCTTTGTGGTTAGCCATATTGAGATGGCTATTATACTTTACATCTCTAAAAATGCTAATATAGTTATTTCCCTTACAAATCCGAGCAACGCCGGGCGATACTGCTAGTTATATATGAAAGAAAGTAAATGCTCTTAATGTTGAGTTTCAATTGGAACACTTTCCACTGCATCTGTTGCATATGCTTGTATCCGATGAATATAAAAGTATCCTTAGTTGCTTTGTAAAAGAGGATGTTTTAGCTGTATCTAAATTATCAGATATTGATCTTAATAACACAACAAATCACAAAGATATGGGTGATATTTACCTTGGTGGATGCGCAATGAGATATCTAGAACAAAACCCCATCATTGGTGACTCGGCTAGATTAAAAACTGATTGCAAACATTTTTTAATAGAATTATACTCTCAAATAAAAATGTGCTTTCCTCTCAATGAAACTGGAGTGTTTGCCCTCTTAGAAATACTTGATCCAAAAGTAGTGCATGACTTCACTAACTCTCCTCAGTCGATAATTCTCTTGGCATCAGACTTTCCAGCAATTCCACCACAAAACGCACTTGATGAACCAGATGATGAGTGGAGATTATTTCAGCAATATAAAGATATTCCTCGTAAAGTATACTAGCCGTCTCAATATGGCTAACCACTAAGGGTGGGTGTTACTGTAGCTTTTAGCCCCAGGAGATCATCATCTCCAGCTGGCTTTAGGCACACTTTCTGTGCCCTTATGATATTTGCAAAGGGAGGTCATCCCTCTCTCGTAAACCTAAGTGATATGAACGGACTGCAGTTTCGAGGTATTTGCCTCTTGTCAACGTACGGTAATCACCGGTTTTCGATGAAGAGAGACCTGTTTGCGAATATCTATTTAATGTTTTTCCCAGTAACCACTGTCACTGATTTCGAAAAACTGTCTGAAAGCAATAATAAATCTCTGAACGAGATGTAAACAGTAACCTGTTTCCTCAAAAACCATCGCTGAATTCTGGTATTTCTTAAAGACGGGCTTGACCACACTAAAATTTGAGAGGCCGTCGCAATTCATGACTAATTTAATGGTGTTACCTCATTCAACAGCATGCATAGGGTGCATATTTTCCCAAGTAAATTGCACAAAGACCCAGTACTTATTCTATCGGTCTCTTTTGCTGAACCGCTAAGTGACGGGGACGTAAACACACCAGCATCGGTTGTCAAGCAATGCTAGGGGGACAAACACAGACACACAAACATATACACACACATACACACATATATATATATATATACATATATACGACAGGCTTCTTTCAGTTTCCGTCTACCAAATCCACTCACAAGGCATTGGTCGGCCCGAGGCGATAGCAGAAGACACTTGCCCAAGATGCCACGCAGTGGGACTGAACCTGGAACCATGTGGTTGGTTAGCAAGCTACTTACCACACAGCCACTCCTGTGTCTTGTCATCGTAGATATCCGAGTAGATTGAACTTCAAAAAGGAGTGAATGAAGATGATATGGATATGTACAAAACTGACAATTAGCTGCCATATGATATAAAGTATTAAATTCTGTATTGATTTTGTCATATTTTTCATCATTAAATTACCAATTATATACCTATCTTCTAACATCTCGGTTTATAAAATAGGATCTGGGTTTTTTTGCAGCAGATAATTTGGGTGTTTTATTATTTGATGAGTGGCAGCCCAGATTAGAAGTAGTAGATAATTTCTGCTATCCGTGGGACCAAATTGGTAGTGGGATAGGATGCACAGAGAGTATGATAGCTACAATAAGAATAGGGTGGAGGAAACTCAGAAAGCTGTTATCTCTGTTGGCCATGGAAGGTTTCATATTATCCAAAATTCTGACTACCTTTGTGTGTGTATATATATATATATCATCATCATCATCATCATCATCGTTAAACGTCCGCTTTCCATGCTAGCATGGGTTGGACAGTTCAACTGGGGTCTGGCAAGCCCGAAGGCTGCACCAGGCCAGTCAGATCTGGCAGTGTTTCTACAGCTGGATGCCCTTCCTAACGCCAACCACTCCGAGAGTGTAGTGGGTGATTTTATGTGCCACCAACACAGGTGCCAGACGAGGCTGGCAGACGGCCACGCTCGGATGGTGTTTTTTATGTGCCACCGACACAGGTGCCAGACGAGGCTGGCAGACAGCCACACTCGGATGGTGTTTTTTATGTGCCACCGACACAGGTGCCAGACGAGGCTGGCAGACAGCCACGCTCGGATGGTGTTTTTTATGTGCCACCGACACAGGTGCCAGACGAGGCTGGCAGATGGCCACGCTCGGATGGTGTTTTTTATGTGCCACCGACACAGGTGCCAGACGAGGCTGGCAGACGGCCATGCTCGGATGGTGTTTTCTTATGTGTCACCGACACAGGCGCCAGACGAGGCTGGCGAATGGCCACGCTCGGATGGTGTTTGTTACGTGCCCTCAGCACGGAGGCCAGTCGATGCGGTACTGGCTACGGTCACGTTTGGATGGTTTTCTTATGTGCCACCGGCACTGGTACCACAAGGATACAAATTCCATTGATGTTCATCTATTTTGGTTTGATTTGATTTGATTTGATTTGATATATATATATATATATATACACACACATTCATTCATATGTGTGTAGCCAGTCAAACTAAACCTTTATCGTCAGTAGTACTATGTCATGGTCATGTTGGCCGAATAGGTATTAATTATTATTAGTTTCCCATTGGTTAAAGTTACTGCCCATATTTGAATTCTAAATCTTTCATGAAATACAGTTCTTACAATTCAGATATGAGCAGTTATAAAAACCCTGATTTTTATTTTAAAAAATTAGTGTTCGTTGGTTTTCACTCGATTCCACAACACTCACTCTCTTGAAATATTGGCTATTGCCATGCCATATCTTTTGCCATATTCTTGTTTCTGCAGTGAACTTAGGTTCTCTGGATAGATTTCCTTTTTTTCTTTTGGTGATGCTGGTGGAGGTCTTTTCCGCCACATCTCTATAATGTCCATATCATCCTCCTTCTTTTTCTTTTACGGACTCTTCGGTGGTGAGTTCACACATTCTTTTCTTTTTTTTCCTGGCCACCTCCATAAATGCTTCCTCTGCTTCCTCCATGCATTTATCACTTACTGGGGCCGCCACTTCGGTACTCTGCTCTTGTTGGCCTTCCTCACAGACTCTCTGGGGGCACCTCACTCTCATGTGTCCCTTCTCTTCGCATTGATAGCAGGTTAGTGGTCATCCTTCCACCACTGCTCTCAACCTTATGTACTCCGGTAAAATTACCTCTTTCCCGATTTCGTTCAAATCTTTTTGTAGAACCTGAATGACCATTTCAAGGCCATATCCCCTACAGTTTACTTTCTTTGTCCTCGTTACCTTCAAAATTTTGGCGTCCTCTTTGGTTTTATGCATCACGTCTGCCACCAGCCACCCTTCTTTGATTTCAAAGGGTATTCTTCCTATTCTCACTCTTGCGACCCTTTTGCCGCAGTAAGTCAGCAAGAGTACCTACTCTTGTGATTTATCGCCTCTTGTTTGTTGGCGAACCTCACCTCCACTGTGCCATATTTTCTTCCTCTTGTGTAGAATGTTGTCAGGTTTCTTATCTCTGCTACACCTTCTTCTATCGTTTCTACGTAGGCTATTTCGATTTACTTAGTTGTTGTAGACAGTGTTTATAAACAACTGTTCATTTCAGTGTACTGGTTCTGACTTCCGGCGGGATCAGCTTTAGACTGGATCCTTCCTTCTGAATCAGCCTGTTAGACTTTTCAGTTTTTTCTGCTCAATTTTGACCTCTCATACCTTGGTTCATCTTGATTATCTCACTCCCATTTCTTAATATATAATTAACCTAAGATATTTTTACCTAACTAATTAACTTTTATCCGCAGGTAGTAAATTTTATTTCCTATAGATCCTATATTTTAATTCATTAATATCAACTCACTATCCATGAAATTTGAATAATTTACTCTTCTAAATTACCTCTCTTCATATTATAAAATATCGCATTCTACTAAAACCTATGAATATCTTCCTTCTTTGATTTTCCCTCTTCCATCTTTCTTAGTATATATTTTGACCCCCAATATGTTCACTTGATTAATAAGGCTTTTTCCCCCAGTTAATGAGTACTATTTTGACCTCTCATACCTCTGTGCGTCTGTAGTTGTACCCTTTCCAGCCACTGAAGCATAACTCCTGGCCTGTTCTGGAACTGGTTCACAATCCATTTTCTCCATTTTTTTCCCTGCTTCACCCCAAAACAGGGACGAAGACAAACGCAAAAATCACAAGCTTGCAGGTAAAATTAGTAACAGTATTTAACAAATTCAACAGTTCAAATCATAGGTTCACCCTCATATGAGACCCTCCAACAAGTATACTACAAAGCACAATAAAACTCATGTCAACTGGAATAAAAAAAAATTAAACACCAAAAAAAAAAAAACTTTGCCGGACCCATCCTACTGACTGTCAGACCACTATATATTAGTAGTGGACCAGGCCACTTCCCACATGGGGGCATCTGCAACATGTTGCCAAGCAATTTTTACGATAGGATTTCTTATCTAAATTTTTGTTTATTCCATGCCACCCATGCCTTCCCCAACAAAAAACTTCTAAAGTAAGTGAAAAATTAACAAATTCGGGTGGAGTTAAATTCGTATTGGGGTGGGTTTAAATTTAGACTGCCAGCTTTTCTTTTCTTCTTTTTTTTTTTACAGATATGGAATCTCCGCACTCGATAACCCACAACATGGGCGGTTTATTGTAATTACTTCTGCCTTGGTTCGTCCAATCACTACTCTCCTTACGTAGCACAGAGGCCATTAGGCATTCCGTGGTCGCTTGATCTTGGTCGTTGCTTTGAACAGTCTCCACGTGAAGAACCCTCCAAGTAAATTCTGCTCGAAAAAACTAAAGGTAACGTGTATTATCACTTCTTTCTGTTATTTCTACAAAAAAAAAAAAACACAGCTGCATAAACATTTTGAGTCGTGTTGTTTGTTACTAGATACGAGTAAGTTGTACAAATACATGCATATAATCATGTGTGTACGTATACATACATATATACATACATGAATATATATATATATATATATATATATATATATATATATATGTATACATTTATATTATATTGAGGGTACTACTATTCGTAGATACCAACACGCTAAGAGGGACCAATGCGGTCAAAACTACTAAAAATAAACAAAATGGCGGGCTCATTCGCAATGCATTTCGAGAAAAAATCCAGCGTGCCATTTTCATAGATATATAAAGATAAACATTCGGACATGCTACGACGAATTCTACGGTTGGCTATCGAGCTTGTAATGTTATGTTTTTCTATTATATTTCTTGAGTTTGTTGCCTGATGAACATAGAAATGCATATTCTGCATTTAAATGCGAAATCACATGTGGTATGTAACTGAATTCTTTTTAAAATGATGTGTTTTGAAGTTTTGCATTCGGTTAAAATTTTGTTTATTTTTAGTAGTTTTGACCGCATTGGTCCCTCTTAGCGTGTTGGTATCTACGAATAGTAGTACCCTCAATATAATATAAATGAATATTTTCAAAGAGGAAGAATTTACGGATTTTTTCTCTTACGAGGTTTTTCACGCTGACTACTGATAATTTCTTTTAAAGATTTTATCCTCAATTGTTAACATATATATGTATATATATGTATCAAAAGAAAAACAGGACACAAAGGATTTTGTGGTATTATATCCTATCACCTATACAGGTGCTTACATTTATCAGGTATTCACCCTGAATTTATATATATATATATATATATATATATATATATATATATATATACCCGAAATCCTCGAGTATAATCCGCAAGAAGAAAATGGAGGGGATCAAGAGGTGGTATTCAACTTTTAGATATTATATTATGTCTGTTTATTATTTTAAAAAAAAATTATAATATACATACATGTATAACAGATTGTTTTACATATATAAAAAATACCAGTATATAACGTAGAACGTAGAGAGTAGAATAGTTTCTTACAACCGTTTCAACCAAGAGGTCACAGTACCCTACTTCCATTCCTTCAGTGAACTGAAGTATTTGGTAGATAAAATTAAGGTACTTGGGTGTGCCTGGGCTTCGTCAGAGAGTTCAGAAAGTTCATAAGGTTAAGTTATAAATATAAATAATACATAAACATAAATACATATCTATATATACTGTAAATCCTCGAGTATAATTCGCATTTCCCCCCCAAAATTGAAAGGTCAAAATCACTAGTGCGTACTATATACGAGGTTGAAAAGGAAAAATATTTTCTAAACAATGTCCGGGTCTCTGTTTGCTGTCTGGCAATGTTTATTCAGACATGTTTTGTGATGTCGGGCGTGAAAATACCTTAAGCTAAGCCTGAAAGCAATGAAGTCATAAAATATACATCCATAACTTGCAGTAAGCAACATTTATTAAAATAAAAGTATTCAGAAGACAGAATAACATATAACAAAACAATTTGCAAACATATTTACATTCCCGTATGTAAATTAAGAACATCACTATTATTGTATTATGCATACGCGGAAGTATATATATGTATATATATATAGATGAGTGTATTTTTACCTTGTTAACAATTAACATATATATATATATATGTATGTATGTATGTATGTATGTATGTGTGTGTATGTATATATATGTGTATATATATGTGTATATATATGTGTATATATATGTATATATATGTATATATATATGTATATATATGTATATATATATGTATATGTATCATCATCATCATCATCATCATCATTTAGCGTCCGTTTTCCATGCTAGCATGGGTTGGACGGTTCTACTGGGGTCTGTGAAGCCAGAAGGCTTCATCAGGCCCAGTCAAATCTGGCAGTGTTTCTACGGCTGGATGCCCTTCCTAACGCCAACCACTCCGTGAGTGTAGTGGGTGCTTTTTACGTGCCACCCGCACTGGTGCCAGACAGAGCTGGCAACGGCCACGAACGGATGGTGCTTTTTATGTGCCACCGGCACGAGGGCCAGGCGAGGCTGGCAACGGACACGAAACGGGGCGGTGCTGGCAACGGTCGCGAAACGGAAAGTTCTCTTACATGCCACCGGCACTGGTAACACATCTGCAATTTCCATTGATCGATTTCCATTGATCGATTTCGATTCTGATCCTCACTTGCCTCAATGGGTCTTCACAAGCAGAGTTTCGACATGCCACCGGCACTGGTAGCACATCCGCAATTTCCATTGATCGATTTCGATTCTGATCCTCACTTGCCTCAACACGTCTTTACAAGTAGAGTTTTGTGTCCCAAGAAGGGAAGGTATGCATACGTAGGCTGGCTCCATCCCATGTAGAAGGCCACGGGTTGTGGACTCACTTGTCCTGCCGGGTCTTCTCGCGCACAGCACACTTCCAGAGGTCTCGGTCTCTAGTCATTTCCTCAGTGAGACCTAAAGTTCGAAGGTCGTGCTTCACCACCTCGTCCCAGGTTTTCCTGGGTCTGCCTCTTCCACAGGTTCCCTCAACCGCTAGGGTGTGGCACTTTTTCACACAACTATCTTCATCCATTCTCGCCACATGACCATACCAGCGCAAACGTCTCTCTTGCACACCAACTGATGCTTCTTAGGTCCAGCTTTTCTCTCAAGGTACTTACACTCTGCCGAGTGTGAGTACCGGCATTACACATCCATTGGAGCATACTGGCTTCATTTCTAGCGAGCTTACGCATATCCTCAGCAGTCACGGCCCATGTTTCACTGCCATGTAGCATGGCTGTTCGTACACACGCATCATACAGTCTGCCTTTCACTCTGTGCGAGAGGCCTTTTGTCACCAGCAGAGGTAAGAGCTCTCTGAACTTTGCCCAAGCTATTCTTACTCTAGCAGTTACACTTTCAGCACACCCGCCCCCGCTGCTGACTTGGTCACCTAGGTAACGGAAACCATCAACTATTTCTAGTTTTTCTCCCTGGAAAGTGACGGAAGTTGGTCTCAGAGCATTTTCAGTGTTTATTGTTCCTGAGCATCTGCCACATACAAAACCATCTTCCTAGTTAGCCTTCCTTTGACATTGCTGCATCTCTTATGTGTCCATAGCTTACACTTGGTGCATCTTATAGAGTTTCTACCTACACCTTTTCTACAGATCGAGCAGGCCATCTACTACTGAAGGTGTTTGTGATTTGTCTACCTTCCTACTGATTACGACTTTGGTTTTAGCTAGATTGACTCTGAGGCCCTTCGATTCTAATCCTTGTTTCCACACCTGAAACTTCTCCTCCAGTTCTGATAGCGACTCAGCAATTAGAGCAAGGTCATCAGCATAGAGGAGCTCCCAAGGGCATCCTGTCTTGAATTCCTCCGT
>NC_043015.1:46256462-46288962 GCF_006345805.1 Octopus sinensis
GGGCTTGGGACAACAATAAGCTGACCAAGACAACGAAAATGAAGATCTACCAGGCATGTGTACTCAGCACTCTACTGTATGGAAGCGAGACCTGGACGCTATACACACGCCAAGAGCATCGCCTAAACATCTTTCACCTGCGCTGCCTCCGAAAAATCCTCCGCATCAAATGGCAGAATCATATCCCCAACAAAGATGTCCTCAGGCAAGCAGGAATACCAAGCATGTTTGCACTCCTCACACAAAGACGTATGAGATGGCTTGGGCATGTTAGCCGTATGAAAGATGGCAGAATCCCCAAGGGCATACTCTACGGAGAGCTTGCTAGGGTACTAGGTCTGTGGGTAGACCGATCTTACGATACAAGGTGTTTGCAAAAGGGACATGAAGGCCTGCAACATCAATATTAGCGGTTGGGAGGCAGTTGCCGGCAACCGTGGAGAATGGCGACGTACCGTAAAAGAGGGAATACAAAGGAGTGACAGAGAGAGAGAGGAGAAATGGAAAGAAAGGAAGAGACGTAAACAAGAGACTATGGCACTACAACCAGCCAGGAACAGTCTTCGCTACATTTGCGGTACCTGCCAGAGGGAGTGTTTGTCCAGGATAGGACTACACAGCCACAGCAGGAAATTTATCAGGACATGAAATATAAAAGCCGGACTAGACCCTCAAAAAAAAAAAAAAAAAAAACATACGCAACTCCATTGTCCCCCGAGACAGAAAGGATGCCAATACAATACAAAATTGGCTATACTTCTATCCACAAAATATTTTAACAATTTTTTTTATATAATCCCTAATAATATTTCATTATAAGAGTACAGTAGGATGTTTTTTTACACACATCGAATGGCTATGGAGGTCCATCCAAATAAAACAGGTTTCAAAAGGGTTCACAGGTGAAAAATGTTTGAGAACCACTGAGTTAGAATCATGTCTATCCCTTTTTTAAACAAATACATTTCTTAAAACTTCTCCCTCCTGTGTTGTCTTCTTTTTGTGCTTATTGTCTTATATTGTATTTTTTTTTCCTCCAACAGCTCATTAAAAGATCTGCGTGATGGCTGGCCATGCCTGTTATTCGTTTGATAGCGGTAACTCTTAAATATATACATCTTTCCCTATTTCGCATGTTTGCTTTTTCGCATCCTTCCAGCTTGCTTTCTTCCTTCCTTCCTTTCCTTTTGCCTTGCTTTTCCTCTTTACCTTCTCTCTCTTTTACTCTTTTACTTGTTTCAGTCATTTGACTGCGGCCATGCTGGAGCACCGCCTTTAATCAAGCAACTCAACCCCGGGACTTATTCTTTTGTAAGCTCAGTACTTATTCTATCAGTCTCTTTTGCCGAACCGCTAAGTAACGGGGACATAAACATACCAGCATCGGTTGTCAAGCAATGCTAGGGGGACAAACACAAACACACACACGCATATATATATATACATATATACGACGGGCTTCTTTCAGTTTCCGTCTACCAAATCCACTCACAAGGCTTTGATCGGCCCGAGGCTATAGTAGAAGACACTTTCCCAAGGTGCCATGCAGTGGGACTGAACCCGGAACCATGTGGTTGGTAAACAAGCTACTTACCACACAGCCACTCCTTCTTTGTTAATTGCTGTCTCTCTTCCTTCTTTGCTTATTTTTGTCTAATTTACCATTATCATCTTTTTCTTATTTCAAGCAGTGGTGGTGGACAAATACAAACACATACACCCATAGATATATATATATACATATATGCACAGACACATATGATAGGCTACTTTCTGCATCCATCTACTAAATCCACTAACAAGACTATAATAGAAGAGACTTGCCCAAGGTACCATGCCTTGTGATTGACCCAAAAGTACATAACTGTGAACAAACTTTTTTAACAGCTATGGCAACGCATGCCTGCTTTATTTACTTAAACTTTAGTCAGTTTGTCAAAGCAATTTTTTCTGTCTTTCTTTTCATTTTATTTTTATTATTAACCATTTCAGTAACTGGTACCGCCCCAGACACTCAGACTGTAAAATGGTCAGATATGAAAACTGGTTCAGATCCCGATGCATACATAGAAGGGTAGGTGAAATATTTAATTTCTATTAATCACCATCTTTGTCACAATCCTCGCTATCATCATCATCATCACAATCATCATCTGCATCGTTGGTTTAGAATTTTGGCTGATTTTTTTTTATTCCATTATTGGTGAGTTAAACAGGATTGCAATTCTATTATTTTTGAGGCTGGGATTACAAGCATCCCCTACTCCTGAATGAGATGCTAATCCATCACAGAGTTAATAATCCTTAAGTACCACTGACAAACATTCCCAGCTGAGTGTACTGGAATAATGTGAAATGAAGTGCCTTGCTCAAGAATGTTTGTCAGTGGTACTTAAGAAATCTCACCTTGGGAGCCAGATTACACAGCTTGAGGTAGACAGTTTGATCTGGCAGTTTTTCTACGATTGGATGCCCTTCCTAACGCCAACCACTCTGTGAGTGTAGTGGGTGCTTTTTACATGCCACCCGCACAGGTGCCAGATGGGGCTGGCAAACGGCCATGGACGGATGGTGCTTTTTACGTGCCACCGGCACAGGTGCCAGATGGGGCTGGCAAACGGCCATGGACGGATGGTGCTTTTTACGTGCCACCGGCACAGAGGCCAGGCGAGGCTGGCAACGGCCACGATTGGATGGTGCTTTTTACGTAGGTCACTGCATGAATTATGGGGTGACGGGGTCTTGATATTGTTTGCATACTGTAAAAAGCAATGTCCTTGTATTGTATTAGGTGGAGTTACTGTTTACGTTATTTGTTGCTGAAACATGGGCAGTACTTGAGTGGGCTGTCATTTAAAAGAAAAAGACAAAAGTAATATTCAGAAACAAATGAAGGTTGATGACAGGGAGAGCATTCAGATATCTAGAAGAACCTGCCTCAATATATCCCAGGTTAGCATAAAAAAAGGCAGTCATTAAAATGATGATGATGATGATGATGATGTATATGATTCTAGTGTTTGTCAGATTCATAATTCATTTTACAGGACCAATCTCATTGGGGAAATTGTAATTAATGGAAGCAAGAAATATTACCGACTTGACTTGAGTAGACAGCTTGAGCAAGGTCATCAACCGAGCGTAACAGTAAGTATTCTTATTATTTTTTACATTGTAGTCGTGCATGGCTGTGTAGTTAAGAAACTTGGTCAACAACTTTTTGGCCTTAGGTTCATACCCACTGTGTGGCACCTTGGGCAAATGTCTTCTTCTTTAGCTCCAGAATCTGTAGAGCAAGACTTGTTTGAGAACCACTGAGATAGAATCATGTCTATCCCTTTTTTAAACAAATACATTTCTTAAAACTTCTCCCTCCTGTGTTGTCTTCTTTGTTGTGCTTATCGTCTTATATTGTATTTCTTTTTTGGTAGATGGGAAATTTAAATATACATATATATTCTTTTGTTTTAGTCATTTGACTGCAGCCATGCTGGAGCACTGCCTTTAGTCAAATAAATCGACCCCAGGACTTATTCTTTGTAAACCTAGTACTTATTCTATCACTCTCTTTTTCCAAACCACTAAGTTACGGAGACCTATACATATCAACATTGGTTGTCAAGTGATGGTGGGGGGTGGGGACAAATACAGACACACAAAAATACACACACAGACACACATACATATATATATATATGTAAATGTAATATGTGACAATTATTTGGTAACCAAGATAAAACTCTGAGTTTCGGATGCCGAGGTGGAAATCCACACCACCATCTCTTCAGTTATCCGGCCATCGGAAAAACGCTATGAAAAAAGACCAGCGCTATTCAAATGAAGATGTGTACGCTTTTCTAGTGATGTATGCGTATGCACGTGGGTGTGCGAGTGCACATGTGTACGTATGAACAGGCACGCTTACGCCTTACCCTAATTAGCTGTCATTTGAATAGCACTTTTGTCTGAATAGCGTCAATAACACAGTAATTTCCCTTTTTCTTTTGGTCGGACAACTGAAGAGATAGTGGCATGGATTTCCACCTCGGCATCCAAAACTCAGAGTTTTATCTTGGCTACCAAATATCACATATTACATTTACAGATAAATTCCTCTATTTACATAATATTGAGGTCTCTTTCTTTCTTTTGTTATCTTACCGTTTTTACCAATATATATATATATATATAGGTCCCGGGTTGAGTCGGGGTTAACCACAGTAAATAAGGTACTCAATACATAGCAGAGTAAATTAATTTATTTTAAATCTGCCTAAATGTATAAATGCCAAAACTATTCTTGACACCAAGCTTCCTGATGATTTCATTTGAATGAAACAGTTCTAGTCCTGCAGAAGCTCCTTCTATAATAAAAAAAAAAAAAATATATATATATAATATATATATATATTGTTATATTTCGGAATGGTCATTTTGCCAGTTTAGCCAATAAAAACACATGCACTATATATTTGGTGTTATTTTGCTTCAGTTTTATTTATTTTTTACATTAATCTTAATTTTATTTTGGCCAGAGTTCTTTTGTCACACTCCTGTGACCGCATCAGTGGTCCTTTGTTTTCTTCTTTCTTATTTGTGTCTCTCTTTACTAACCGTCAGTCATTTTGTATTTCTATTGTATGTCTTCATTTGCGCATGCTTATATCTCTATGTGTGTCTATGTTTATTTAGTGTGTGTATGTGGGGAGATGCCTGTAATATTTGTATCTTCTGTTTATATATGTTCATGTAATTTGTATTTTGTTTTTGTTGTTTTTGTTTATTCTTATTTTGTTCATGTGTTTACATCCACTTATTATTATCATTACATATGCTTGTATGTATGTATGTATGCATGTATGTATAACAACAATACTAGTAATAATAATAATAAATCGAATCGAAAAAAAAATTTATATATATATAAAAATTCCTGCACAACAAATATTTAAACGTATATATATATATATATATATATATATATATATATATATATATATATATATATATAAATATATATATATATATATATATATAAATATATAAGTAAAAGAATTTTAATAACATCTTCATTCAGCTCCATTTATTTACTTATAATACACAAATTACTGCTCATTAACCCGGAGTTTCTACCTTTGAATAGGTCGCTACATCCTTGTTACTTGCATGAATTTTGCTACCCTGGTAACTGTTTATTGAATTTTTCATGTTAACTGTAAACAGAAGATAATTCATTCATCCATTTATATATATATATATATATACACACACAAACATATGACAGTTTTCATTCAGTTTCTGTCTACCAAATCCACTCATGGCTTTGGTCGACCCAAGGCTATACTAGAAGTCATTTGCCCAAGGTGCCATGCAGTGGGACTGAACTTGGAACCATGTGATTAGTAAGCACCCAGAGGCAGGGTAGAACAGTGTTCACCTAATTAGACATAGTTGACTTTTACCCATCTATATCACAAGAGTTACTGATCAAAGTACTTTCCTTTGCTAGATGCTTCACCGATTTTAGTGACAGAGACGTAGCTGCCATCTTAGATGCTAGTAAAATAGTGCTGTTCAATAAAGGTTGACATGGGTCAAGCAGTCTGACCCCGAGGGTTCCTTCATTATGGTGATGGGAGCCTATGACAGTGCTGACATTCCTGACCTCATTAGGCTCTACATTCTGAATACCTATTTCTTTATTACCCACAAGGGGCTAAACATAGAGGGGAAAAACAAGGACAGACATAGGTATTAAGTCGATTACATCGACCCCAGTGCGTAACTGGTACTTAATTTATCGACCCCGAAAGGATGAAAGGCAAAGTCCACCTCGGCGGAATTTGAACTCACAACGTAACGGCAGCCGAAATACCTATTTCTTTATTACCCACAAGGGGCTAAACACAGAGGGGAAAAACAAGGACAGACATAGGTATTAAGTCGATTACATCGACCCCAGTGCGTAACTGGTACTTAATTTATCGACCCCGAAAGGATGAAAGGCAAAGTCGACCTCGGCGGAATTTGAACTCACAACGTAACGGCAGCCGAAATACCGCTAAGCATTTCGCCCGACGTGCTAACATTTCTGCCAGCTCGCCACCTTTCTGAATACCTTAGGATAGAAGTTCCTTCCAGTGCTCTTTGGTCTCTACAGAGATGACACTCTGGCCATCTCCAGAGGAGCCAATAGGCACACCCTTGATAGGCTTAGAAAGGACCTGTCTAGCACACTAGGCTCCATGGGACACAATATAACAACAGACACCAACCTCACTATCGTAAACTTCACAGATGTCACACTAAACTTGGGCTCCAGTGCATACAGCATCTTCACATGTAGCCTAGCCTGAAAGCTGATGCTGCAAGGGAACCTGAGAGGTAAGTGAATCACACCTTGTCCCTTATACTACACTTCCTGACTAATTACTCTTCTCACAAATATACTCATCTTTATACATAAAACTGAAGTTGTGTGTGTGAGTGTCTGTCTCCTCCGATTTAGATTCCTAACTACTCCCACATTTTGCGGTGCAGTTTAACCAAAAGTGGGTATCTTATAGTCGTCATTCATATCGAGCCCTTCTGGGTATTAGCGTGCGTCTACAATTTAAAAAAAATTTACCATAATTTTTCCGCATTTTTAATGATTTTTGCTCGGGTTATATAAGGGAAGTAACTCTCTAAAAATGCTTATATAGTTATTTCCCTTAGAAACCCGAGCAACACTGGGCGATACTGCTAGTAGTACATAAAGCTACTTTTTCTTTTATGACAGCTAAATAAAAGAAATCATACCATAACTCTTACTTATGGATCTTGGTGCGTGCTTTTTTAATTGTAAGTAGTTTTTTTCTTCTTTCCTACTAAAAAAAAAATATCAAAAACAAAAACTCTCAATGCCATCACCAGAGTGAGCACCTTTTCAAACTCCACCCATCTAACACCCGTGGGCATATTTACAAAGTCAGAAAACAGCACAGCTCCCATGACTTTAGGGTTAGTGGTGGGGGAAGGGTATCTTTTTTTTCTTCACAAATGTAAATAAACCCAATCTGTTTCTTTAACGAGGGACATATTCATACAGCATAGAATGCTTTTAATTCAATAGACGCCAGTGATTGGTTAAAATTGCCGAAATGCAAGAAATTAAAGACGAAATATGTTATAAACTACAGAATTTTCTCAATAAAGCCAAGAGAAAATGAAGTTTTATAAACACATTCTACCAGTATACAAAGTTAAAAATATTTTAGTTACCTAGAAATTATGTTAAAAACTGCTGTTCAAACCGAAAAGATCTGGTTTCCACAGCATAACAATGACCAAGATTACAACATCTATGCTGAATGGAATGCCAGTCCATTGCATGGTTAACCACTAACAACCAACACCCTAACCACTAAGTATGTATTTAGCAAGAGTGTAATTTACTTTTAGTGGAGGCGCAATGGCCCAGTGGTTAGGACAGCGGACTCGCGGTCGTAGGATCGCGGTTTCGATTCCCAGACCAGGCGTTGTGAGTGTTTATTGAGCGAAAACACCTAAAAGCTCCACGAGGCTCCGGCAGGGGGTGGTGGTGATCCCTGCTGTACTCTTTCGCCACAACTTTTTCTCACTCTTACTTCCTGTTTCTGTTGTACCTGTATTTCAAAGGGTCGGCCTTGTCACTCTCTGTGTCACGCTGAATATCCCCGAGAACTACGTTAAGGGTACACGTGTCTGTGGAGTGCTCAGCCACTTACACGTTAATTTCACGAGCAGGCTGTTCCGTTGATTCGGATCAACCGGAACCCTCATCGTCGTAACCGACGGAGTGCTTCCATCCAATTTACTTTTAGTCTGAAGAGGAGAGGTAGTGTTCATGCATGGCAACTGTACATTCCTCCAAGAGAATTCCTATTGATGAGGTTGTTGATGTTCAGTGTAAGGAGGGATTTCCTTCGGAGTATAGGTGCGCAATGCAGGTATAGTTAAGGGTTCAAAATATTTGCTTTGAGATTGCAAGATCCTGGATTTGATCCCACTGTGTGGCATTGGGGGGGCAAATATTTTTTACTCTAGATCAGTGGTTTTCAACCAGGGTTCTGAGGAACCTTAGGGTTCCGCCAGTACAGTCCAGGGGTTCCGCAAGAAGTTACAAAACTGCTAAAATCGGCAGTAATTTTTAATTCTCCTGTACAGATATGTGTGCATAAGACTATTAAATTATTGCACAGGGATTCCTCGAGCCAGTGGAATGTTTCCTTGGGGTTCCGCTCCAGCAAAAAGTTTGAAAAGCACTGCTTTAGATACATGTTGATCCAAAGCCTTGGGTGTGAAATTGGTGAGGCAGGAATTTATGTGGAGACTTGTCAAGTGGATTGTGCCCATAATTCAAGGGTCCTGCCTTGTCACATATTCTTATACTGATTCTGCTTGGAATTATGGGCCATGTCTGTGGAGTACTCAGCCGCTGACATTACAATTCTATAATTCAATGAGTTATAGGCTCAGTTAATTGAATGGTGTCATTGTCCAAACCAATGTAAGCTATAGATATTATCCAACCATATTACACACACAAACACAACAGGCTTCTTTCAGTTTCTGTCTACCAAATCCACTCACAAGGCTTTGGTTAGTCTCAGGCTATAGTTGAGGACACTTACCCAAGGTGTCACGCAGTCGGATTGAACTTGGGACCATGTAGCTGGAAGCAAACTTCTTACCATGCAACCAGACTTGTGCATATATATACAATTAAATTTTCTAAATTTAATTTTTCTGTTTTATTATTATTCTTTTTAGGTCATCAAACATATTCCGTTTGAAACTGCTGAAGATGAAGAACAAGATATATTATCTACCTTGAAGGAAGACACACAAAAATATAAAAATATATACACACATTTTCTTTTTGTTCCTCTATAGTGAATCTTGTATGCATGAAGTGGATTTGATCCACCATAGCCAAATTTGAATCAACACTGCTACAGTGTTTTCTATACTTGATCCTTTCTAACCTCTTCTACTTCACGAAAAGCTAGAATGGAGACAACAAGACCACTAACTAAATCTATTGTTCTCAATGATATATCTATCCTTCTGGATCTTAATATAAGCAAGCACATTCCAAGCAAAAATCAGTCAGTCACATCGTTACTCAACCAAGCAGCTTCCCGTAATAACAAGCTGCTAAACAAAGATTCTTCACCCAAGAGTTCCAACACTATTCTTACCAATTCCAACCAAACATACAATAATAATAATAGAAATAGTATTGATAGTAGCAACATTCGTAACAGCATTAGTATTAGCAATGATAATATTAATAATAGCATTAGTCAGGTTAATAACAGTGGTAGTGTTGATGATAACAACAACAACATTTCTGTTGTCAGGGATATTGCCGGTTATAGTACATTTAATAATAATAACAATAATAGAAATAGTGTAGTGGTTAATGCTAGCAGTAATATTAACAGCAATCATAACAATAAAAACTCCATCTTAATCTCGGAGGAAAACCCTAACAGATTAAAGTTCTTGTCCAGTAATTCCAAAATTAAAAATTCCATTTACCAGTGTAAAATTTCTTCTGGTACTGATGTCTTCTTCTATATTGGTGCGACAACTTCTTGATTATCCCAGAGAATTTCCAATCATTATTCAACTTTCCGAGATAAGAGAAAACAACAAAGTACAGGACTAAGTAAATTGGTTTGGCGTCCTAAGGACAGCAATATAACTTTCAAGCTGGATTGGTCCATATTGTCTGTATCCTTTCCTTTTGATAAGGGCAGGAAATATTGTGGCATTTGTAATTCCGAACTCTTCTATATCCTTTTCGCCAAGTTCCCCTTGGTAAACACAATAATAGAAAAATCCTATAAGTGCAAGCATTGGCAGAAGCACACTTTCCACTAATATGAATGATGATTAATATAGATAACCTCTTTGATTTTAATAATTAGTTTCACGTCTACACCACTGCCATAGACAGATGCTTTCTGTCTACTCCGTTCCATGAAGCATTACTACTAAATATCGTTGGCGTATGTTTATCTCTTTCTCTCTACCCCCCCTCTCTCTCTCTCTATCATACGCACAATCAAACACACAGACACAAATTTGTCACCTCACTACTAAATATATTTGACAATTGTCCCCCCCCCACACACACAATTACGCACACACACACACAGAGACACAAATGCGGTTATATACATACACACACATAAACACTCAAACTCATTAACAAAAGCATACACCCGTGCATCCCCATACATTCAGCATACATATTGTCCCCTTCCTATTTTTAGAACTTTCTCCTTCCAACCAATGTTGACATCATTGCTTATAACGTATTATTTAAAATAAAAAACACTCATTATCACTGTGGACACCATGTGGGCAGTCATCAAAAAGTCTTTGTTCGTCTTGAGGCTGATATAGGTTCCTTGTCTTTCCTGATGAGAAGATGGCATAATGCACCCTTTATTCCTTCGGAATTAAGAATATGCAGTCTTCGAAACATGTGTCCAGAATAAAGGAATTTTGTTAAAATCTTCGTTCGACTCCATTCTTTCATTTATTCATATAAAGAAAACACACAAATTTCCACAGAAGAACACGGGGTTTCTGTCCTTGGCATGTAGCTTTAACCGTGTTTTCTGACGTGAATTTGCTACCCAGGTATCGGTTAACCGATTATCCATACTAGGATAATTCATTCACCTACTTAAATATATATATATGTATATATATATATATATATATATATATATATATATATAATCCTCCGATTTATATATATATATTATATATATATATATATATAATCCTCCGATTTTTTTCCCTCCGTCTTCCTTCTCTGGATCTTTCCTTTTCCTATGTTTCTGACGAAGAGCTCTGCTCGAAACGTAAAACCCTCCTTCTTCCCTTCCTTCCTGAGCGTCCAATAATACTATATTTGTTCCACGTCCTCGTGTTGTTGTATTTTCTCTTTGTGTTTTAATGTTTGGATTAACTTTATATATATATATATATATATATATATATATATGCTAGCTTAAGGTGACCCGCTCTACGCATGGGTGAGGGTGTGGTTGTTACTTTCTGTTGCTTCCTTTCTGTTTCTTATCACCACATTCTCCCTCTTTGTTTCTTTCTCCCACTCTATTACTTTCCCACTCTATTACTCTTCCTTTCTCTTGGTCTCTTCCTCTCTATCTTTCTCTATCTATCTCTCTCCCATTTATAAAAGAAACAAAGGATCTTGAGTAAGTTGAGAAAGAACTTCTTTCACGAAGTTGAGGAGTGACCCTACCTGCGTTCTCATTCATAAGGTATTTTTTGATGTAATTATTATTATTATTAAGGTCACAGTCTGGAATCGAACTTGAAATCTTGGGGTTAGTGTTCTTAACTACTATGCTATATGCCCATGGCAAATCATAAAGTGAATTTTAGTGCTTGTAAATCTAATATTTTCCTATCCTTCCTTAATACCGGTTCCCATATGCTATTCATATCTGCACTCGGTCTGCTTAGGAGGTTGTAGTGTCCTAGAATATGTACTGCTTCTTTTAGTTTTCATATTTTCCAGTTGTGTTCTCTGTCTATTATTTTAACTTCATCCCACAAGGGGAGGTGGTCTCCATTTTTTCCATACACGATCAGCTATACCCGATTTATCAATATCTCCTCGTGTCACAGCTTTGCGATGTTCCTCTACCCTTATTTTGATGGGGTGGCATGTTTCGCCTTTGTATAACCTACCACATTCAAAAGGGGGTTTATATTTTGTGATAAAATATGATTCTTTGCTAATGTGCTGACTACAGGTTGCATTATCCCTGAATTTATAGAGGGGAAAAATTATGAAGCTGGGTTGTTTGTTAGTGACACAAATGATGATGTGTTCACTGAATGCTATTTTTCTGTATTCCCAAATTTTGATCTGAGTTCTATGTAGGGCCATCCTTTGATGTAGATTGTTTTTGGTTTGCCCTATGTATTGCTCTCAACACCCAGAGGAAACTAAAATATATATTAGGTTCTCCAAAGCACATGTAAAGCTGTTTTTCACTGTAAAACGCTGACCCTGTTTGAAAGAGAACTCTGATCCCTCAATTAGGTTGATGGATATACCACAGTTAGGTCTTCCACATTTCTTTTATTGATGGCTTCAGTTTTGTTGTCAAGTGTACTTGGGCTTGTGTTAGGAGACTTTTGCTCTTTATGATGGTGTGTGTTTGGATGATTAAATTCATTCTGTGGTCCATTATTAGTAGGGGAATGTTCTGGAGGATGGTGTCAAAGGCTTCATTGTTAAGGGGGTTGTGTGTGGAGATGTATGGTAGGGCTTTTGGCTGTAAATCTTTCTTTAGTTTGGGATGTCTGAGTTCGTGGATATTGAGTTGTTGGGCGTGTTGAAAACCTATATCAATTAGTGATGGTGGATAGTTCCTGGTAATGAGTGTATCCTTTAATTCATGTAGTTGTATGTCCCTGGTGCTTGTATTAGAAACTATAGCACAAATCCTTTTTGCTAGGTTGAAAGGGATATTCATTCTAGTGTGTCTGGGTTGGCATGAGTTGAATGGTAGATATTGCTTGGAGGCTGTGGGCTTATAGTATATATCTGTTTCTATTTTGTTGTTGGATTTCTTCATGAAGATGTCGAGGAATGGAAGTTGTTGATGGTTATATTCCATCGTAAATTGAATGTTTATGTCAAGTCCATTCATAAGTGCTTGAAATTCTGTAAGTCTCTCTATACTTTCATGCCAACGAATGAAACAGTCATCCAGACCCCTCTTCCAGTTATTTTCTATGTAAAGGGAGAATGGGTTGCTGTATTTTTCTAGTACCTTACGATAAAGACTGATTTCTAGACATCCCATGACTAGATTAGCAAAGGAGGGGACCATTTTCGTACCCATTGTAGTTCCCAATTTTTGATGATAGAAGCTGTCTTTGAAGACAAATATGACAGTCTACTCAAGTTTCATTTAGCATCTGAACACAGCTGACTCTATCATCCTTTGATATTGAGGACAGGACTGAAATCAAAAACCAAACTCAAGTATTCTATAATCATTAAATTTTAACTAACACTCCTTTTGGTTTGCCTTAAATAAAACTATCTTTCAAAATGTTTTTGTATTTTCTATGACTTATTGCCCCTATTTTTTTTTTATTAGTACATCCTAGCCAGAATTGAATTGCCTCTATTCCTAGGATGGGGGTGGGATATCAGAATAAAGGTTGACTACATCAAAGGATACTAGTAGGGTGTTTTTGTTTATTGTTTTAGAGAGGTGATTGAGCACATCTGGGTTGTTCCTTATGTAGCTTTTGATATGTTTGAGGAATGGTTTTAAGAGGTTACTCTTACTCTTTACTCTTTTACTTGTTTCAGTCATTTGACTGCGGCCATGCTGGAGCACCGCCTTTAATCGAGCAACTCGACCCCGGGACTTAGTCTTTTGTAAGCCCAGTACTTATTCTATCAGTCTCTTTTGCTGAACCGCTAGTAAACGGGGACATAAACACACCAGCATCGGTTGTCAAGCAATGCTAGGGGGACAAACACACACATACATATATATACATATATACGATGGGATTCTTTCAGTTTCCGTCTACCAAATCCACTCACAAGGCTTTGGTCGGCCCGAGGCTATAGTAGAAGACACTTGCCCAAGGTGCCACGCAGTGGGACTGAACCCGGAACCATGTGGTTGGTAAACAAGCTACTTACCACACAGCCACTCCTGCGCATAAGTCACTGAGGTGGTGGGTTTTGCATGCAGGACCTGCTATTATGGGTCTTAATTTGAGGTCATTAGGAGTAAGGAGCTTGATTATTATGTCTGTGGCAATCCTGCATGGGTTACTTATTTTCTTACTTTTGTGTATCTTAGGAATACCATAGAATTGTGACTGGATTTACTTTTGAAGTTAGTCATATAATCATATTTCTTGTCGGTGGGCCCTTCTCTTTATAGGTTTAACATAGTTTTTAGGTTTCTCATTATTTTCTGATGACTGTAGTGTTGAACCTTTTCATAATATATTGTATCTTCTAATATGGATAGTACTAGAGTTATATACTATACCGTGTCCATTACGACAACTGCACTCCCTTTATCAGCCTCTTTGATTGTTATTGTTTCATCATCTTTTAATTTGTTGAGCTCAGCTCATTCTTTTTTGCTGAAGTCTGGCTTATGTTTTTGTTTGTGTGTGTGTGTATATATATATATATATATATATATATACATATAAAGCTGAAGTTGTCTGTGTGGCAAGTTTGGTAGCTTTCAACTAGCACTATCTCCTCCAAGACCCTGTAGCGCAAGTTGACCAAAATTGAGAGTATGATAGAAGAAGGCTTGCTCTTCATTCCGTAGAAGATAAAATTCAAATCGGACCATGTTAACACCAAAAATTATTTACATCAAAAAGGTGCTTTCTTTCGATGAAAATCCCTATTTTTTACGATTTTTTGCCTGCTGTGTCGCCATTTTTCGGTGTATTTCAACCAGAAAAACGTTCACTTAAAGAGAATAACAAGCTACGTAATGCAAAATTTTTACATTTCAAAAATTCCAATTCTAAAGGGTTGAAACAAACCTGAGTGACGCTGGGCGATACTGCTAGTATATATATATATATATATATATATATAATATGACAGTCTACTCAAGTTTCACTTAGCATCTGACCACAGCTGATTCTATCATCCTTTGATATTGAGGACAGGACTGAAATCAAAGACCAAACTCAAGTATTCTATGGTCATTAAATTTTAACTAACACTTCTTTTGGTTTGCCTTAAATAAAACTCTCTTTCAAAATGTTTTCGTTTTCAATGACTTATTTTCCTCTACTTTTTTTATTAGTAGATTCTTTGAAGTTGCAGGTCAAAGGCTAAGACTGATGTCCTCTTCTTGACACCAGGATTTGGGATCACTCTTAGATTTTCTTTGCAGTCCCACTGCATGGTATCCTGGGTAAATATCTTCTGCAATAGCCCCGAGCTGACTAATGCCTTGTGATTGAAAATGCCAAGCTCATAAGGGCCGGTTTCCTGGTTTCAGTGGCAAAGAAATTCCCCACCTGGACGGGACGGCAGTCTGTCACAGGTTTACTGTTTTGCCAACTGAGTGGACTGGAGCAACGTAAAATGAAGTGTTTTGCTCAAGAACACAACGTGTTGCCCGGTCCAGGAATCGAAACCACACCCTTACGATCATGAGTACAACACCCTAACCACTAAGCCACGTGCCTCCACAAAAATAAATGCGCCCTTTTAAAGCCTAGCCAGGCTCATGGGCCCGGTTTCCTGGTTTCAATGGTGTATGTGTTCCCCAGCTGGACAAGACGTCAGTCCATCGCAGCTTTACTCATTTTTGCCAGCTGAGTGGACTGAAGCAACGTGAAATGAAGTGTTTTGCTCAAGAACACAACGCGTCGCCCGGTCCAGGAATTGAAACCACAATCTTATGATCATGATGCTGACACCCTAACCACTAAGCCATGTGCCTCCACAGCCTTCATATGTCCTCAGTTGTCACATGACATATCTCACTGCCATGCAACTTCGCTGTTCATACACAGGCATCATACAGTCTGCCTTTTATTCTGAGGGAGAAGCCCTTTGTTACTTTCAGAGATAGTAGCTCTCTGAACTTTGTCCAGCCTGTTCTTATTGTTACACTTATGCTTTTAGAACAACCTCTACCACTACTAACTCGGACAAGAAAGAGGTGTGAAAAAGTTACTATGCAATTAGAGACATGTAGGAGTAGGAGTGGCTGTGTGGTAAGTAGCTTACTTACCAACCACATAGTTCCGGGTTCAGTCCCACTGCGTGGCACCTTGGGCAAGTGTCTTCTACTATAGCCTCGGGCCGACCAAAGCCTTGTGAGTGGATTTGGTAGACGGAAACTGAAAGAAGCCCATCGTATATATATGTATATATATGTATATGTGTGTGTGTGTGCGTGTATGTTTGTGTTTGTCCCCCTAGCATCGCTTGACAACCGATGCTGGTGTGTTTATGTCCCCGTCACTTAGCGGTTCGGCAAAAGAGACTGATAGAATAAGTACTGGGCTTACAAAGAATAAGTCCCGGCGTCGAGTTGCTCGACTAAAGGCGGTGCTCCAGCATGGCCGCAGTCAAATGACTGAAACAAGTAAAAGAGTAAAGAGTATGTAAACTGGAAAAGCCCCAGGTCCATCTGGAATCACTGCTGAGATGCTCAAAATATCTGGTAAGGTAGGACATGAGCTTGTCACCCATTTTACAATGCTCTGAACTCTGAATTATACATGTATTGTGTTCTAACACCAGGTTATTCATATTGCTATGCCTAAGTGATAAGAATTTCATTCATCGGGCATGGGTTCATCTGATGTTAGGCTGACCAAATTTTGTTTAATACACAACTGAAACAGGAAAGGAGCTTAATTTTCTCTCAAACACACATGTACACACACATATAAACACACTTTTTATGCACAAGGAAAAAAAAAATTATAGGCGCAGGAGTGGCTGTGTGGTAAGTAGCTTGCTAACCAACCACATGGTTCCGGGTTCAGTCCCACTGCGTGGCATCTTGGGCAAGTGTCTTCTGCTATAGCCCCGGGCCGACCAATGCCTTGTGAGTGGATTTGGTAGACGGAAACTGAAAGAAGCCTGTCATATATATATATATATATATGTATGTGTGTGTGTTTGTGTGTCTGTGTTTGTCCGCCTAGCATTGCTTGACAACCGATGCTGGTGTGTTTACATCCGTCACTTAGCGGTTCGGCAAAAGCGACCGATAGAATAAGTACTGGGCTAACAAAGAATAAGTCCCGGGGTCGATTTGCTCGACTAAAGGCGGTGCTCCAGCATGGCCGCAGTCAAATGACTGAAACAAGTAAAAGAGTAAAGAGAGAGTGCACTTTGTTAAATAATTTATTGAAGAACAGAATTAACAAAAATGAAAATGGTTAAAACCACAAAAGTAAAATATAGTATAAAGCTAATCAATGGCAAGCTGCAGTTTATATTTTAATGAAAACAGAATAAATAAATTGTCTTTCCAAACTGTACTTTCTAATATTTAAAAGATTTGCAGAAATACTTGCTGTATTTGTACATAGGCGTAGGAGTGGCTGTGTGGTAAGTAGCTTGCTTACCAACCACACGGTTCCGGGTTCAGTCGTGGCACCTTGGGCGAGTGTCTTCTACTATAGCCTCGGGCCGACCAAAGCCTTGTGAGTGGATTTGGTTGATGGAAACCGAAAGAAGCCCGTCGTATATACGTATATATATATATATATATATGTATGTGTGTGTCTGTGTTTGTCCCCCCAAAATCGCTTGACAACCGATGCTGGTGTGTTTACGTGCCCGTAACTTAGCGGTTCGGCAAAAGAGACTGATAGAATAAGTAGTAGGTTTACAAAGAATAAGTTGTGGGGTCGATTTGCTCGACTAAAGGCGGTGCTCCAGTATGGCCAGTCACATGACTGAAACAAGTAAAAGAGGGTATTAGATGGCTTTATAAGATGCAATATTAGCTTAAAAATACGTCTCTAGACATCACCTCAGGTCCTTTACGTAATGTTGCTTTAAATATGGCTAAAGATGTTGAAAGTATAACACTTAAACACTCGTCCAGACAGTCAGAATTGTATTATGTCTTTCCAAGACATCTTTATATATAAAAGTGAGGTTGTGTGCTGTCTGTCTCCTACGATTTAGATTCCTAACTACTCCCACATTTTGCGGTGCAGTTTAACCAAAACCGGGTATCTTATAGTCGTGATTCATATCGAGCCCTTCTGGGTATTAGCGCGCGTCTACGATGAGTCTACGATTTAAAAAAAAAATTACCATCAATTTTTCCCATTTTTAATGTATTTTTGGTATATATAAGGGAAGTAACACTCTAAAAATTTATTAAATCTCAGAACGTAAAAAGCTACAGTAACCTTTGTGGTTAGCCATATTTAGATGGCTATTATACTTTACATCTCTAAAAATGCTTATATAATTATTTCCCTTACAAATCCGAGCAACGCCGGGCGATACTGCAAGTTGATAATAATCAATAAAACAAACAAAACAAATAACCGAATTACGAAGTTGATGGAAATCCAGAATGCAGACTTATTTAAGAATTTTGATAATTTAATATTAGTAAGATCGTTACTGATAAAAATCAGAGGCGAACCTTTGGTATATGTACCGGTGTAAGCACTTATTTCTTTATTACCCACAAGGGGCTAAACACAGAGGGGACAAACAAGGACAGGCATAGGCATTGTCGATTAGATCGACCCCAGTGCGTAACTGGTACTTAATTTATCGACACCGAAAGGATAAAAGGTGAAGTCGACCTCGGCGATTTCAAAAAAGTGTTTTTCTTTATATATGGGGTGGGGGGTTTAGGGGGGTGGAAGAAAAGGGTTTCTGTTATTTTCAGAAATGTAAGCAAAGTCACGTGTGTACCTATACCGAAGGATCGCCAAAATTAGAATGCTAAAGTAGAATTTAGTCCAAATTGACGAAATTAATATTAGCATGCAGCAGAGTATGGTGTTAATTGCAGTCCGATGCAGGAAAACTGTAAAGAAGGAATTTAATTTTTCACACCGCTTTCTTAAAAACGGTGTAAGCTCAAATATTTCTCTCCTTTAATTTTCTTCTTCTTCTGTAAACTCGTTTGACTAGTTATAATTAATTACCAAACTGTTTTCGGGAGATCTTGCAGTCGATTGAACTGATCTCGGCATTATACTTATATTTATTATCGCGATGCTGCTACCAACTCCAACGAAATCTGAACTCGGAACGTAGAAGGGGCGGAACCTTCGGTTTCGGGTGGGTACTGTTGGAGATTCCTTAAAACGATCTACAGGACCATTTATCTGAATTCCTGTCTTCATCTAGTTCTCTGTGATCAAGTGGGGGCGGGGCCTTCCGCACTTCCTGGGACGCAATCCAGCGCAACGCTTTCAGGTTCTCCAAGAGAATTCTTCCCATTAGCATCAGACTTCCAAGGAAAAGCATTCTACCAAGAATGCCAGCTGTTTCCACCGTATCTTCGCTGTTGTCGGGATCCCCTCGTCGGTTTTATCGAGGTATTTTCTCATCAGACGTTGTTGCCAGGAAACTTGTGATAAGGGAACACGCAAATATGTAAATTTTGTGGCCCCCTTAATATTTTGCATTGAATGGAGTACTTGTGTAACTTTCCCGATCTTAAAGACCCCTTTCTTAGAGATGATGCTTGGTACCGTGGTAAGGAAAGACTTTAACGTATTCGATTGTGTTTTTCTTTAAGTTCTAGGTCATCCCCGATTCAGCAGACATGATAAAAAAAAAACTGGGCGATCCTTCGGTATAAGTACCGTAAATACCGGAAGTGGCTTTGTTTACATTTCTGAAGATAACAGAAATCCTCTTCTCCCACCCCTAACCCTAACCCTAACCCCCCATATATACTATAATAATAATAACGAAATTATTGTATACAGTGCTCAGGTGCACCACAACTTGTCAGAAAGTGCGTATAGAGTGTATGCAGTAATGTACAAATGTCTAGAAAGCGAACAATGTGTGAGTCAGATACATGCTTGCGTGTGTATGGAGGGGAGAAAATCAGGTGTAGTGTTGGCGAATCTCACTATCTCGTCCGGCAGCTTATTCCACGGATCCGCAACCCGGACGGAGAAAACCTCTCTCCTTCGATTGAGATGGAGAGGGGCTTTCTCCGTACTTGACTCAATAGGTCTCCTCAAGCACAGCAGGTAACCTTACGATCCAAGGTAAGCATAGGAGTTTCAAATTAGGCACTCACACTCCAAATCTAACTTCTGTTTTGCTAGATTCAGAGTAATTTCTAGAATGCAAAAAATAGAGAAAGGATAACCAACCACATGGTTCCGTGTTCAGTCCCACTGCGTGGCATCTTGGGCAAGTGTCTTCTGCTTTAGCCCCGGGTCGACCAAAACCTTGTGAGTGGATTTGGTAGATGGAAACTGAAAGAAGCCTGTCGTGTATATGTATATATATGTGTTTGCGTGTGTGTGTTTGTCCCCCTAGCATTGCTTGACAACCGATGCTGGTGTGTTTACGTCCCCGTCACTTAGCAGTTCGGCAAAAGAGACCGATAGAATAAGTACTGGGCTTACAAAAGAATAAGTCCTGGGGGTCGAGTTGCTCGACTAAAGGCGGTGCTCCAGCATGGCCGCAGTCAAATGACTGAAACAAGTAAAAGAGTAAAAGAGTAATCAAAATGAAAAACAGAATATTGCTCTGAACATTTCTTCACATCAAGGAGAAAAAAATAAAATAAAAACCATTCTAACTTTAAAAGTACGTGTTAAGAGGATGAAATGAAGGAAAACACATCATCATAATCATTATCGTTTAACATTCGTTTTCCATGCTGGCATAAATTGGATGGCTTGACTGAGGTCTAGAAAGCCAATGGCTGCACCAGGCTCCAATCTGATCTGGCAGTGTTTCTACAGAAATTCTTGTTTCAAGAATTTGTCTTATGAAGACGCTCGACCTTTATTCTCTAGAAAAACGACGACGCCGTGGTGATCTCATTCTTGCTAACAACATCATAAGCGGAAAGTGCAACCTCTCGAAAGAGCTGTTCTTCACTCCTGCTCCAGAGCGTCGGCCGCAGGGTCATTCCGAAAAGCTCTATCTGCGACGATTTCATCTCAATCGAAGGAGAGGGGCTTTCTCCGTCCGGGTTGCGGATCCGTGGAATAAGCTGCTGGACGAGATGGTGAAGATGCTGACGACCGCTAGGTTCAAAGTCTCCCTTGACCACGAGTGGCCTGAACTCTTTACATGAACACCACCCTGTACATAACTCCCTGTCCCCCTACATGGCCTTGCTTTTTGCTTTTTGAGCCAAAAAACTAACTAACTAACTAACTACAGCTGGATGCCCTTCTTAATGCCAACTATTCCAAGAGTGTAGTGGGTGCTCTTTACATGCTACTAGCACAGGAGCCAGTCAGGTGGGCCTGGCATCGTTCATGTTCAGATATTGCTTTTAATGTGCCACTGGCACAAGAGCTAGTCAGGGAGCGCTGGCATCGGCCATATTCTGATGGTGCTTTTTACATGCCACCAGCACAAGAGCCAGTCGGGCGGCTCTGGCACTGATCACATTTGGATCGTGCTTGTTACATGCCACCTCCGCAGGAGCCAGTCAGGGGTCACTGGCATTGGCCACATTAGGATAGTACAGGAGCTAGCTTAACCCTTTTGTTACCAACCTGGCTGAAACTGGCTCTGATTCTGAGTACAAATGTTTTGTTTTCATAAGTTTTGAACTAAAATCTTCCACCAAACCTTAGTCACAATTTATGTTCCTAACACTAGCTGAATGATAACTAAGTTATTTTACTAAATTCTTTGTTATATTTAAAGTAATTGAAAGAAACTCAGAGCATCTCAAAATAAATACAGTAATGAAAGGGTTAAAAGTCCACATAACAATTTTTATAAATTTCCTATTTATTATTTTTTTAAAAATTTCACTGCAATTCTTTACATTTATCTCGACCCACATTTTTTTGTATTCCTGTTTTAAACAATGGATTAAACAATGATTAAATAAAAAAATCAAAATTTCTATTTTTGAAAAAAGGTTTTCCTCCCACATTTACACATCAACCCTTTAACATTCTGATTTCTCAGTCAAATGAAATGCTTATTAGTTCATGTTGATTTGAATTAGTTACGCATTACATTGTAGCTTTGAGATATCAATGATGTGATTGTTTATTTCTAGAATAATACTGTAAGGTAAGTGTGAAAGGCCTGATCTTGGCTAGTTTGAAGATAAAACAAGTAGATTACTTTGGCTGGATATGGTCAGTTTAAATGCTAAAGGATCAAAAATTTTTTATCCTATTTCATTTTTTTTAGAGTCATATTTTAAACATCCTAGATAACAATTCTATCAACTATTTTTACAATAATAATAAACTTATTGTATATGGCGCAGGAGTGGCTGTGTGGTAAGTAGCTTGCTAACCAACCACATGGTTTCGGGTTCAGTCCCACTGCGTGGTATCTTGGGCAAGTGTCTTCTGCTATAGTCCCGGGCCGACCAATGCCTTGTGAGTGGATTTGGTAGACGGAAACTGAAAGAAGCCTGTCATATATATATGTATGTGTGTCTGTGTTTGTCCCCCTAGCATTGCTTGACAACCGATGCTGGTGTGTTTATGTCCCCGTCACTTAGCGGCTCGGCAAAAGAGACCGATAGAATAAGTACTGGGCTTACAAAGAATAAGTCCCGGGGTCGATTTGCTCGACTAAAAGGCGGTGCTCCAGCATGGCTGCAGTCGAATGACTGAAACGAGTAAAAGAGTAAAGAGTTCTCTGGTACACTATAACTCTCCAGAAAAGGTAACAAAAAGTGTAGAATAATACTGAAAATGACAGGAAAGTGAAAAAAAAAAATGAAAAGACACTCCCAAAATATCAAATATGAAAATTTTTTACCATTCCTCCAAATATTTTCCCAGAATCATGTTTTAAACATCCTAATTTACTAAATTATGATTTTGCCAGTTTTCTTTATTTTCAAAATTTTTTTTCTTTTTTCAAAATTCTTGCCTTACCTCCATAAGTTTTCAGTTTGAACTGTTTTTTTTCTTCCAAATATTTTCTTTTCAGAACTAAGTTCTAAATATCATATTCTGAAACAGCAGGAATACAGAAAGAGGAGATAGCATGTTTGTAGACTAGAAGACAGAGTGTGCCTGTGAGTGATTTTATGCATATCACTCAGTTGTTATTTTTGATGAGGCAGAGATCAGACAATCTGTCTGGTGAAAGAGTGAAAGAGACGGCTGAATTAACTGTTGCATTTAGAGATTAGAAACCGTTCATTATGTGCCTTAAATGTTCTTTGGATACATCCATTTTAGAAAGGGTTTTGATCAAAGAAATTTTTATTCTATTATCCTGTAAATTAATATTTAATTAGTTTAAATGCACACAAATGCATAAAAATAATTTTTAATTCTATTAGACATTCTAAAATACTATTAAATTTCATTCAATTTTAAATAAGGTAAAATCGGACAGAACTTATGGGATGATCTGATAATTATTGAAGGAAGCGGCGAGCTGGCAGAATCGTTAGCATGCCAGGAAAAATGAGAATTGACACACTGGTCAAGGATATACTGTAAATCCTTGAGTATAATACGCAGGGGATTTTTAGGGGGCTGTACCTCTGAAAAAAACCTAAACCTTGTGTATAATATGCACCCCTTCTCTAACTTGAGTCAAGGAGGTCTATATAACTTCCTTGGTTTGTAAAAATGTATACGGTAACGCCCTTTATTATTATTGTATATATATATTTCTTTACTACCCACAAGGGGCTAAACATAGAGGGGACAAACAAGGACAGACAAAGGGATTAAGTCGATTTCATTTCTTTGTTCCTCTCATTTAGAGATTAGAAACTGATCAAGACCATATTGAGAATTGACACACTGGTCAAGGATATACTGTAAATCCTTGAGTATAGTCCACCCTTGAGTATAATATGCAGGGGATTTTCAGGGGGCTGTACCTCTGAAAAAACCTAACCCTTGTGTATAATATGCACCCCTTCTCTAACTTGAGTCAAGGAGGTCTATATAACTTCCTTGGTTTGTAAAAATGTATACGGTAACATCCTTTATTATTATTATTGTATATATATTTCTTTACTACCCACGAGGGGCTAAACATAGAGGGGACAAACAAGGACAGACAAAGAGATTAAATCGATTTCATTTCTTTGTTCCTCTCATTTAGAGATTAGAAACTGATCAAGACCATATTGAGAATTGACACACTGGTCAAGGATATACCGTAAATCCTTGAGTATAGTCCACCCTTGAGTATAATATGCAGGGGATTTTTAGGGGGCTGTACCTCTGAAAAAAACCTAAACCTTGTGTATAATATGCACCCCTTCTCTAACTTGAGTCAAGGAGGTCTATATAACTTCCTTGGTTTGTAAAAATGTATACGGTAACGTCCTTTATTATTATTATTGTGTATATATATTTCTTTACTACCCACGAGGGGCTAAACATAGAGGGGACAAACAAGGACAGACAAAGGGATTAAATCGATTTCGTTTCTTTGTCCCTCTCATTACATCTGCTGCCTCTACTTATATTTGAACTGTTCAAGCCATCAGTACAATGTGGTCATCATTGTCATCAACATACTAGACTTAAAAATAAGTCCTGGGGTTGGTTTCTTCATCTAAAACCCTTCAAGGCAGTGCTCCAGCATGGCTGTAGTCAAATGACTGAAACAAGTAATATATATATGTGGTTTTACTGGGATCTCCCTTTTAAGTAGAAAGAATGGCCAAAACTCTTTGACTGCTATTTCTAAATTCGGTGTGTGATGAGGCAAATCGTTGCTAAACCTTTAATTACTTAGTATTACTTAAACCTTCCTTGAATGGGGCTTTTACATGCCGAAATCTACTTGGTGAAATTAATGATTATTCCAAATTAATTAATTTCACCTTTTATTATTATTGATAAATATATATATATATATATATATATATATATATATATATATAAATGAATTAGAAAAAACACCTTTTTATCAATTCAATAATGAAAAATTAAATTTTACCATTTAGAAAAATTACCTATTATAGAAAGATTAAATATAAGATAAAACATATAACGATGATTAATATATATATATATATGTTTTGTTTATTATTTTGCACATTACTTAATCATCGTTATATGTTTTATCTTTCTATAATAGGTTCGACCAGGGTCTGGGAAGCCAGGAGGCTGCGCCAAGCTCCAGTCTGATCTGGCAGTGTCTCTACAGCTGGATGCCCTTCCTAACGCCAACCACTCTGTGAGTGTAGTGGGTGCTTTTTACATTCCACCAGCATAGGGGCCAGAGGAGGCTGGCAAACGGCCATGATTGGTTGGTGCTTTTTACGTGCCACCAACATGGACGCCAGTCAGGCGGCGCTGGCATCAGCCACGTTCGGGCTGTGCTTTTTACATGTCACCGGCACGGGTATCTTAACTACAATTTCCATTTGATTTTTATTTTGATGTTGGTGTTGACGTACTTGACTCAATAGGTCTCCTCAAGAACAGCGGGTCACCCTATGATCCAAGGTTAGCACAACAGGCCGTCCTGCGAGCCACGAACTCACTTCATTTGTCGGGTCTTAAATAAGAAAGCCTGGCTTAGTGGTTAGGAGTGTTGGACTCCCGATCGTAAGATTGCAGTTTCAATTCCTGGACCAGGCAACACGTCGTGTTCTTGAACAAAGCACTTCATTTCACGTTGCTCCAGTCCACTCAGCTGGCAAAAAGGAGAAACGCTGCGATGGACTAGCATCCCATCCAGGTGGGGAATATATATGCCATGAAACTGGGAAACTAAACCTTATGAGTCAGCATGGCTCGAGACAAGGAAACACACAAACACTATTAAAAGCACCCAAATAGCTTGTGATGGTGTTACACTGACCACGGGCAATGATGAGGGCTCTACTAAACCCCTTCCTTTAACAAATTTCTTTCCTTGTACCAACAGACCAAGTGATAACTTTTGTGTAATCTCCATCTCATTCTCTTTCTCTCCTCTCTCCAGGTCGTCCGAATGCATTAACATCAGCCTCATACAAATCGTTGCCATGCTGGTCAACTTTCACTGGAAGAAGTTTATTGCGTTGTCGGTTGCCGTCTTTTTTGTCTACGGCGGATTTCAATATCTCGTGCGCGGTAAGAAACCGAGGCCAGACGGTATCAGCATATCGGTCCGGTTTTCCGGACGTTTTGGCAACCATTTGTTTCAGTATGCTTCGTTATTGGGGATCGCTCGTAAAAATAACATGACCGCCTGTGTCCCAAGCTGGCTCGACATCACTTCAGTATTTAACATTGACACGTGTGATGGTGATGTAAGTGATTTTGGGGCCTATGTCAGGTGAGTTTTTTTTGTAAATTTATCATTTTATTTTATACAAAGGTTAAGGTAGCAAGCTGATAGAATTGCTAATATGCAGAAACGTTAGCACGCCGGGCAAAATGCTTAGCAGTATTTCGTCTGCCGCTATGTTCTGAGTTCAAATTCCACCGAGGTCGACTTTGCCTTTCATCATTTCAGGGTCGATAAATTAAAGTACCAGTTACGCACTGGGGTCGATGTAATTGGCTTAATCCGTTTGTCCCCTCTGTGTTTAGCCCTTGTGGGTAGTAAAGAAATAGGTATGGGAAGCCAGGAGGCTGCACCAGGCTCCAGTCTGATCTGGCAGTGTTTCTACAGCTGGATGCCCTTCCTAACGCAAACCACTTCGTGAGTGTAATGGGTGCTTTTCACGTGTCACTGGCACAGGTGCCAAAGGAGGCTGGCAGCGGCTACGATTGGTTGGTGCTTTTTATGTGCCACCGGCACAGGTATCACAGGTGCCCTTTTCAAGCCTAGCCAAGCTCATGGGCCTGTTTTCCCGGTTTCTATGGTGCATGTTGTGGTGCTGACAAGTTGTGGTGCACCTGAGCACTGCATACAATAATTTCATTATTATTATTATTATTATTATTATTATTAATATTATTATTATTATTATTAATATTATTATTATTATTATTATGTGTTCCCCCTCAGCTAGACGGGATGCCAGTCCATCACAGACGCATATATATATAAGATCTGGAAATTCAGTCACCATCACACCTCTTCTCCAAGGCTTGAGAAGTTCAAGAGCCAGCATTTGACTGTTTATTAGGATGACTGAGTTCTGGAACATGGCTGCATCATGAAATTCTAAAGGGACTTTTCAATCACATTTTTTTTGTTTTGGAGATTTTTTACATCTGTTAGATGAATATATTATTAAAGTGTAGTTTTACAGCTGGATCCCTTTGTTGATGCCTACTCTTGTTTTTCAAGTAAGGGATGTGTTTGTGTGTATATGTAAGTATGTACACACACACATCCACATATATGCACCTAAAAGAAAGATATCTGTTTCTCAAAGATGCCCTCAATATTTTCTTTTCTTATTCTTTTTCTACGTTTCATAGCTACAATGAAGAAATGTTGTGTGTATATGTAAGTGTATATGTGTGTATATGTAAATGTATATGTGTGTATATGTAAGTGTATATGTGTGTATATGTGTGTATATGTAAGTGTATATGTGTGTATATGTAAGTGTATATCTGTGTATATGTAAGTGTATATGTAAGTGTATATGTGTGTATATGTAAGTGTATATCTGTGTATATGTAAGTGTATATGTAAGTGTATATGTGTGTATATGTAAGTGTATATGTGTGTATATGTGTGTATATGTAAGTGTATATGTGTGTATATGTAAATGTATATGTGTGTATATGTAAATGTATGTGTGTATAAGTGAATATATAAGTGTATATGTGTGTATATGTAAGTGTATATGTGTGTATATGTAAGTGTATATGTGTGTATATGTAAGTGCATATGTGTGTATGTGTGTGTATGTAAGTGTATATGTGTGTATGTGTGTATATGTAAGTGTATATGTGTGTATGAGTGTATATGTAAGTGTATATGTGTGTATATGTAAGTGTATATGTGTGTATGTGTGTATATGTAAGTGTATATGTGTGTATGAGTGTATATGTAAGTGTATATGTGTGTATATGTAAGTGTATATGTGTGTATGTGTGTATATGTGTGTACGAGTGTATATGTAAGTGTATATGTGTGTATATGTAAGTGTATATGTGTGTATATGTAAATGTATATGTGTGTATATGTAAGTGTATATGTTGTGTGTATATGTGTTGTGTGTATATGTAAGTATGTACACACACATACATGCACCTAAAAGAAAGATATCGTTTCTCAAAGATGCCCTCACCATTTTCTTTTCTTATTCTTTTTCTACGTTTCATAGCTACAATGAAGAAATGTTCGCCAAGTTTTTTCCTCGCTTCTTCAAACTTCCCAAACAGAACACCTTGCTGAATGGTTACCTCCAGTCTTTCAAATACTTTGACTTCATGAAATCGGAAATTCTTCAGAATCAGTACCGCTTCAAAGAGAAATACCAGTCAATGGCAAACAGTTTTCTACAGACGTTAGTCACAGCACATCGCAAAAAACAAACCAGTACCAAACAAAGTCCGGTAGGACCCTTGATCAAAAATGGCAATGCAGACGACGACCCAGTTGTTGTGGGGATCCACGTGCGGCGTGGAGATTTTGTCCGAGGTTATACCCGTGGCTACAGCACACCACCCCTTCCATATTATTATCGGGCCATGAACTACTTCCTCAGAAAGTACCCTAAAATCATTTTCGTCATCTGCAGCAATGATATAGAATGGTGTCAAGATAACTTGGTTGATGAAAACATTTACTTCTCGGCCACTAAGAATGTGTATGTCGACTTTGCTATTCTAGCGAGTTGCGACCACATCATTTTAAGCTCGGGGACTTTTTCATGGTGGGCTGGTTACCTCAACAAAGGCATCGTTGTTTATTATAAGGATTTCCCACGTCCCAATAGCATTCTGGAGAAATCTTTTAATCGCAAAGATTATTATCCAGATTCTTGGATTCCACTCTGACACTGAAATTTGAATTATTCTTCAACCTATGGTGACATTAAAAAAACAAACAAAAAAACCTCAAAAACTCCCACAAAAAAAAAAAATTCTTGGCGTTAAAATATCAGCAAAAATCCAAAAGAAAATTTGCCAAAAAAAAAAATTTTTATAAAAGAAAAAAAACAAAAACAAAGAACATGAGAAGTGTGAGTAAATTAAAAGTAAAAGAGACTGAAAGAAACTTTATTTTTCTCAAAATATTTTTAAAAAAAACTTATATATTTCTAAATTATTTTAGGTCGGATGGTTCATCAGATTTACATACTAACACTTCATTTGTGGGTATTTTCACAAGGCATATATGTGTGTTCTGAGTTCAAATTCCGCCGAGGTCGACTTTGCCTTTCATCCTTTCGGGGTCAATAAATTAAGTACCAGTTACGCACTGGGGTCGATGTAATCGACTTAATCCCTTTGTCTGTCCTTGTTTGTCCCCTCTGTGTTTAGCCCCTTGTGGGTAGTAAAGAAATATATATGTGTGTATGTATATCCTTTACCTTGTTTTAGGCATATCACTATGGTCATGCCAGGGCACTGATTCAAGGGGTTTAGTTGAATGAATCAATCCCACTGTATTTATTTTTTTTAGAGTCTGGTATATATACACACAGACAGACAAACACACACATACGATGGGCTTCCACACAGTTTCTGACGACTAAATTTACTCCCATTTATTACTAGTTTATATTATACATGATTCAAGCAGTATATGATGTATAATTCAATATATACGCACACACACACTATATATATATCATCATCATCATCATCATCGTTTAACATCCGCTTTCCATGCTGGCATGGGTTGGACGGTTTGACTGAGGACTGGTGAGCCAGAGGCTGCACCAGACTCTAATCTGATCTGGCAGTGTTTCTACAGCTGGATGCCCTTCATAATGCCAACCACTCTGAGAGTGTAGTGGGTGCTTTTATGTGCCACCAGCTCAAGGGCCAGTCAGGCAGTACTGGCAACGACCACTCTCAAACGGTATTTTTACGTGCTACCTGCACAGAAGCCAGTCTGGCGGCACTGGCATTGACCACGCTCAAATGTTGTTTTTCATGTGCCACAGGCACATATATACACACATATACATACATATTCAGTGGGAATGAATTTTGAGTAACTGTTAACATAATTTGATTAACTTTAAGGTATATCCTTAAATCCTTAGAAATGTTTTAACCCGAAGGCCACGGCCATGCTGGGGCACCACCGCTGAAAAATAACGAGCTGGAGAATCCGGGTATCGATCCCGGTACCTCTCGCATGCTAAGCGAGCGCTCTACCATCTGGGATAACTTAATTTACTTTTAACCTCCCCATTCTTACAAACACCAAGAGGAGAGCTAACTCGCTTTGTGATCATGAGTGCACCAAACCCCATGCGTGCGGATGCTTCTATGAATGAATGTACTCACGCCATGCAGCTTGGCTGAGGGCACTTATACATCCATATTTGTTAATAGTTATTTTTGATACATTCCTTGTTGGATTGCATGTTTGTTTCACATTTTGTCATCTGTGATTTTATTTTTTATCTCTCTATATATAAACGGCAGTTTGTCTGTCTGTGTGTCTGTGTGTCTGTCAGGTTGTACCCTCACTCTGACCACGGCTTTCAACCGATTCTAATGAAACTTGACACACACATAGCCCAATGTCATAATTCAAAACTAACGCAGCGAAAAGTTTGAGAAGTTCCCCCAGTTCTGAAAAAAATCGATAAATTCGACATGGAGTCGAGAATCTAAGCTTTTTATTTGCAACACATTTTCTGTTGTAGTTTTCACAACTTGCAATCGATTTTCACCAAACTCATGGTGAAGCTTAATGTTACCCTAAGAAACTTAATTCTAACGTTAGTTTTCCATGCAATACCTTACCATCAGAAAAAATCGATAAAATCATGCCATTTTGGGAAATCGCGTTCAAATTCAAGATGACATATTTTCGACAATATCTTTAACAAATTGGCAGGAATTTTTTAAAAATTCACAGCGAGCATCATGTCTGCTCCAGGAGCTCTTACATACCTGGGCAATGCCGGGCTATGCTGCTAGTCTTCTATATAAATGACTAAATCCGTTTGTCTGTCCTTGTTTGTCCCCTCTGTGTTTAGCCCCTTGTGGGTAGTAAAGAAATAGGTATGGGAAGCCAGGAGGCTGCACCAGGCTTCAGTCTGATCTGGTAGTGTTTCTACAGTTGGATGCCCTTCTGAACGCCAACCACTCCATGAGTAATAAAAATAACTGTTAACAAATCTGGCTGCTTTTCTTTCTACAAAACGGGAAGTTACATTGCGAAACAGTTATTTTAACAAGTTGTATTTATTTATCACTCGACAAGATACATCCGTACCGCCGGATGCTCCTGAACCAGTTGTTGAGTGTCCCACCCATGAGGAATCGATGGTAGATATGTCAAAACAATTGTGTTGATTAATAATAAATTTTCATATATTCCATCTTCTATCTGCCATATATCGTTTATCGTTTAATGTCTGCTTTCCATGCTAGCATGGGTTGGACGATTTGACTGAGGGCTGGCGAACCAGATGGCTGCACCAGGCTCCAATTTGATCTGGCAAAGTTTCTACAGCTGGATGCCCTTCCTAACGCCAACCACTCCAAGAGTGTAGTGGGTGCTTTTACGTGCTACCGGCACGGGGGCCAGTCAGGCGGTACTGGCAATGACCTCACTCAAATGTTTTTACATGTGCCACCGGCACAGGTGCCAGTAAGGCGACGCGCTTGTGCTGATATATAAAAAATACAAAAAGGGGACAAGAACGCAAAACATCCAGACAGTTAGGTGATACAAAAAAGGGATACACAGATAAATAAATGGAATTAAACAACTATATACATAAACAAAATAAATTAAATTAAATTAATACAAAAAAGAAAGAAAAGAAAAGTAGATATAAACAAATGAATAAAATAAGTAAAAGTAAATAAATAAACGTGTATAAACAAGGGTCACTGATAATGCAGGCACTTTGTGTAGGTGTCTTCCACTATAGCCCCGAGCCGACCGGAGCTTTGTGATTGAATTCGGTAGGTGGAAGTTGCTGCCGTGTGTGTATATATGCGTGTAGGTGCTTGTGCCTCTCCCAAAGAAAGAGAGAGGGATGCCCCCCCTACACACTTAACTAAACATAGACACACTCAGGGACATATGCATGCGCAAATAAAGACACATACAATGGGTTTACAAAATAGCAGATTCTTAGTAAGGAGAGACACAAAAAAAAAAAGGAAAGAAGAAAGCAAAGGACCACTGATGAGGTCACAGGAGTGTGATGAAAGAACTCTGGCTGAAATACAATTAATATAAAATAAAACTGAGGCAAGTGAACACCAAATATACAGTGTGTGTGTTTTCATTGGCTAAGCTGGCAACATGACCATCCCCAAATACGACAATATATGTTTTAACACACGAATTCACATCAAGAATCTTGCAAAACGAATATATTAACATATCTTGATATATTAACATAGGCGCAGGAGTGGCTGTGTGGTAAGTAGCTTGTTTACCAACCACATGGTTCCGGGTTCAGTCCCACTGCATGGCACCTTGGGCAAGTGTCTTCTACTATAGCCTCGGGCCGACCAAAGCCTTGTGAGTGGATTTGGTAGACGGAAACTGAAAGAAGCCTGTCGTATATATGTATATATATATATATGTATATGTATGTGTGTGTATATGTTTGTGTGTCTGTGATTGTCCCTCTAGCATTGCTTGACAACCGATGCTGGTGTGTTTACGTCCCCGTCACTTAGCGGTTTGGCAAAAGAG